>NC_090305.1:84063472-84384513 GCF_039906515.1 Pseudorca crassidens | reverse complement strand
TCTCTCTGTCTCTCTCTTTCTTTCTAGTATCAAACCGTAGATCCCAACATGATTCCTTTCTGCATGTTCCTTTTCTTTGAATGTGAATCGTTTTTCCTGGGCAACTGGTTGACTCAAGAACAAAGTAGGGGCAGTTTAGGGGAGGAGTTGTCTGCCATTAACTCTAATTTGGATTTCTGGTTTTTAAATACTTTTGTCATATCACGCCTTCTCTCCTGGGGGCAACACCATTCCTCAGTTTCTATCATTCTTCAGTTTGGGGTGAGCAGGAAGTGAGAGTGGCCTCATGTGTCACAGATCCTTCAGTGATTCAGTGTTGCTTTACCTCTGATCAGTTGATTAGCTTATGCAAAGGTCATTACTGCTGCTCTTCTCTGTCACTCATCTCCTTGCACTTTTAGGCATTTTTTCTTGGGAAAGGCATCTAGTTCAGAGTAAATCTGTATGGCAAGTCCATACATTTCCCCCTCCATCCCTACCCTCCCATTCTACTCTGCAATGGCATCCCCATAACTAGGTCTTCTTTTCTTATGGCCTACCCATCCATGAACGTCATCACTCATTTGTAGGATCTTTCAGGCTACTTTCACTTACTTTTAAGGAAAATGCAGATCTATCCCAGCTAGTCTTAATATGAGATATTTCCTTGATTCCACATTTCCACATCTACTTGGGTATCATATGAAGCTTGCCCTTTAAATCTAAGATGAAAGTTAGATTTTTTTTTTTTTGCCGTACGCGGGCCTCTCACTGTTGTGGCCTCTCCCGTTGCGGAGCAACAGGCTCCGGACGCGCAGGCTCAGCGGCCATGGCTCACGGGCCCAGCTGCTCCGCGGCATGTGGGATCCTCCCGGACCAGGGCACGAACCCGTGTCCCCTGCATCGGCAGGCGGACTCTCAACCACTGCGCCACCAGGGAAGCCCGAAAATTAGATATTAATGATATATGGTATCTGTTCAGCCATCCAACATCTCAGGGGAGAGGGGAGTAACCTGGGCTATACGTAACCACAGTGAGCGATCTGAGATACCTTGTACTTTCTCTTTGAAGGTGTTGAATCCTTTGCTTTAAGGGTCAGCTCTGCTAGATTGGATACCTTTTAGAACCCCTACTAGGGGAACTCCTGAAATCTGAGGGTCAGCAGGCCATTTTGGTAAGAAATTGGGTTAGAATGGCAGCTAACATGTCTTCAATTGATGGATTAAGAGCAACTTTATTCTGTTTATTTCTCTGCACAGTTGTGTTCTAAAGTTAAAACACTTGAAAGACTGTCAGATGACCCTTTCAGGCCTTACTTTCTCTGGGATGTGAGACCCAGAAAAAAATACTACTGTGTGGTGATAGCACATATTCTCCAGTCCTAATTGTACTTGTGATTCATGCTGAGGTAATGGAAGCCTAGCATCTTTCCCACAAACCACCAGCCCCCGTGTAGCCTTTCCTGATGTTTCTAATTTCCAGAATAAAGGTAAAAGCCTACATGTTTTAGAATGAAGTGAAAACTGGTTATTGGTAAAGGAATAAGAATTAAACTGGCATCAGTGTTCTTATCCATGATACTAAATGCTTGAAGGTAAAGGAGAAATGCCTACAAAGTTCTAAGAGTAAAGGATTGTGAACTTTCCCGATCAAGGGTAAGAGTAAAATAAAAACATAGAGGCATTTTCTAATAAGGATTCAAACATTATACTCCCCATGAACCCTTTATGAACAGGATTTAAGAAAATTTACCTCCAAGCGTTTCTCTTAGAAAAGTGCCAGAGGATGGGCTCATGCCAAAATACGTAGAGGTCAAGAAAGAAGAAATAGCAAATCTGACACAGTAGAGTAGGACAAGAGTTCTAAAATGACAGTGTGCAGTGAGCTTTGGGGACAGAAGTGTGGAGGACTCTGAGATGCTTGACTGAGGTCTCCAGAAAAGAGAGAGAAGAGATGGCGAGGGGAGGGGAGGGGAGAGGAGGGGAGGGGAGATGACAGGCATGTAGAAAAAAACTTAAGAATGTGTATTTAATTGGGGCAATATTTTTTCTTTTGCTGTTCAAGAATTTTTCCCTGGCCCCTCTAGGAGTTAACTCTCTCCTACCAATGGTTAGAATTCTTTTAGAGAAAGACTGCAGAGAGAGAGAGAATAGAACAATACTTAGTTCATGGCTTGCAAAATAGGATTATGCAGCAGAAAAGTAATCGTGCAAGGCCAGCTTCCATTCACTTTCACGTGACCAAGAGCCAGCCAGTAGTCACCTGCAATATAAAGGTTTCTATGAGACAGGACTCCAGGAGGAGAGAGGGAATGGTGACAGGTAGGCAGGAAGGAAAAGAACTGAGCAGTCAGGATGACTGTGTCATTATTTCTCTCTCAAAGAGAGGATGTGTGAGAGATGTGGCAGCAACGTCAAGAGCAGAGCCAGCCTTCATCCCTGTTCAGAATCCTGGACAAGATTATCCCCTGGGCTGTCCCCACACAAACCCAAGACATGGCCACTCTGATTTGGTAGGACAGTTTGCTCAGGCAGAGATGAAACTGGGTGTGTTTATCAAAAAAAACTGAAGATTCCTGAAAGGGAACAGTTAAATTTATTGGATCGAACTTAGCTTTATTATTATTATTTTTTAACAATAGAGGATTGGAGGTTTGGGGGGGATTTATTGATTTATTTTAAGAATTTATTTATTTGGCCACGCCACGAGGCATGTGGGGTCTTAGTTCCCTGACCAGAGATCAAACCCATGCCCCTTGCAGTGGAAGTGCAGAGTCTTAACCACTGGACCTCCAGGGAAGTCCCAGTTGAATCAAACTTAGCTTTAAACGAAAGTGGACATGTTATTAGTTTCTTTCCATTCACCTAGAAGGATAGCCTGATTGGTTATGTTTAAAATAATGAAATTATTATCCTTCCCTATATCTGAGTTACAATATTGAAGTTTTACAACCTCCCTCTTGCTGCCCCGTGTGGTTAAAAAATATTAGTTCCCTTCCCAGTTAATTTTATTTTTTCTTTAACCCTCCTCCTGCATATACAGCATGATAAAATAGATGGAATCGGTACAACTGTACCATTGTTCAAATGGAAAGGAAATCTGAATTCTCCAAAGAGATTTGGTAAGCATTTACAAAAAGTGTATGAAATCTCAGCACTGACAAATATTTCACATGCTGTCCTCTTTTCAGTCAGGAGGCGGTGTTTCTACCCACGTGCTCCTGCTGAAAACAAAGGACAGTGTTCTTCCTAAAATCCAGTAAAACAGAGTTCAAGTGTATCACAGTAAGCCATGATCTCATTATGTATATTGCACATGTGTAGAAAAGCACCAGATATTTCCATCTGTCCATCTTTATCTGTAGAAAATTGATTTCACAACTTTTCCAGATGTTAAATGCCAAGCCCCGTATAAAAGTGTTTGCCAATCACTGCTAAGGCTGAAAATGTATCTTTCCAAACAGTGGGGGAATGTGGAGTCTGAAAATCCCAGAGAGAAAAAAGAAACCCGTGGTAAGTAGAAAAGGGACTTTCACATCTCCGTTCATCAGACAGTTGGGGGACTCCCGTCTGCCACACACCCTGCTCTGTGCTCAGCGGACACTCAAGATTAAATGCACAACGTACGTGGTCCCTGCACTCAGGAGCTTCAAATCCAAGCAGGGACAGAGGAGGACCAGCATACTAAGTGAAGGTGCAGGGGGGTAAGAAGACAACCCAGCAGAGTCAGGTTCCTCTGAGCCATATTGGTTAGGCAATAGGCGCTCTGATTCTTTAAATCATCTGATTATTCTACATGAAGAAACAATTTTCAGAGCACGAATTTAAAACGTACACTTAACAATGAGCTAAGGAGCAAAAGGCTTTACTGAGTTTCCAGGCATCATTTCAGGAGTCATGGTCATTCTGAACACCCGGTTTGCACTTGACGCCGCGGCCTCTCTCCTTTCTCAGTACTGCGTTCCTGGTTCTCCCAGGACCTCTCTGTTCTTGGCTCCTTAGAAAGCCTCCCTTCCCCTTCCCGTGCCTCACGTGGGCCCTCCAAGGCTTGGCTTTTCCCCACACCCTTCTTTCCACACTCTCTCCGTGAACACTCACATGCCTTGGGCTCCAGCGCTGCTCAGTCTTGGGATGGCTGCCAAATCCACATCTTCGCCTGACCTATCACCTTCATTCAGTTTCCTGTCTCCAGGCCCATCCTGGCTGTTTCCCTGCACAGCACTCTATACATAGTTATCCCACCATCACTTGCAACTCGGCTCTTCCAAAAGTGAGCTCACTCGTTTTACATCTGACACTGGCTTCCTTTCCAACTGTCTGCTGTCCTAGCACCAACACGTTCTGTTTTTCAATAGAACCCATCCTGGCCATCCTCCTGGGTCCCCACTCACGAGGGACTGGGAAGAAATTCATAAATCCACTTTCATTTACAGCTACATGCTTATCCCATAAGTTTAGCAATTACCTTTCAGTTTCTTAGTTTCTTCAACAGTAAAAACGGAGGCAGTGACAGATGACAGCAGGACCAGAAGCAGGATCTAAAAAGATAGCATATACAAATGCGTCTCGAAAATGTCATGCAAGAATAAGATATCAGCCGGTGGCTCATAAATGTTAAAATATTTTTCACGTAGGAAGCTATTGTCATATACAAGTATGATCAGGAGGATCCACAGCCTTAAAATATAGAGTATAACGTGCTGAACAGCAAATCAAACTTGTGCAGCTCAGCGCCCAGGAAAGCGTGGATAGTATTTTATTTTTGGAGGAGTGAAATGTAGGTTTAAGAGAAAAACAGAATCATCTCTTAGAAACCTTCATTGAAGACATACAGATACAGATGCACATATTTTGCTATATATCACATTTACGTATGACTATAAAAGTATATATCCACGTGCCAAAATTGCCTCCTGTCTCTGCTGCTCCAGCTATCGTTCTCTTGTTATTTTATCAACTGTGGACTACAATTGCTCCAGGATTAAACCCTCAGGCACGTACTGTACAACCTGGGGTTGAAATTAGAGAAAGTGCCCATTCACTGGGGGCTGGGCCTAGCGCTGGGTACCATCTCCTAGCGTCCCCGGCTGCTGCCCAGACATGCTGTACAAACACTGTGTGAGAGGAACTAGGTCCTCCACACCTTCACACATGCAGGCTCTGATTAGCTCATCAACTCTTCTGCCTGTGACTCGTGCCAACACCACAACCATCAAATTCTTTAGAAAACACAGGATATTCAAGTACTTATCACAAACCAGATGTTTTGGGTCAGGGGTGGGAACCAGATTTGGCTCTCAACTGAGTTTCATCTGGCCTGGGGGGGCAAAGTAGCAAGAAGTTGCAAAAATGGTTAACATATTTATCCCCTGGCAGAGATGTGAGAGGCCACAAAAAGTGTGTCTGTTTCTTCTGGGTCAGTAGTTTTCTCCGTGGTTTTTCACTCCACTCCTATTTCTAAGAGTTTGTCTTGTGCCGATCCAGAGCTCAGCCTGCAGGTGTGTGTGTGTCCATGTCCTGCAGTTTTCATTACTTTGAGCGGGAACAGGAGTACTGCAGAACTCTCACCTGGGAACGGTCTAGAAATGGGATAGAGTACGATTTAAATGGGTATGGCTCATTTCCTGTTTTTATTGAAAAGGCATGGAGTGCTCTGATTTTTTTAACTCCGTGTGTCCAGCGCCTCTGTTTCCGAGTCTTGCCACCTCCAGGCTTCCTGGGCTGAGCGCTTGCACCCTCACCCACTCACGCCTTGAACCTGCACCTCGATTCACAGCAGTCCGATCTCTGTCCCTAACACTCTGCTGATACTGCTGCATCCTTTCCAGTCTTTAAACTGCCAGGGCCAGGAGCCTCTATTTAGTCTTCCTTTTCCTTATTTTCTTCGGATCACATTCTTGAAATTCTCTCCTGTAGTACTCCTCCTTCCTGAGTCCCTTTCTCCTCTGATAACTTCTCGGTTGCCTTTCTTGTGCCCTTTCAGCTGAATTTCTCAGATTTTTGTTCTTAGCGAATTTTTCTTCTCCTTTTACGGTTTGTTTGAGCCAGTGCATCCATTCACTCAAATTTAACTAAAACCAGCTCTACATATGTCAGGCTCCTAAGTTCCATTGCTAACCTTGACCTAAGCTTTCAACCAGTTGTCAGCATCTGTGGATTTCTTGTCATCTCAGAGGCTCAGTGGTTACAAGGAAATGCCCCCCTGTGTTGTGTAGGTTCCTCTTGGCAAGTGACCTTTAAAAGGTGCCTTTGGCCACCGACTCATGGAGAGGCCTCGACATCCTAATTAAGTGTTGGTATACAGTGCTTTGACCTTATTTTGTTACCCTTAAAGGAGCTTTAGAATCACGTATTTCAAGAACTGAACTATGTAACCTGAACTCTGCAGATCCCTATCTATAAATGAGAACAAAGGACAGGATAAACTCTCAGGACAGACTCTTTTCTGTTCTTAAAAACAGACAAACAAAAAAAAAAAACCCTAATTTTTATTTTGCATACAGAAGTTACAAGGCTTGTATAAATTGCTTTAAGTACTGTTTGTTTAATTTCAATCCTTTACAAATGCACAGTGCAGAAGTGAAAGTGAGAACTGTGTGACTATAAAACTGTGAAAATTGTTTTCATGCGTGGATTGTGGGCACAATCTCATTAATAAGAGTCCAAATGGCTACCCTTCTTTTTAGCATGTACCTTATGTTAGCTATTAAGGAAATACTGTTCTACTAAGGGTGTGTTTTAAGTATATCTAAAAGACAGCAGTATAGCTGTGAATAATACTAACAACAGTGACCATTTACACAGTGTTTATTATGTGCCAGGCACTGTGATAAGAATTTTTCATGCTTATTTGATCCTCACAAAAACTCTGTAAGGTGTATTACATTATTAGTCCTACTGTATATATGAGAAAATTAAAGTTCTGAGAGTTTAAGTAATCTGCCCAAAGTCACTCAAAACACTGTAATTCCTGTTCATAAGACCAATATAAAATACTTAGAAAATATATTACACATTTTCTGTTTGTTAATATTTATATCTAGTTCTTGTTTTTCCCACCAAAACTTATAGTTGTGCATATATTTGCAGAAGGGGAAAGAAAGGAAGAAAAGGATCTATTAAATCTCATTTATTTCTAACAAACTAATCAGTGGAACATGTTCCGTATGTACATGATAAGGATAATTTTAAATGATTACATTGTAATGTTCAATTTAGTTTTAATAGTATAATTAAAATATATCTCAATATGATTGAAAATTTTAATTAAATTATATAATTTTGATTTGGCCCTGGAAAGCTGGGCTATTAGGTACTCAAGAGTCAACAATCACTGAACTATGTATTAAATAATTCTGTGACCATATAAATTACAAACAAAAGATACCTAGGGCTTCCCTGGTGGCGCAGTGGTTGAGAGTCCGCCTGCCAATGCAGGGGACACGGGTTCGTGCACCGGTCTGGGAGGATCCCACATGCCGCGAAGCAGTTAGGCCCGTGAGCCATGGCCGCTGAGCCTGCGCGTCCGGAGCCTGTGCTGTGCAACGGGAGAGGCCACAACAGTGAGAGGCCCGTGTACCGCAAAAAAAATAAAGATACCTAAATAAGATTAAGTATATGAACATGTTTACTAAGTAAGAGTAACTTTTTAGCTTATTTTTTATTATGAAATATATCATACATATAAAAGAGGGCATATGATATTTATGTATGAAGTAAAGAATAACTCCTTCGCTTAGTAAACAAATAGAAGCTTATTACAGGGACCTCCAGATTCAGCACTGAAATGTAAAGAGTTTGGAAGTTGTTCCTCCCAATGTTACAATAAGAAAAACTATTCAACTGAGAATTAATGACTTTTCTTGGACCCATCAAATTAGGTTGCAGGGCAGTCTCCCTGAAATCTAGAGTACAAGTGAATTCAGACAATTATAGTCAAGATCTGCTTACCTACACCAGAAGTCCCAAGAGCCATAAACTAATCACAACACTTATATGGTAATTTTGATGAACTGCTGGAAGCTGAGTGTGGAGTAGCAGGAGAGTGAGAAGCTCCTGTGCCCCTGCACTTTTGTGGGCTTTACCTACAGGAACCAGGTTCTCATGGTGAAGAGCTGAGAAAGATTCCCTAGAGGCTCTGGCATGAGGGGAGGGGTAATAATTGTGAAATATGCCCAGAGCCCTTTCCATAACAAAGGCATCTTCTCCAGGGAAAAATACTTTGACAGAGCTTGATTAAAAGCTGGAAGAAGAGCTAGCCTTCCTGTCTCATCTAAGAGGAAAAGGAATGAACACAGTCAACAGGGGTCAGAGCTTCAAGGAAATAGATTAGGAACACTGCACCAGGGAAGGGAGGATGGGGCAAGAGAAAATAAAAAGCTGTACCACCGGAGAAGGTCACAGCCCAAGATACAGACCCACTAAAATACTGAGATTTAATCATAAAACTTTACAATGTTCTCCCTCACCCATACCACCACACCAGCAGGGCTGCAGATAATAAGAGTGGTTTATAGCTGAAAGAGCTACAAGACACAAACTCTTTCTGAGAAGTACTTAGACAAGCCACCCCCAAAAAAGAGGGGAGACAAAACATGGGAGCTATAGGAATTTGATGCCTCTGGTACCAATAGCTAGAGCAGTCATTAAATACAGCCCAAACTCCTGGCCATATTAACATAAATGCTCACATTAAAGGTCTGTTTACCTCAGTTCCTATTACCTGATGCATCATGTCTGGCTTTCAACAATAATTATGACATGCTAAAATAAGGCAAGAAAAACACAATCTGAAGAGAAAAATCAAGCATCAGAACAAGACTCAGACATGTCAAAGATTTTGGAATTGTCCATGAGGGAATTTAAAATAACTCTGATTAACATGTAAGGGTCCTAATGTAAAGGGCAGACAACAGGCAAGAACAGATGGGTAATGTAAGCAGAGAGATGGAAATGCTAAGAAAGAATCAAAAGTAAATATTAGAAGTCAAAAACACTATAAAAGAAATGGAAAATGCCATTGATGGACTCGTCAGTAGACTGGATATGGCTGATAAAGCAATCAGTGAACTTGAAGGTATGGCAGTAGAAACTTTGTAAACTGACATGAAGAGAGAAAAAAGACTGAAAGCAACGGAACAGAATACCCAAGAACTGTGGGACAATTACAAAAGGTATAACATGCATATAATTGGAATACCAGAAGGAGAAGAAAGAGAGACAGGAGCAGAAGAAATATTTAACAATGACTGAGAATTTCTCTAAATTAATGAGAAACACCAACTTACAGAGCTAGGAAGCTCAGAGAACACCAAGCAAGATAAATAACAAAAACCCTCACGTAAAGATATCATATACAAACTGAAGAAAACCAAAGAGAAAGAGAAAATCTTTCTTTTAGATGAGATGAAAAAAAACACCCTACTTATAAAGGAACAAAAATAAGAATTACATTATACTTCTCTTTGGAAGCTATGCAAACAGGAAGAGAGTGGAATGAAATATTTAAAAGGTTGAAACAAACAAACAAACAAAAAAACAGCAACCTAGAATTCTAGGTCCAGTAAAATTATCCTTAAAAATGAAGGAGAAATTTTTTCAGACAAACAAAATCTGAAGGAATTCATCACCTACAGGTCTGCCCTGCAAGCCATGTTAGAAGTTCTTCAGAAACTGGTAAAACGATATAGGTCAGAAATTCAGATCTATGTAAAGAGATGAACAATGTCAGAGAAGGAATAAATGAAGGTAAAATAAAATATTTTACTTTTCTTATATTAATTGATCTAAAAGAATAACTGTTTGAAGTCAAAATAGTACCAATGTATTGAGTGGTTATAGCATAAGTTTCAGTGAAATGAATGGCATTGTTACAAGGACTGGAAGGGAAGAATCGGGAACTTTGTTGTAAGGTACCTGAACTCTACATGGAGCAGTACAGTGTTATTTAAAGGTAAACTTAGCTTTAAAATGTATATTGTAAATCTAGGCAACAACTGGAAAAAATGTTAAAGATGTATAATTGATGTGCTAAAAGAGTGGATAAAATAGAATCTGTAAATTACTCAAAACCAAAGAAGGCAGGAAAATAGATGAAAAAAAGAAGCAAAGAATAAGGATAACAGAGAAAAAAACAGTAACAAATATGGTAGATATTAATCCAACTATATCGATAGTCACATTAAATGTGAATGGTCTAAATATACCAATGAATAGACAGAGGTTCTCACAGTGGATATCAAAACAAGTCCCAAGTATAAGTCATCTACAATAAATCCATTTGGGTTTAAAGATTCAGATAGTTAAAAGAAAAGGGATGGAGAAAGATATATCACAGTAACACTAGTTAAAAGAAAACTGGAGTGGCTGAATTAATTTCAGACAGGAAGTCTCTAGAACAAGGAAGATTATCAGGGATTACATAATTATGAAAGGGTTACTTCTCCAAGAAGACATGATAAAGATACTTTGTACTAAACAAAGTGAAAATGCAGCAACATATCAAAATACATGAAATGTTACAAAAGTAGTGTTTAGAGGGAAATTAATAGGGTTAAGTGCATGTATTCGAAAAAGAAGAAGGATTTAAAATTAGTAACATAAGCTTCCACCTTAAGTAATTAGAGAAAGAGCAATTAAAGCTTAAAGCAAACAGAAGAAAATAATATATATTAGAACAGAAATCAGTGAAATTAAAACCAGAGAACAATAGAGAAAACTGGTCAACCAGAATCTGGTTCTTTGACAAGACCAATAAAACTGATAAGCCTCTAGATGGGTAAATCAAGAAAAAAAAGGAGGGCTTCCCTGGTGGTGTAGTGGTTGAGAGTCCGCCTGCCGATGCAGGGGACACGGGTTCGTGCCCCGGTCCGGGAGATCCCACATGCCGCGGAGCAGCTGGGCCCGTGAGCCATGGCCGCTGAGCCTGCGCGTCCGGAGCCTGTGCTCCGCAACGGGAGAGGCCACAACAGTGAGAGGCCCACGTACCGCAAAAAAAAGAAAAAGAAAAAAAGGAGAAGACACAAATTACCAACATCAGAAATGAAAGAGGGTCAATCACTACTGATTCCATGGACATTAGAAGAATAATAAAGGAATACTCTGAACGACTGTATGCCCACAAATTTGATAATGTAGACGAAATGGACCAATTTCTTGAAAGACATAAACAAAATTCACTCAAGGAGATATATATAATCTGAGTAACCTAATATCTATTTAAGAAGCTTAATTAATTAAAAAAAAAACTCTCAAAAGGTAAAGCATCAGGTTCATATCGTTTCAACTGTAAATTCTACTACACATTTAAGGGAGGAATTATACCAATTTTCCACTATCTGTTCCAGAAAATAGAATCAGAGGGAAAATTTCTTCTTTTTGCGATTCCAGCGTTACCCTAACACCAAACCCAGATAAAGACATTATGAGAAAGGAAAACAATTGACCAATATTTCTTATTAACATAGACATAAGAATCCTGAACAAAATATTAGGAACTCAAATCCAACAATGTATAAAAAGAATTATATGTCATGACCAAGTGGGTTTTATTCTAGTTATGTAAGCCTGGTTTAACATTTAGAAATCAGTCAGTGTAATCCACCATATCATAGGCTGAAGAAGAAAAAGTATAGCATCATATAAATTATTTAAAATGTATTGAAAAAAAAAAAAAAGAAAAGCAGGGGAATTCCCTGGCCGTCCAGTGGTTAGGACTTGGTGCTTTCACTGCAGTGGCCCGGGTTCAATCCCTGGTCGGGGAAGTAAGATCCCACAAGCTGTGTGGCATGGCCAAAAATAAATAAATAATAAAATGTAAAATAAGATAAAATGTATGAAACAAGCTCACTGAAGTGGGTGGGAGGGAAAGGCGCTGACCTAAATAACTCTAGAAATGAGTGGAATCTGTAAGAGTAAAGGCCAAAGCACTGTAAATAAGCACTGTGCTCTCATTAATAAAGTTGTATGGGAGTGTGGGTTAACAATTCTGACACCACTGTATGCATACACTAGAATTGAACAGTTTAGTAAATGGATGGCAGATGCTTGGAGCTAGGCTTCTCGCTGTCAGAGTGGGAGAGAAGGCTAGGAGTTTCCATGTAGCAATAGATTAGAGTAGGAGACATCAGTATGAACTAAAATTTAGCCTCATATTGATGTAGTTACATACAGGAATTTTTTAGATATGTGCATATAAAGCAGAGGACACACACTTCCTTTTTCAGTCAGGTGAGAGGGTCTAGATACAAAGACCTCCCAGTAACAATGAGCGCACCAAGTGCCCAGATCTCCAGTGAAAAGAACTAGAGATCCTTGGAGAAATGGCTGATCCCAGGCCTGGGGAAGGAAACATATGAATTAAGCCTGGAGCATCTTATAGGGTGGGAAAATAGGAACAGCTCATAAAATATTAAAAAAAAAAAAAAATGAGAACACTCACACTAATGGGAGTATGTCCAAGGGGCACAGGAGCCAACTGAAAGAGCTCCCGGTGGCCAAAGCTGGAACGATTTGAGCCACAAAGTAAAATAGTAGTAGATCACAACCCAAAGTATAAAAAGAAATATAAAAATAGCCCAAAGTATAAAGTGATTCCACACTGATATAAATAAATGATTGAATCAATAAATAAGGGAGAAGAGAAAAATCTTTGCATTCGTATCCCAAATAACTTATGTAGGTAACTCTGCCTTCAAGGAGGTGGTGCATAATTCTGCACTCCTTCAGTGGGATCTGCACACAGTGACTTCCTTTCAAAGGAAAGAGGGGGAAATAACTTTACAGAGAAGTAACCTAACAAACGCTGTCTCAGCCAGTTGATCGAGGCTAACATCAACGGAGACAAGTCACGTTGAGAGTATATACCCTTGACATGATGATGTGGATGGTACTTTAGCTCTGTGGTCTTCCTTCCTCAAACACATAACCCCAGTCTAATCATGAGAAAAGCATCAGACAAATCCCAGTTGAGGGATATTCTAAAAAACGTCTGACAATTACCCCTCAAAACTGTCAAAATCATCCAAAACAAGAAAGCTTGAGAAACTGTCACAGCCAAAAGGAGCCTAAGGAGACGTGACAACTAGTTGTTATGTATCCTGCATAAGATCCTGGGGCATAAATAGGACATTATGTAAAACCTAAGGATTTCTTAGTAAAGTATAGAATTTAGTTAATAATAATGAATCTATATTGGCTTGTTAATAATAAGGGAAACTAGGTGTGGGATATATGAGAACTCTCTGTTCTATCTTCTCAATTTTTCTGGAAACAAATTATTTTGAAATAAAAAGTTTATTTAAAAAAATTATATGCGAGACACTTTTCCAGGTACGGGCAAACATTGGATGGGAAATAGGCCTGGGCTCTGCCTTCACAGAGCTTTCTGTTTAGTGGGGAGACACCAAAAGTTGTGGGGAAAAAAACCACTTTGGGTAGTAAGATCTAGCATGACAGGGGCATTTACTTTAGCTAGGATTGTTTAAACAAAAGTTTAAATACTGCAATAGGATTTAGTTAGGAAGATCTCTTTGAGACCTGAAAGATAAGAAGGAAGTGGTCATGCAAAGAGCAGAGGTGAAGGAGAGGCCATGTTTCCAGGTATAGGAAACAGCATGAGCAAATCTCATCATATAGGAGCCTTGAGGAATTGAAAAAATGGCCAGTGTCTTAGGTTGAGTTTTTGCAGAAACCAGTTATGAGCAAGGATTTGAGTGCAAGAACAAGGATTTGCATGCAAGTAGTTCATTAGGGGGAGGGAAGGTGGTCCCAAGGAGCATTGGTTGGAGAGTAGGAAAGTGAATTAGGGAAGATGTGGTTATCAAGCAGATATAATGGGCAACTAGGGCTCATCCACTTAGGGGAACTCTAGGAGACAGTGTAGAATATGCCTTGCTTATCCCACCTGTGGGAAGAAGTTGGGGTCTTTATCAACCAGCTCCCATCAGGAACTGGCTGTAAGCTGTTCCTCAGGGGTAACTACCTGTAACTGGAATACCTGTATGGCAACTGGAAGCCATAAAGGTCAATACACATGGAAGCAAGGACTTCCAAGTGTGTATGAGAGGAACACCCACAAGGTCTTTAGATATAGCCAGTGTATCTAAAGAATAGGTAGCAACAGGCAAAGTGGCACTGGATAAGGTTGGAGAGGTAGGCAAGGGGCCATTTACGTAGCGCCAGAGGATAAGCAATTGCTGCATTCTACCCCTGGCAATAACACAATACCATTTGTTGTAAGATCACTCTGGCTATTGTACTGGGAATGGATTACTGAGAATGCGGACACAAGTTGAAATAGGCAGAACAGTTATGCTGCTGCTATAGCAGTCCAGGCAGTAGAAGCTTGGCTTCAGCATAGGTGGGGGAGTGGAAAAGGAGAGAAGTGGACAGATATAAATTACATTTTGCAGGTGGAGCTTTCGGGGGATGATGGAAAAGGAGGATTTAAAGATTTTAAGTTTGAGATGTCACCACCAAGTCAACAGGAGCTATCTAGTAGGCAGTCGGATGGGAGCCTGGAGCCAAGAGTAGAGAGATGGTTTGAAAATATAAATTTGAAAGTCATCAGTATGCAAATGACATTCAATGCCAAAGAAATAGGTGAGGTCAAATGAGAAGAGATGACAGAAGAGGACCCAGGGAGAGAAGGAGCCAGTAAAGGCAGGTTAGTAAGGAGAGGCCAGTAACAAGGGAATTTTCGGAGCATGGTATCCCAGGAGCCCAGTGAGGAAAGGGCTTCAGAAAAGATATAGTGGTCAACTGTGCCAAACATGTCTGTGATGTCAACGAAGATAAGGACAGAAATGTGAAGAATGAATTTAGAGCTTAGTGTTGTTGGAGACCTTGACAACAGCAGTTTTGGTTATGAGGAGAATGTAGTGACTGGAGTGGTTGAAGAGTGAATGAAAGCTGGGAAATAGAAACAGTTTGTAGAAACAACCGATTACAAAAGTTTGGTTTTCATGGAGGCCAAGAGAAGGGGCACTAAGTGGAGGGAGGTGCTGGACCAAAGGACAATTTGTTATTGTTTGGTTTGGTTTTGCTGTTTTGCTGAGTGGGAGAAAATTACATTTTTTGTTTTATTAGAATGATCTGAGAGGGAATGTTGGATGACTCGGGAGAGGGAATGGTAAAGGACCTGGAGCACAAAGCAACCACAGGTAGAAACAGCACACTTCTTCCACATATTTTAAGAGGAAGAGCAGAGAAGATTCAGGTAGATGGTGGGAGGAAAAGGGAGCACCTGTGCAATGGCTGCTATCTTCTTGATACATCATGAAGAAAAGTAGAGAACTAAGAACCAAGAGGGATAAAAGATATATGTGGCAGTTTGAGAAAAGGTAAAAACTGCTCCATTATGTTGAGAACCCATGGGAGGTACATCATGTCAAAGAGAGTCAGCTTGACCATGGAATTTCTCCAGCAGTATTCCTCCACTCAGGGCCAGACACAGAGGTGGCTCATAGCTGGGATTTTCAGGGTTGGGGTGTTTTCAGGCAAGTGTGGCAGTAGTAAAGATAGGGAACTGAAGAAATGTAAAATGACATTATTTTGAGTGGATCATGGAATTTAAGATGGGTAATTTCAGAAAAGTCCCCAGTAGGGGCTGATGGATAGTGGAAAAAGTCATGGGGTCAGTGGATTGGCATCTCAGTGAAATCCAAAAAACCTAACTGCAGGATTCTTGAGCAAGTGAGTTTAAATAATAGAGGTGGTAGCTAATAGGAAGCTTATTACATATTTTCTATCATTTTAGTGATTTAAAATACATGATTGAAAAGTAGAATCTTGTGTCTGTGGTTACCTAAGTCATACTGAACTGTGTCTCCGTCAGCATGCATAAAATACTTTACACTTTCATAAATTAAAATTTTGCCTTGTGGCTTAGCGATTTAAACCTCCACATATATACTTGATGACTGGAATGTCTTCACTTTTTCCTTTCTCTAGGATGGCAGCCATATTGATTCCTCTGTTCAAACGTGTAGAATAGCTTCCTTATGAACCCACACAAGTAAACCAGGCTAAAGCAGGTTACCAAAAAAGGAAGGAAAAATCAGCAGACCCATGAACCAGATGCCCAACTTTCTAGGTTCTGGGATCTTCTACCAAAGAGATGTAGGTCATCAAAATGAAGTGTGGAGAATAAGAATGATGGACACATGCACTTGATATTTACTAGAACTGGTAGTAGTTAACGCTACCTCTTCATGTTAACTATTGAGAGCCATTTAAGTTCTGTCTACCAAAGGTCCAAATTAAGAACCTTTAGTGTACCCTCGACACATTAAATGAGGGAAAATACTTTTTTCCCTACTCAAATCCATTATATAAAATTCCAAATTTCACTTCAAAAAACTAGCAGGTGTCATTTACAGCATTCTTCTGATGAGTTAGAGATCCCAGACCACTTATTTGTAATTTCTGTTTTTGCAAATAATTTTTTAAAAAAAACCAGTCATACAGCCAAGATTTTAGAATGACAAGTCATTTTAACTTCACAGAACCAAAACAACAGTACTCTAAATCAGTATTTCTCAAGCCTTTTCTTTTTTTCTTCAACTTGTTTGAGGGACAGAACTCAGAACAGTGGTATATTAGCATAATGATATAATGATGGGGATGCAGGATGAATAACTGAAGGTATTTTCCTACCTCGTCTACTCCCTTGTTGAGAATCAATCGGTTACAAATTATAGTAGATACTATAAATATTAGTGTTGGGAAAAAGGTGGGACTCAGAAAAGGCAACCATTAAACACAAAATACAGAGCATCTGCCTTTGTATCAGTTTTGTTTAGAACTAACGTAGCACATAGAAACTAGGTTGAGGTCAAAGTGGAAAGCTTGGTTCTAATCCCGGGTGAGCCCCCCATTAGTTAGATGACCTTCAGCGATTCACTTGGTCTTTGTGTTTCTCATCTAATAAAATAGAGGCAATAGCACTGGTTCGACCACTTCTCGGGGTGCTCTAAGACTTAAATGAAAATTCAGTTTTTACAAACATTGAATGCCTAGGATGTCCGAGGCACTGAGCTGAGGGGAACAAGAAATAAAATAAATCCTTTGCCTTCATGGAACTTACATTTCAATGGGGGAGATAGATGAAAAATAAATCAGGAAAAGATGGGTGGTACTGGTGGGGGTGGAGTTGGAAGGCATTCTATCTTACATGAGGTGGTCAGGGAAGGCCTCTCTGGAGTTTTAAAAAATAGAAACTTAAATAAAATAAATGAGTAGTCAGGGCTTCCTTGGCAAAAGACATGGCAAGAGCAAAGGCCCTGATGTCGGAGGGGCTTGGTGTGTCTGAGGAACAGCAGTCAGTGTGGCTGGAATGGAGTGAGCGGGTGGAATGGCAGTGCGGTCCGAGCAGTGTGATTTAGATTGATGGTGGAAGGAAGGGGTAGGGCTCTCATATGAAAGGAAACGGGAAGCCGTTTCCTGGAGGGATCTGAGCAGAAGAATGTAACCTGACTTACGTTTTAATAGGATCACTCTGGCTACTGTGTGGAGGACAGAACAGATTCCAAGGGGTCAAAAGTGACTGAAAGGAGACCAGTTCAGTGGCACAGCATTAAGGCAGACAGAGTAGGCTAGTTTAGACTAGGGTGATAGCGGTGCAAGTGGTATGTGGTCAGAGTCTAGGTGTATTTTGAAGGAAGAGGCAACAGGATTTTCTGATGGATTAGACATGAATTGTGAGAGAGAGGAGTAGGATACGAAGACTTGTGGGCAGAACCAACTTAACAAAGGAGCTACCGATACGAGTGAGCTTGCTTTAGAATCTCAAGAGCATTATATAAGGTGACCTTAACTAGTTCATTTTGTACCGCAGATCGGGCATTTGATAGAATAAAATCTTCTCCTTCTATTCCTGATATAAGGTATTTCATGATTTTCACCCAGTTTTAATTCTGCAAAACTCACTAGTCAGAGGTCAATTTACGACAATGGAAGTTTTCAGTCAGAAAAGGTTTTATTATAAGAAACAATGCCATCAGATAAAAATGCAAAAACTTGTGCAATTATGGCAAAATGTTTAAAAATATCTACACGTTTGCCCCCAAAGGACTACAGTACTTACTACATACCTGAGCACTGAACATTTAATGCCATTTTAAACTGCTTCACGTAGGGAATCTGATTCCTTGCAGGTCACGTCCACTTTTTCTCATGCACCAATGAAACCAGCTTGATGCTTAAGCATCAACTTTGTAGGATAACAGAAAACAAAGATGGAAAATAAAGAATACAATTTCTACTTTCCTATAACATAGTTATACCACGTCCAGTTTTCAGTGTGTAAAAACTATATAGGAAAGTGCTACATACTTTCTTCAAATGCAAAAACAAGGGTCAAGTGGGACTGGCATCTGTCACCCCATATTTTAATTCTGTAGTACCCACTGGGCCTTCTACTTATATTCTCATCGTACTATGCAAATGTACCTTAAATAGCTAAACAAAGATCCACGCATATTACTAATCTTAGTTTTCTAGGACCTCTTCTGAAATCATTTGAAAAGTGGCAAAATATCCCAGCTGTATAATTTAAACAAATAGTTCTCCATACAAAATTCAATATACATTCTACTTCCGTAGCAAATTCTAAACCTTGGCTTTGACACGCTGTACTTAGACCACACCCTCAATATAGCAAAAGGATCAACTGTTGCGCAGATCAATAGAATAAATCGACTGCAGAATTAACCACAGTACGCTGTACTCCTATGCATCACACGGGCACATTGTAAATTAACTCAATATTCTAATGTCATGGTTTCAAGTAACACGTTCTTCTAAATAAATACAGGAGATTGTCAAAAAGCGGCAGGAAGTCTTAGATATGCAACAAAGCTTTCAAAAATAAATTACATGAACATCTCTTGTAAAACTTAGCTTTGTTTTTTTCCTCCCTTTGCAATGCAGCACAGTAAAGATGCTTCAAAATGCTCACAGAAATAGCCCCAAACCAGCAGGAAGACAAAGAAAAAATGCGGAGAAAAAACATAGGTGATTAGTTGACAAAGTCGATAAGGAGATTATAGACACACTACCAAGGCCAGCAAGAAGACAGCACGTATCCAGCTTCCCAAGACTAGATTTTAAAATGTGAATTCTCTAAATGCTGTCCACTTTAAATTCGGCTTCAGGAAACGTTCCCTACTTGTAGAGGGCTATGACAAGCAGTTTGGAAAGTTTCTGAAAAACGAGGTATGTGATGCAAAGAGGCAATGTTTTAAATTTGTTTCACAGTATCACATTACCATTTGTGCAAGAGTTTTTAATACAAACCATGCCAGTTTGTTTTAACAGAATCAAAATGTTCCAGTTAAGGACAGACTCTGGGCTATACTTATATCCTTTATTAATTATTCCAGGCAGAGTAAAAAATAAGTTACTGATCCAAATAACTGCCTTATGTATAACACATGAGTTGATTTGTCCTCTGTTAATATTTCTAGCTAACTGTTAGAAATTCATCAAATATGAAAAACTGTTTAGTACCTATAATGCTATTGTTCTATTCACTCACTCTTTTCCTCCTCAATCTTCAGCTAGAACAAGGTTTTCAATGCAAAATTATTCATAACTGTTAAGTGCAAAAATTAAAAAAAAATGAGGTTTTATTTGTTATAGGTAACGTAAAAGCCATTAAATGAGACTACTGCAAGGGTTTTATGTTTCTGGAAAACAGAATTTTAAAAATAGGAGTAAAACTTCACATTACGCTCTGTGCAGAAGAGAAATAAGTTACCTTTCATTGTACTGATACTGAATGGACAGGTAGAGGATAGGAAAGGGGGTTAGGCGACAAAATGGCCCATGTTAGTGCAAAATGAGTATAATATTCTTTTCACTATTCTAAGATTGAATCCAGTTAGACCAATAACTGGCCATACCTTGCCATCATGCTAGTAGAGAACCCTGTGAAATCACAAGAGTTCAACAGGTAAAGGACTATGGCCATGAAACTAACATACCAGTTTGAAAGGTAAGCATAGGCTCAGACAATTTAAATCTACCTAACGACACACATGAATTAACTTATACTAGCACCAGCCACCTGTGATTTTGAGCCCTTTTCAGGATTTAAAAAAATGAGACAGTGTTAGCACTTGAAAAAATTGTCAACAGAAAACTGCTACTTTAAAACTTTAGCTTAACTTAAAGCAACATGGGAAATATAAAACAATCAAACTAAAAGCTCTTTCTGAGACTGATCTGGTTTTCCTTCAGTCTACTCTAATGACAGAACACATTTAAATCCAGTACACTTGAAAACAGTACACAGATATACATATATTCAGAATGAGGATCTCAGTTAGTGCGTCTCTGTGGTAGAGAGGTCACAGCTAAAGTCCTAGTGATATTGCCTCAGATTTTTACCCGTATTTAAAATAAAAAGTCACATCAGACTATTTTGGATGTCTCTAACCCATAATACCCTAACCACTCTTCTAAGAGTGCATAGTTGTCGATTCATCTGGTGTCTCAGTGACTATTCATCACAAAATTCTAGAATGATGTGATTACGTTTATACCAGAAAAAAAAAAAATGCTGATAATTGCACTTTGTTACCTTTTGCTTACTGAAATGAAAACATCACAAGGATGAAAAGAAATCCCTCCCTACACTCATCTTTAAGAGCACCCATCTCCATGTATAAACTCTCTCAGCTTTCTTAAATACTGACAGCACTTCTTGTATCATTGAAAGACCAAGTTTCCTCGAGCACAAGGTGCCAGTGAGCTCACTAAGGCCTGCCATTCATTAAAGTACTTTCTGAAGACACTGAGGATAGAGTTTAGCAACAGCACATTCAAAATGCCGGCCAAGGTCCCAGAGCCGATCTGGGGTCTCATACACTTTCATCCATTGGTCAGTGATGTCATCATATTGGTAAAGAGAATTTTTTCTGCTGGTTCTGAAGACATGTTCTTCAACGGTCACTTGAGTAGCTCGAACAAATAAATGGAGTTTATTCTGGAAAAGTACCAGTTTAAGGTATGGGTTTATGGACTCATCACAAGGAAAGTCCTTCTTACGAGTCCATTTATTGAGCTCAATATCATAGGCTTCTACAGTAAACATCCGCTGATGATTTCCACAGGTTCCAGCTATGTAGTAGATAGAGTTCTTGTATACAGCTGCTAAGCCCTGGATTCTAGGCACAGTCATGGGGGTTAAGAAACCCCAGTAGTCTTTCTGAGGCTCATAGAAGAGGAAAAATTCTCCTAAAGAAAGAAAAAGGGGGAAAAAAAAAAGAAAAAACAATAATATGTACATTTACATGTCTCTTTTTGGTTGTATGTTGAAGACCCAAAGGTATAATTTTCCAAATATTTTACTTTCTAAAACATTCTTTTATAATCTCCATAGATACATTAAATATTATGGTAGCTTAAAACATCTTCATTCCATGCACAACATAACATAGTATTAGAGTGAACGTGAATTGGGGTGTTCAAAATGGGGAAGTATGAGGCATTAGTTTGGCTTGATGGCAGTATAACAGTTAAGAGCTTGGTTTCATTTACTCTCTCCAATTGGGTATTTCAGAAAATTTATTTGAAGCCAGCTCTAAAATAAAAACATTATTACTAATGGTTAACCAGTAAGATGAAAATATGTATATAGCTTCAATCATGAGTAAGCCACTATAAATTTAAGTGCTAATTATTTAATTAGAAGATGGTACATAGAATTGTTCAGATTTGTGTCTATGGGCCACTAATGTGTTTACTTTAGTGTTGGTGTAATGCAAAGACAAATACTCAAGAGGAGAAAACATGACCTTAAGATGATAGAAAACACGCACATTATTTATGAGAATTGACTATGAGTCAGTTTCAATTCTATTTTGACAATGAAAGGGTGTGCTGAGTCAGAGTGCAATACAAAAAATGTCTAAAAGAATTAAACTAGTGAAGATTTACAAGAGCTTGGTAATTATGACATTTGTATAAAATCCTTGATATGAAAATCTGAATCCTTTATGAACAGATTAAATGATACTCCAGTAGGCACTGACAGTAGAGCATAAGCTTCTGACTATTCATGTCAAGTTTATTTATATAAAGTGGCTTTGTTTAGATTATAAGTACCTACTTCTAGATTGAGCTTCCCCTTGAAAACTGTTCTGAACTAGGTTAACTCTTATCAACAAATATAACTGCCTACTTAATAAAAGTGATGCTGTAATTTCAATTTTTCACAAAAGAGCTTGTTAAAGTCCTAGCTTTTGCCTGCATATTACGTATGCTTATTGACTAACATATAACAGGATTCTTAATAAAGACAGGAATTAACACTTTCTGCCATGTACTACCTCTCTAAAAATTTCTTATAAAAAGGAAAGATAATACATTGTAAAAGTTGATTTTTAAAATCTAAAGTCTTCTTAATAAATTAAAACCAGTGGTGGGCAATTAAGAAAACCCTCAGTGCCTCAGATTTCTCTTTTATAAAATATGATCTCAGATTAAACAATGTTCATTCCAGCCCTAAAATTCTATTAATTCATTGTTACTTTGCCTTAGTATTTACATTAATACACAACCTTTACATTCCCTTTGGGAGTCATCTAATTAATTCTATCTCTATCAACTAACTGGTTAGCCAGTAAAACCAAAATATATAAAGAGAGAGCTTCATCATATTGGATGATATAACCTATTCAACCACACTTGATAGATTTTACATCCATTCAGGTACTTCATTTTTTGGCAAGACCAACAAACCTAAATCATGTCCATGCTTCTAGTCAACTAAAATAAGGCACTAGAGAGTACTACTCCCTCTGGAGAATTAACTTTACATTGAAGTTTAAACATATGGGTTTAGGCATTTCTAGGAAATTTTAAGCTGGATAAAGGATTAGAGCAAAGAATATTAAAAAAAAAAAAAAAAACAGAATGGGAAACGACCTAAAAAATCACGTTTGTCTACACAGAAGTTGCCCCCTTTTCCTTGTTTTATTTGAGTAGTCAGTGTAAGGAAAACATTTATATATAAGCAGTTAAGAAACACAAAAGAAGAATAAGGATGTTGGTACTGTCAACACTGCATTCAGCATTCAAGCAACTAAGATAAGAATTCAAACACAAGGAAAACATTAGCACAAGTCAGAACCTTGAATCAAATATCTTACTTGCTCTTACTAAGTTCCTCTTTCTACTTCTACTACATCATCTTTGCCAGGGTAATAGTCTTCAATCGTTTAAACAAAAGTTTTTAAGCTAAGTATATTATCGTCCCTCTCATAATGTTAACAGTAAGAAAAAGGAGACATCTCAAAGTTTTTCAGTGAAAAAAACTGAAAACAATGTTATGGATGACAGCATCAACTGCAGTGAAATTAAAATCTTGAAGACTGTAATTGAAAACTCTTTGTAATTAGGTTTCATAACCTTTGCGATCGTAAGGCTTATACAAAATTCTTTGGCAACTGAATAGTACAACTGCAGTTGATGCTTTGTTCTTTTTTCTCTTTTAAACTAATCCAGTAAGTTCCATAAGAAAAGTAGTTGCTACATTTCTTGATTATATATTACTGAAGAGCAAAAATGTCATGTATCAAACTTGCTTTCTTGTTTGAAGTCTTAAAAATGGCTCTGAAAGAGTTTTTCCCAAATCCTGAACTATTATTTATGAAAAAATATTTTCAAAAATACTTATTCCGCATGATGTCAAAACACAGTAAGAACATAAAACACAGGATCATTTTAGGAACCTGCCTTTTCTGATTGAAAAGTTTATTTTCTTTACTGGTCCTTTAAAGAACAGACTGGTCCAACAAATAGTTTATGATAAGAAAGCCAGAGGCATTCCTCAATGAACAGAAACAACTTATGTTTTACTGTGAGTGGGTGAACCACAATTTGACCTGTTACCCTTTCATGAAGAGCTAAATCACTTAGGCACCTACCCTGTAAAACATAGATCTTCTCTTTGTACTCCACAGCATTATGAAACTCCATAGCAACAGGCATGGCACAAACGGTCGTCCAGCAATTCTCTCTGCTGTCGTAGCACTCCACAGATTTTAGTGAGTTTCTCCCATCGCCTTCATAAACTCGCCCTCCGATTGCATACATCTTACCACAGCAATACACCAGTTTGCAGCCTATTCTGGCTCGAAGCAAGGACGGTTTGGATAGCCACCTATTAGTGGAATGGTCATACATCCAGAAATCATTTTCTGCCTTGTGGTCGATGGAGACCTCACTACTGCTTGGCCTGTACCCTCCTGCTATGTAAATATCATTATCTGGTGATACGAGAATCCCAACTTCTCTTAGATCATTTGGTGGTTTGCATAGTTTGAACACTCTTCCTGTGAATATATCTAGACAAGGCACTGTTTGCTTCTTTCCTGAGTGTTTGTGGGCAGCATCAAAACATATGATCATTTCCGATGCAGTCATTCCAAGTCTCTGTGTACAGCCATTGGTACTGGATGGTCCCTTTTCCACATAGCTTTTGGCTATAGCCTGTGCAAATTGAGGTGGAATTTTCTCTATAAAGGTGTCTTCCATCAGAGGAAAACGTATGCATTTGGCAAAAATTTCTGGAAGGTGCACTTCTCTTTCATTCTGTTCATGTTCAAACCACCTTACAATGCTCTCATAAACATGCTCTTCCCGGTCTACGTTTAAGTCGTCACTGTCTAGGATACTTATCAGTTGGTCTTTCGTCAACTGAAGAAACTCTTGTTCTTTGGTGACACACAGGAACTTTTTACGAATGTATTCTTTAGATCGATCTCCGAGTTCCTGATGACCATAATGATCAGCAAAGATGAAGACTCCAATAGAATTCTGTGGGTCCAAATGACTGATCATGTACTTAGCACATTGGTCCTGGATGGAGGGAATCTGGAAGATGCTAGCTGCAGTGAACAAGGCTTGAACATTGGCCTCTGTCAGAACAACTCTGGAGGTATAGGCATAGTTCAACACTAAATCCATCGACTCAGCTTCAACACCGACGATTCGAACTTCTTTTTGAGTGCTTTCTGTAAGGCCGCTAGTGAACATGGATCTAGGAAGGAAAGAGTGGTGAATTTATGTGTGCTACAAATAAAAATTATTGTGGCAAATTTTTAAAAACATAAAGTTACCACAAAGACAACATTTTGAAACTGTAAAATATTTCCTAATGTGTTTCCCGATATCCTAAATATCAGGAAAGCGGATAAAAGTTGATCATCTAGCAGAAGAATTTGGTCTGGCTAATCTTAAAAAACCCTATTCTCAGGACCAGTCAGTCCACTTTGTGCCAACTCTGAGAAAAGGAGAGTATACCTAATTAAAGCACACCAGAAGGTGGCATGGAATATTCCAGGACATCTTATTTCCCTTGGAGCCCAATCGAGGCTTCTGGTCAAGATGCCTTAGGGACTTGAGATCTTCAATCACCAGGTCAGTCAGAAAGTTTAAGAATACCCATAGAGTGTCAGTGGGACACATTAGCATATAGAGACTGTCTAATAAAACGTCTCATGACCCAGTGGAAATTTACAAGGCAACCTGTGCTCAAAACATATCTTTAAAAATTTCAACTTAGAAAAACAAGATGTCCTTCAGAAGTTCATATTTTCTATCTACTCTATCTACTTCTATGTACTTTTAAAATAATTATCCTTTGAATGCTTCCTTAATGATTATAGAGAATATAAAGAACATCAATTCACTTATCCTTGGATATTTTGAAAACTTTTGCTTGACTCAAAGTTACCATATTTTTACCTATATATATTTGTATATAAATAAAGATTACAGTAGGGTTAATATAATACCTACTTATAAAGAGAGTTTAAGAATTAACTGATTCTTTGGAGAAGATAATGGTTTTCAAAATTCCAAACTTTTGTCTTTGAGACCAAGCTTTTTTTCTTTTTTTTCTTTTAAATTATCTGTGTATTTATGGTACTTTCTTGGCCAATACATTAAGTAGCCAAAAGCCTGGCTCTTTATTTAAAGTCCTAGTCGTTTATAAACATCATTTGCCTTTCTTTTCCCTCCTTTAAGGTTTCTTTCTAGGCTGTTCTTAAAATTAAATAAAAAAATCAAAAGGTCTTTTAAAATCCCCTTGAGAAAAGGACTGTGTGCCCTAGGATGCTTAATAGATGTCTGTTGAAGACACCGACCTAACACTGCTGATAAACTCCATTATTCAGATCCAGACCCCTCCTATTTTATTTTTAAGTGTGATGTTATCAAAAAAATATCCTTGAGTGGGAAGATTTCCAGTCACTTTTAAAGTTTTCATCAGAAACATGAAATTAATTCAAAAATGCAATATGGAATATTGGAGGTATACAAGGCTACCTGGACCCAGCTTGTTGCCTGGGCTAACCGTCCTTTGAGTCCTATTTTTACTTCTACTATGTAAATTTTAAGTGTAATATCATGCAGACTTCTTTTTCTTAAATGACTAGAAACTAGATGTACCATTGTATGAGCTTGTTTTCAATTCAGGTGCTGAAAAACTCAGTTATACAGCTCCCAATTAAAAAGAAAAATAAAGCCCTTCATCAGGCAAAGATTAACTCCCAAAGGAGAACATTACCACATAGCCCTTTATCATGGGAGCTACTACTGACTTGAATAAGCTGGTCTCACACACAGGAGCAGCGTGACACTCAAGTTCTCCTCTGTTCTAATAGGTTCTTGATGTAAACTCGATATGAAGTGGGAGTACTTCCCCACACAAAACCCTGAGCAGCAAAAAGTTTCTATTAATCATACGAATTTTACTTCTGACAAGTCACTGGGAGCAGGAAACAGCCAGGCTAGATTTCAAGCTATTCTATTCTTCCACCAGTGATGCAAGACTTAGAAACTATTAAGTATGACTTTCTACAACTCACATAAGGAGCAACAATGGTACCAAGAAAGTTCTGTACAAACAGCTCTAGCAAGAGAGAAGAACCTAATCCTTAAGTCTTCTAGCCAAATATCTTCATTTGAATTCACATATCTTATGCTTAGAAAGTTTTTCAAGCATTTCCTTAACTGCTTGGAAATTAAGAAAATCTACTGTAGCATACTTCTTTCCAAGTGATTTGTCAGGTCTTCAAAACTTAATTTTAAGTAAGTATGATTGTTAAATGATATAAGCCAGAATATAGAACTACAGTGAGATATAGACATCTTCACTTTATTTCTTTTTACTATTCAAATCTAATATACAGTGAACACTTCTGTATATTAAACTTTAAAGAGAACCCACCCTTGTTCCTTAAAAGTCATACAGTGACTAAGAAGCCTGGCTCTGGAATCAAACCCAGCCTCTGCCACTTACTAGTTAGATAGATGATTTAGGCAGGTCACTTAACCTCCTTGAGCCTCAGTTTTTTCACATGTAAAATGGGAATAACAACTAGGTAGAGACAGGATTGTAAAGATTACATAAAGTAATGTATGTAGAGTGAGCCTTGCCCAGAGCTTGATAAGCAGTAATTGTGACAAATATTTAAACACATAAATGACCTAACCATATCTAATGGATGGCCTAGATAAATGAATCTCACCAGCAGTTTCCATTAGAGGCCCAACTTCATACCTTCTGTGTATACCAGTTTCTTCTTTTTTCTTTCCAGCTCACTGCCTCATTATGGTTAATACTTAATAGTCCAATGACCTACCCTACGTAAGTCTAAATGGTTACATCACAAGCAGCAAACTGAAGTGACTATATTTAACACAGTATTCTGAGAAAGAGGAACCAGAAACCAGTGTCTGGAACACTACACTGCTATATGCCCTATAAAGGTTGAGAAAATTATTTCACAATCATTTCATGCACCATTTTTGAATACAGACAGGCTTAAAGTGAGCACTTAAACAAAAGGAGAAGTTAAACTCAAACAGGAAACTGCCTTTATCACTGATCTTAGAGTATGAAATTATTTTTTAGACCCAAGTTTTGAAATTTTACCTTACAAAGTTTTATGATGTATAAAGATGAATCTAAATGAAAATGAAAACTTAGCTTAAAAATACTTCCGGGGCTTCCCTGGTGGCACAGTGGTTGAGAGTCCACCTGCCGATGCAGGGGACACGGGTTTGTGCCCCGGTCCGGGAGGATCCCGCGTGCCGCGGAGCGGCTGGGCCCGTGAACCATGGCCGCTGGGCCTGCGTGTCCGGAGCCTGTGCTCCGCGGCGGGAGAGGCCACAGCAGTGAGAGGCCCACGTACCGAAAAAGAAAAAAAAACTTCCGGAAAAGAAAAAAAAAAAACTTCCGGAAATCTTAAAAAATAATCACTAGTCTGGGGCCTAAGACACAAAGAAACTGTATTTCATTCATTTTCACTTCACTGCTCTTATCCCCTGGGCATTAAAACAATCCATTAAGTGGGTAATTTGTTTTAAACTCTAAAAGAGTTAATGTGCACGAAAGAAATCCTGGCTAAATTTTTGGAACAAATGTCAGATTAGCACTGTCCAATCAAACTTTCAGTAATGGAAAGGTTCTGTATCTGGGCTGTACAGTGTGGCCGCCACTACCTACAGGTGGCTCCTGAGCACCTTAAATGTGGTTAGTGTACGTGAGGAAGTGAATTTTTAATTTAATTTAATTTTAGGTAACTGAAGTTTAAACAGCCACGTGCGGCTAGTGGCTGCCATATTGGGCAGTGCAATTTTAGATTTTTCTGAAACATACAAACAAAAGCATGTTCACTAACTTAAAAACCAACCACCTGAATTCTAGAAGAATTTGTCAAATAAAAAAGGGGCGGGGTGCACTTAATAAAATAGGGCATGTTATTTATTCTCAGGAAACAAATGCATTGGTTTCATCTCATTCTTGCATCTCAGTCTAAAAATCAAGTGGGCAACACTGAGGGAGAAAGGGAACTTGGTGAGGATATCAATAGAGGTTTCCACCATCGTCATACCTGAAGTAAGGGCTGATTGCAGCAAGAACGTTTCTATGACAGGAAAATGTTTTCCCGTGATCCACTTCCACTACAATGTCTGTCAGCTGTCCTTCATCGTACATTGTTTTGAGTTGCTTTAGAATACTGCAAGCATGGAAGGGGTCCATGGCATCGTTGGCTGTGTCTGAAGATGGAATCCCATTCGGTGTTGGGGAAGACTTACTTAAATCTAGGAGGAGAAAAATCGTACAACCACAAGAAGTTCGGAGCCAGTTTCGGCGTCGCGGGTTTTATTTTTTGATTTTTGGTTTGGGTTTTTTTTTTTTTTTTCTTGGTGTGTGTGGGATGGGGCGGGGAGTTGTTTGTTTCTTCGCTTGGCTTGTTTTTTTCCCCGCTACAGAAATGCATATATGTACACAGACACCCCCAG
Organism: Pseudorca crassidens; assembly: GCF_039906515.1. Lineage (NCBI taxonomy): Eukaryota > Metazoa > Chordata > Mammalia > Artiodactyla > Delphinidae > Pseudorca > Pseudorca crassidens. The sequence continues at coordinate 84,355,212 of NC_090305.1, read as the reverse complement.
TGGGACCGCGAGGTAGGATCTGGGAAAGAGCGAGCTGCGATGCAAGTTCACACACCAGCCTGCTCCTCTGGGAGCCCGGCGAGCCCGAAGCCCCGTGCTCGCAGAGGGACCGTGCGGGCAGAACAGGCGAGGTGTCTGCGGCGACTCCGCCGACAGCCAGAACGTCCCAGCTGAGAGCGAAGGGCAGGAGCCTCACGAGGGAAGCTCAATGGATGGCGGCCGCCAGTGCCCCCTCAACCGCCTTGCGAACAGGTCGGAGCGGCGGCCGGTACCCGGCCTCCCCATCCCTGTCCGGCCGGACCGCCCACCTCCCTCCGCGCCATTCATCCTCCCTCCCCTCATCCCTGTCCACCTCTCCATCCTTCGCTCCGGCTCCTCATCGCCACCGCCTCAGCTCGCAGCCTGAGCCTCGTCCCCGGCCCACCTCCCCTCCACACCTCCCAAGCCACCACACGACCCACCTGCCGACGCGGCCATTTCTCGACGGGGCCCGGGCTCCAGCTATTTAAAGAGGAAATGTCATTTCGCTTCTCTCTCTCCCGGGTTCCGGCTCTTCTAAGCCGCCCCTAGCCAATGGGGTGGCCTATGCATCCGGCTCCGCCCCCAATCTCCGAACTCCGGGCGCCGATTGGCCACGAGGAGCGCAGAGGTGAGTCGGGAAATGTAGTTTTATTGACCCCGCTCCCGCGTGGTCTGGGTAGGGCGGAGGCCCAAGCTGGGGATTCCTATTGGCTGGTCCGGGCGGGGGCGGAGCGCAGGGAGCCCGCCAGCCTGTGTCTGTGGGGCGCGCAGTGCCTGCCGGGAGAGGTAGTCTTCTGGCTGAGGAGAGCTGTCATTCTGAGAGGCTGGGGTAGGGGAAGCTCTTGAAGTGCAAATTTCCCCATTTTAGGCCTCTCTCCAGGCCCCCGGGTCTTTTTTTTTTTTTTCCACCTTGTTCTTCGTTTCCTAAATCTCCTGCCAATGACTAGCTTCCGGTATGAAAGCGGGGGTCCGCGTAAGGGCTGTGAAACCAAAAAAATTTGGAAATGGACAAGAAGGCTGTTGTCCAAAAATGCGAAGGAAATCTGACACCCCACCCCGAAGAAAAATATCAGGAGGCCAAAAAGCAAGCCATCTCTGATGAATCACCTGTGACACCCAATTGAAATAGCATCGCCTTGGCCGAGTGCTCCGGTTGCCACAGATAAACTTGGTCTGGTTACAACGGCTGCTCAGGATCGTTAACTCCCACTCAATGCCTTGCTTTTCTCGAGCACCCAGGGAACACCTGTTCCACTTTTAAGAGTACAGGAACATTATAAAGGGATTCAGACGCTTTCCTTTTTGCTCCTGGTAAATGGAGTGGTTAAGATACTATGTAGACTGGGATTTCCTTTGACGAAATACTGGAAAGTGCCCTGAGTCTGGAGCCAGGGACAATTATTGAATCCCTAGCTCTTTACTTCTTAATGTGGATAAGACCCTTAGATAAGACCCTTTAATTCTTGGACACTTAGCTCCTTCACCTGTAGTGTGTGAATAATAATTCCTATTCTATCTGCCTCATAGGCTGCAAGCCTTTTGAAAGAAAGAAGAAATTTTACTGTTGACGTGTTTTGATTTTCTTGTCTCGTGTTTGCAGCATGTAACAGGGTGGCTGGCGCATTATAGATACTTAATATTTTAAAAATAAATGTAAGACACAAATGAGCTAACATTGGAAATGCTATTTCTAAATGTTTGAAATGTAAGGAAGTCTTATCAATGAATAGGAAGGAATTTTTAGTAGAGATATAGTTAGCCAATGAGCATAGCTTTTCTAACCCTGAAAAGATCAAACAACTGAATTTTCTGATGAAGGATCTTGGGATTTGTGATTGTGAAACAGAGAGAATGGTGAAAAACAATCCAATTCTGTCCGCTAGGTCTGCTGAATAATTTAGATCTCAAAAGTATTATAACTCTGTGCAAGTTAACAAGAATTGGTGTTTCCTCGGGGCTGGGATCTGTGGACATTGGTATGGACTTATAAATTCATGTTATGAAAACCCTATCTGCACAGTTCTGCATGGATGAAATTGATTTTAACTTTTGTTACTCAGAACCTTAAATTTCCATTTTTTATGAGCCAAACACTGTTGCTTTCTACCTTATGGAAATATTGGGAGTTTCACTCACAATATTCATGGTATTAAGAAAAAAAATGGCATCAATCCTTATGGTTGCCAGATCTTAGCAAATAAAAACACAGGACACACAATACTAGGGACATACTTAGAGTAAAATATCACTTGTTATTTGAACCAAATTTAATTGGGTGTTCTATATTTTACCTGGCAACCTTTTCAAGCCTGTTAAAATACGGGTTTTATTGTTTGTGTTTTGTTTTTGGTAGCCACCTGTCTAAGACTTAAGAAATTTGGCCAATTTTCTTTTTCATTTAATTCTCACCTAATTAACAAATAGACTTGGCAATCTTGTTTAGTTTTTTTTCTTTTTAAGTTTTCTGATTCTTTGATCCCCCAGAATTTCTGAATTTGGAGGTGGGCGGAATACAAAGAACAAAAGCCAATTTAAATATAAACAGGGGAGAAATGAAGATTTATAATTACAAGGGTGCCATTTATATGACACTGTAAATAGACTCCATTCTTCTAGGCAAATGACATTACATGGTAAAGATTCCGTCATCATTACAAATACGCTTTTTAAAAATACAGAATAAGTGAGAAGATGTAAAAATTGAGCCAATGGTCCCACAATATTCATTCTCAATGATTTATAAGACTACAAAGGAGATTTTATTTCAGGGTTGATACTAAACAGCCAAAGACTACAGCTTGTTTTCAGATAGTTCTAATTTGAAATTTAGTAAGAACTCACTGCTAATATAGAAAGGCAGCAGCAAGAGTAAACCAGTTTTCTTCTTTATGTATTAAGTACTATATTGTCCTCTGAAGCACTCTTCTCAAATAGTTACAGTTTAAAGTAAATTTTAGTAAGGATGAAAATTGAAAAAGCAAACCAGAATAGTTGAAGGACCCATATTTAGTTCAAAGTAGACATTTAGAGCTTTATTATTTTAATGTTTCTTACCTAGGAAGCAAAGGCAAAGAAGATTGCTATAACCATGGTTGTTTGAGAGTAGAAAAGTCTTCACATTTAAATTCTAAAAAGATGAAGGGTATGAAATGAAAGCAGCAAATTTGGAAAATGAGAAAAATGCACAGTTGCCTTGGTTTTTTTCTGCCTTCACTTTAAGAGGACCACTTTAGCAATTATCAGCTGAGCCCAGGCTCCTGTTGATAATAATACCACACAACACAAGAATGATAGCAACTCTGATGAAGGAAGTGTAAAAGAAAATAGGAATTCACTTCTGCAAATCTATTCTGCAGTTTTCCAATTTCCCTGTTCAGTATGGCTTCAGGCTGTGAAATTGACCAGAGCTACATAAAATGAAAGTAAAGAGAAAATACCGGTGACTCTTAACACTTTAGCAAATGACATCCTTATGGTATATTTATTCTTTTCAGGCTACGGCTACAGCAAAATATGACATTTTTCCTTGCTAAAGACTTTTGTGTTGGCTGAATTAATGCCTGCTGTACAGCAACAGAAATGATTATTTGAATATAAATTTGATATAATACTACATATTGAAAAAGGATTTTAGGGGGTAATTTCTAGAACCTTATATATTGTATATGATTTAGTTTCTTTGGAATACAAAACTCTAAATAGATACTAACATTCAGGTTTACTGATTAAACATTACTGGCCTTGGTTGTATTTTAATTTTTATTCCCTCTAAGGTGATGTGAGGATTCAACATGGTAATAACTAGAAGATTGCATTTTGTGAATCACCGAATTTAATCATACTGGAGGATGTTAAAACACATTAATTTGTCTTTTAAGTATTTGAAATTTAGCATATATGTGAGAAAAAAAAGAAACTGTAAAATTTGCAGCAGGGATATTCAATTTATTACCTCCATACTCCACCCTGAATCTACATTCTGGACAGGCACTCTATAAAGCAATGTTCCTGATACCAAAAAAATACGTATAGATGATAGAGATAGATAGAGTTAGCAATTCAGATAGAGACTGAATGTGTTCCTGCAAAATTGATGTGGAAACCTGTTCCTCATTGTGATGGTATTTGGAGGTGAGACCTTTGGAAGGTGATTAGATTATGAGGGTGAAGCCCTCATGAATGGGATTAATGCCCTTATAAAAGAGACCCCAGAGAATTTCACCATGTGAGGACACAGTGAGAAAACAGACATCTGTGAACCAGGAAGCAAGTCCTCACTGGAAACCAAATCTGCCAGTGCCTTGAGCTTTGATTTTCCAGCCTCCAGAATTGTAAGAAATGAATTTCTGTTGTTTATAAGCCACTCAGTCTATGGTATTCTGTTATAGCAGCTTGAATAGACTAAGGTGTATATGTGGACGGATGGATGGATAGATAGATAGGTAGATACAAATGATATAAGGTGGTATATTCTCTCTCTCTCTCTCTCTCTCTCTCTCTCTCTCTCTCTCTCTCTATATATATATATATATATATATATATTTATATTTCCTAACCTCAAGGATCTTATGGCTCGTATGATTCATCCATGGAGATAAAACACATTCACATAATAATCAATTAAAAATCGAGGGTTGAGGGCGGCCCCTAGTTAGCAGAAAATGAGTATTTAAAAAAGCTAATGTTGAGGACTTCAGAAGAGAGAAGAGTTTCTGTTCAGCTGGTGTGGGATTTAAGCTAGGCATGAAAAGATACACCATAGAAACAGTCATAAAAGCGATAGAGTATGTTCTTACCTATTTGCTTTATCTTGGCTTGACCTGGAAAGCAAAGCATTAACACATTCATACTGCAGTATTGATGGGGATTAATTCAGGACTTGAACAAGGAAGGGAAGTTAATGGCTATGTGTTACTTACATTATTTCACTTAATTTCATGTTCTAATTAAATTTTATAAGAACAGTGTTACAAATGAAGAGGCTAAAACTTGGAGAATTTAAATACCTTGCCCATAGTCATATAGGGATCTATGGCTCCCAAGCCAACTTTATTTTGATTACAGTATATAAAGGTCCCTGGGAATAAGACAGACTATTGAAAATGAGAGGTTGTAGGACTTTTTTCTCCATTAAACATGTCTTGTTCTATGCCAAACACATGGTCAATTGGTATCTGCTAATATCTATCATGAATGGACAATACTATTGGTATAGGTTTGAGATATTTTTATGCACCAAGAAAAGGGGAAAAAGGAAAAGCTAGAAAGGTAAGAGTCATACTGTTAAGTAATTTGACTTTGTCAGACTAAATTGATAGTTTTAGATGTATAATAATTTAGCATTTTTTAATCTTTCCACTAAATAATTAAATGAAATGGCATATATATATATGCCACACACACACACCATGGTTATATATACATGGTTAATCATACATATACAGGTGGTTAATCATATATATAATTACATATATAAATGGCTAATCATATATATAATTATATATCATATATATCATATATGTCATATATATACATGATTAACAATTGATATTTGTCAAGCTGACCATGCTTCACTATTCTCCTACAAGACTGAGTTATTGTATGAGAATGGAGACCCTGAATAGCATTACTCCACTGGACCCTTTACAGTATTTAAACTTAGAATGCCAAAGCAGCTGTGAAAATATGGGACATCAACACCCTTCCTTGTATGAAGATTTAGTTTATAACCCAAATGGAACTAATAGAATTAAACAATGATTGTTGTTTCTTTCTAACCTCAATCATGATCCAAATATTTTTAAGCTCGTGGTATCACTAAAAAACCTGAAGAGAAGAAACATCAGTGTCTTCAGCATTTAGACATAGGAACCGAGATTCATGGAGAAGAGGTATAAGGTATTAGGAAAGAAGTGTATTAAACACAGCAGAGAGAACACAGACGATGAGGAGTTGATGGTACTTTAATCCCTAAAATAATCAAATAGTTATAAAGCAAATCTGCTGGCATACCGCAATAATTTCAGAGATATTTAATTTTTATTTCTGGTTAGTCTATCACAGGATTTCTTCATCTCAGCAGTATTCATATTTGCAGCCAGATAATTCGTTGTCATGCCAGGGTCGGGGCGGAGTGGAGAGGAGTTTGTCCTGTGTGTTATCAAATACTACTCAACAGCATCCGTGGTCTCTCCCCACCAGATGCCAGTAGCACCTCCCACCAAGACTTGACAACCAAAAATGTCCCCAGAGATGGTCAAATGTTCCTTAGGGGAAAATCATCCCCAGTTGAGAACCAGTATTCTACAATATGCTCCTGTCTGTTCTGTGCCCTCCTGCTTTGTTAACAGCTCTATTACACTTTACATCAATCTACTATGTTTATTGTTTAAAACTGTTTTGTTTATCTTCCTTTGAAATATTCATTGCAAGGATCTGAGTTAATCATTTTGTGTGTTCATAACACAATATTGTCTTTGGTACAGATGTCCCATCTCTTGTGTTATAGATGTATACTTCCTTTACCCCCCATTCTCTACTCCCATCCTCTCCTACTTCATATACGACCATTATAATGGTTTGATGTGGGTCCTTGTGTATATATCTGTTCTTGTAAAATATGTATTGAGGTTCTACATATCCTTGTGGTTTATATAATGGTATTATGCTATGGATCTCGTCTGTTTCTGAGTTATTTCACTCAGTACTATGTTTTTAAGGTTTGTGTATATTGCTTTGTGTACATCTGGTCAGTTCTTCCTCTTTACTTTCCCATCAACTACCTCAGTGTCTGATATATGTTAGGTGCTGAATAAATGTTCACATAATTAATTGCATAAGTACATATATCAGATGGTGAATGGGTGTAGTAGACAGAATAATGGCTGCCCAAAAATGTCCGCATTCTGATCCCCAGAATCTGGGAATGTATTACCTTATAAAGCAAAAGAGCCTGCAGATGTGCTTAAATTAAGAATTTCGAGATGGGGAGATGATCCTGGATTAGCTAGGTGGACCCAGTGTCATCACAAGGGTCCCTATAAGGGGAAAAAAAAGAGTCAAAGCCAGAAAAAGGAGATGTGATTACAGAAATAGAGGGTGAGTGATGTGCTTTGAAGATGAGTAAGGGAGCGTGAGGCAGGGAATGCAGGCGGCCTCGAGAAGTTAGCAAAGGCAAGGTAATGGATTTTCCCCTAGAGCCTACACGAGGCAGGCTGTCCTGCCAACACTTTGGTCTTAGGATTTCTGACATCCAGGACTGTAAGATAATTTCTGTTGTGTTAAGCCACTGAGCTTGTGGTAATTTGTTACAGCAGCGATAACACAGGAAAGTAACACAGTGGACGAATTAATACATGGATGAGTGTGCAAAGCTTTCCAACAGTTGAACTTTTCTCTTCCTCCTTTTTTCTCCATTAAGTGTTTAATATTCATAAAAGTAGAATCTCAAAATATAAAGGACCTCAAATAAGTAATACTTTAAAGGGAAGACTTATAAAGGGAAACTTATGAGGTAAACCATCACCCCAAGTCTGTTAACTGGATAGTCAGCTTGACCGCACTGGGGGCTCACTGGGTCATCTTGTAAGGAGAGCGAGATTCAAATTGGATGAGGGCTTGAATACCTGGGAAGTATGGTTCCTTCGGGGCCATCTTTGGAGCGTAGCTGCTTTACTGGGTTTCAGTCTTAAACAGATTACTATGATAGAGACATCAAGCCTCATAATTGAGGCAGGATGCTTTCTATGATCTGGAACCAAAATTATAACACTCAGTACATTAAATGTGACACAAAGCCAAAGATGTCTTACATGCAGCTTTCTTGCATGGCCAGATCCATCCCTAAGAAAGAAATGTACTCACTTAAATACATAAGTTTGATCAATTCAGTTACCATAATCCACAGAGAAGTATCAAGTTTTAATGGATCTTGCCTCATTTCAAATATATGGCTGTTTTTTCCAGCCATTTCTTAAGTCCTCCTTGTTAGAGCACGTGTAGCCCTAACTTGTGGGGCACATGTCTGCACATGCACCAGGACCTGGTTTTCTGGGGAATCAGAGTGAGAATCACTCTTTAGCAGGTAGATTTTCATAGCTGTCAAGAAGCACAGGCTGTGAGATGAGACTGCCCCAGTGCAAATCCTTGTTGAACCACTTTCTAGCTGTGACCTCAAACAAATGAATAACTTCCTGAAGGCTTTGTTTCCTCAGCTCTAAAATTGGGCTAATAAGAGCATTTACCTCAGAGAACTGTTATAAGGGACAAAGGAGATAATTTATATAGATTAATGCAAATTATTTAGTCCATTGACTGGCACAAAGAAAGCACTCAGTGAATATTAGTTAGTAGTAGTAGTCGTAGTAGTAGGACTCTGCTAGTGAAAATTCAGTTTACTTTTCCAGATAATTATGGCAATTACTTTTTATTCTTCATGGAATATTGACCAGTTTTACAGCTTAATCAAAGTTAAACTTGATCGGGAACCTGAGATGCAGCTGTTTTCCCAACTCAAGGCTCACCATCAGTGACCTCTAGCCTTGCTAAGGATGAGAGAAGAGGAACCAAGCCATCCTCATAGGTGCTCTGAAGCTAAATGTCCATGACATTAAAACCAGCATGCATATATTAGAATAGGCTAAAATAAGCTGTGGTAACAAACAATCCCATACTCCCAGTAGTGTAAGTCACCAAAATTTTACTTTTTACTCTTGCTTATGTCCAACCCAGGCCAGCAAAAGACTCTGCTCACTCAGAGACCCAGACTGACGGAGGGACCACCTTCATACATGGTGACAGTCGCCATGTCAGACAGAAAGCAAGCATGTGGTGAATTATGCACTGGCTCTTCAAGTTTCCACCTGGAGAGACATGCACCACTTTTCTTCCCATTTCACTGGCCAGAAAAGTCAGGTGGCCACCCCTCACTGCAAATAGGATGGGAAGTTCAATTCTACCATTCTCAATATGAAGAAAACCAGAAATATTTGGGAATCGGCGTCAATGACAAACATACTCTACGAAGATTACGCTAGCCACGTTTAGTGATATGGGAGTAAACAAAACCTAGAACCTACTCTCAGCGACCTGGCAGATAAGAGGCAATCTGTGCATAAGCATGTATGACTTTAAAATTACTTAGCAGTTGCTAAGATTATTTTACCCCAATCATGTGGCAAAAGTAAACCAAAGCCACTGATGGCAGGACTGCTGTGCCAGGGTGAATTTGACCCCCCAGGGGATATTTTTGGTTGTTATCTTTCAGAGTGTGGATGTTGCTACTGGCACTTAGCAGCTTAGAGGCCGGGGGGGCTGCTAAGTACCCTACAATTCACAGGACAGCTCCCCGCAAAAAGTAATTATCTGACCCCAAATATCAATAGTGCTGACGTTGAGAAACTCTGGGTTGTTGTGATAGTCACACTTTGTCACACATACTCCTAAATCCACCAAAATGAAAATTATACCATTGAAGTGTCTTCAGTTGAGACTGTGCACACCAATGCTCATGACAGGACACCTGAGTGTACTCCGCCACCGTACATTTCACATCCAGGTATGTGGTATTTTTATCCGGAAGTGCGAATCTGGTAAAACCCTTCTGAAATACACATAGGAGAGTTGACTGTGTTTTCGATTCTTTTCGTAAGGACTTTGAAATTCAAATTTGAAACAATTCTCTTCAAAACAGACAGTACCACAAATATATTGGCCAACTTGATTAAGCAAGGTTTAGTCCCAATGGGAAAAAATTAGACGCTGACTGTGGATAATAAGATGAGGGCTATGGTGAGACCTTCTTGCCAAAAACACCTTTCTCTAAGAAGAGTCTAGCATGATAAGAGCAGTCAGGAAGTGATCAATGGTTAGAGACCAAGGAAAGGGGGTGTGGGAAAGCTCCATGGTACTAACAGAGTTTGTGAGACAAGCTTTGTCAGACACAAATGAATGCAGAGACAAGGAAGGCAGTGGAAGGAATTGTTATAATACTTAAAGGTCAGGAGCTGTAAGTAAACTACACCGAGGGAATTTTGACCTCCCAGCATCAACCTGTGTTTGAGTTTGGGTTTAAAGTTGGATCCCAGGTGGCAAGTTTTGTTTCCTAGTCTGAGCCTCAAGCCTGAGGCTTGCAGAATGACTGGCCCCAGAACGGATGATGTGATGCCTGGCAAAAGGAGATCTGTGGGTTGTTAATCTGTGGATCAAAAAGCAAACCCTGGCCCAGCAGTGTGTTAATCCTAACGGCTGAGAGGGAACCAATACAATCATTTAAAGGAATGCAGCCAGCGTGGGATCTCAGAAATAGTTTAAGGAAGCTTCAACTATGTTTAGAATGGACCAAATCAATGAATTGCTGATTTTTCCACCTGTGTTAGCCCACTGACTCCTCAGGGGGTTAAAGCCTGTAGTGCAAATAGAATCCAAACACTTTTTATTTATTTATTTATTTTTGACTGTGTTGGGTCTTCACTGCTGCGCGCGGGCTCTCTCTAGTTGTGGCGAATAGGGGCTACTCTTCATTGCGGTGCGTGGGCTTCTCATTGCGGTGGCTTCTCTTGTTGCAGAGCACAGGCTCTAGGCTCACAAGATTCAGTAGTTGTGGCACACGGGCCCAGCAGTTGTGGCTCGCAGGCTGTAGCGCGCAGGCTCAGTAGTTGTGGCGCACGGGATTAGTTGCTCTGCGGCATGTGGGATCTTCCCGGACCAGGGCTGGAACCCGTGTCCTCTGCATTTGGTAGGCGGATTCCTAACTACTGCACCACCGGGGAAGTCCCCCAAACACTTTCTTAATGATTCAGGTCAAAGGAGCAGGCCTAAACTCAGTTTGGAATCCCTTTAGTTACCGGGTTCCTGCAGTCACAGGGGAAATTTAATTGCTCTGTAAATTCTTCATTAAAAATTTGGTACCTTTCACACCTGTCCTTGGTGAAGATCAGCATTTTCTTCCTTTCATCCTCTGGGTTCTGTTTATTGAGTAAATGCTTTTGTTCTAAGAGAATGTAAGTTCAAGTCTTCAGAATATAGGTTCAAGCCTTTGTTCTAAGAGAATATAGGTTGAAGGTTCATGATTCCTGCAACATATTTTCAAATGGTTTGGCATAAATAATCAGTATAAAAGTATACACATACAGCAAGGACCTACAGTATAGCACAGGGAACTATACTCAGTATTTTGTAATAACCTATAAGGGAAAAGAATCTGAAAAAGTATATATATACATATATATATATATATCTGAATCAGTGTACTGTATACCTGAAACTAACATGCCATTATAAATCAACTATACTTAAATTAAAAATAAATAAATAAATAAATGTATGCACCCACAGGAATAAAGCAGAAGTGGCAAAATGTTATCGTTTTGGTGAATCAAAGTGAAGCATTTATGGGAATTTACTGTTCTACTCTTGCAGATTCACACTTTTTCAAATAGAAAAGTAAAAACAAACAAACAAGCAAACAAACAAAGAAAACCCCTGATATGTGAGGTAGTAGAAAGAAGGAGGTTCTACTATCAAAGTATGAAATCTTAAAATGAGATGGCAATAAAAATTGTTTTGAATTTTTCCTTAAAGAAAATGTGGTGGACATAAGGTTGTAGCGTGAGTCATTAGGAAAGCGTATTTGGATATGATGGAACGCACTATTTACATCTTTGTTAAATGAGGTGGATGATACTTCTCTCCTCAGGGTGTTTTTCCATCAGTGATGATGCATGATTCCAGATTTAGCCACACAATGTCAGCTGATGCCTCTGGTTACCAAAAAAGAAAAAGAAAGAAGGAGAGAGGGGCATAATCAGGACGGTGACAATAAAGGTATGCTTTTTCATAATGACTTAGTCTGAGTTGGCTGATTCATCAGCACTGAGCTCTAAGCTGCTTTGCTAACTAGTCCCAGATTGTGCTGAGAGAAAAAAAATGCTTCCGTGGCACTCAGTGCTTATGAGACCTAATAGTTCATTGTAGTGGATCGTACCTTGGAGACCTCCTTGTTGATTGCTGCTTCGGACTGAGCTGCATCTTCCCAAAATTCCTATGTCAAAGCCCTTCCCCCCCAGTATGATGGTATGTGGAGAATGGGGCCTTTGGAAGGTAATCAGGTTTAGGTACGTTCATGAGAGTGGGGCCCTCATGATGGGACTAGTGCCCTTATAATAAGAGACACCAGAGAGCTTACTCTCTTTCTCCCCTCCATGTGAGGACACAGTGACAAAGCAGATAAATTCAAAATAATGTGCAAGTGATAACATATGGCTATAATTATGTAATATTTATTTATTTATTTATTTTGGCTGTGCTGGGTCTTAGTTGCAACACACAGTATCTTCGTTGTGACATGCAGGATCTTTAGCTGTGGCATGCACACTTCTTAGTTGCAGCATGCAGACTCTTAGTTGCGGCATGCATGCAGGATCTAGTTCCCCGACCAGGGATCAAACCCAGGTCCCCTGCATTGGGAGCACACAGTCTTACCCACTGGACCACCAGGGATATAATTATTCAGAACGTAATATACCTTGCTAATGTGAACTAATGTTCTGTAGACTTCAGTAATAAAAGAAAATTAATTGCACATGTGGGCTCTTTATTTATTTAACATCTTTATCTCAGTATAATTGCTTTACAATGGAGTGTTAGTTTCTGCTTTATAACAAAGTGAATCAGTTACACATATACATATGTCCCCATTGCTCTTCCCTCTTGCGTCTCCCTCCCTCCCACCCTCCCTATCCCACCCCTCTAGGTGGTCACAAATCTCCAAGCTGATCGCTCTGAGCTATGCGGCTTCTTCCATGTGGGCTCTTTAAAAGACCCCGTATGCCAGCAACGAAGATCCCTTGTGCCGCAACTAAGACCCGGTGCAGCCAAATAAGTAAATAAATAAATAAATATTTTTTTAAAAAAAAGTATATGGGAGGATGTGTGTAGGTTATATGTAAATACTACTCTCATTTTTTAAAAAAAGTTAAAACTAAAACTATTATATTACGTGCAGAAGGGGTGACTTGCATAGGATATTACACATGTACACACGTATATCAGCCAGTACAGAAAGGTAGGAACAGTTTTATCTTTTGAATCTTTTGCTATACTGTATTACCAAGAAGATGGTGATAAATAAAATTACAATATAAACTAAAGTCACGCCACAGTGTATTTTAACACTTTCACTTTAGAAAAACATAACACAGTTTGGCTACATAGGAAGAATAACACTGTATGCTAAATCTCATAAGAAGGCTGAATGTCTCCATGTTATTCTAAGAATTGTCAATTCTATGCATATTTCTTGTACTAGAGGGGAAAAAAGGAGTATTAAAGATAACAGCAATAAACATCTTTCAAAAATTTCTAAATGATTTCTTAAGAAAATGATTTTAATTACTATAAGATTCTCAGTTTATGATTGAAGTGGTTTTCATGTTATGTTTTATATTACTCTGAACTATGCAACTTATCAGTATATCTTCCAACCCAATTTCAACCTTCCCTACATCTCTGAAGCTGCCATTGAATTGGTCCTGACTCTACCTAATGGATAATGGTCTGAAATGGATGGATAGATTAAGGAATGAGGTCATATATTGTCAAGTGGGGGAAAGAAACAGAAAACAAAACACAACATAAGAGCTGTGAGTTATGTTTTATTTGGGGCAAAATGAGGACTATAGCCTGGGAGACAGCCTCTCAGATATCTCTGAGGAACGGTTCCAAAGAGGTAAGAGGGAAGGTCAGTATACATGTTATTTTAGTGAAGGGGGGTACGTGCAGTCAAGCACACACTTTGATAGGTTACTGCTGGTCACAAGAAGTTTGCTGCTACTCCAAAGGAGCAGAGGTCTCCATTAATGATTTTAGTGCTTTTCTAGATATGAGAAGATGCAATAATTTGGGCTCATAAAATCTCCTGAAAAATATCTAACTGTCTGAAGGCCTGTTCTGCCAGTTTTTCCCAGAGCACAGAGTGTCTCGTTCCTGATCTCCACCCTGAACCCCGTTAGGGTGTGTTGAATGTCAGTGACTACAGTGGCCAGCGACCTAATCCTCGTAGAGGGAGATGGCGAGTGATTATTTTCCATCCATGTAAAACTTCCATTGCATTTTCACTTGCCACACAGAGTAATCAGATGAATTCAGTGGGTTTAGGCATAGATTAAGCAAGAAATTTAAACACCTAATTGAAATAGTCTCTTCTATTTGGTCATACTTTGTCACCGACTTACCCCAATGTTTTGTCCTACTGAAATATACACGTTAATTATATGTATCAATGATATATGTGAGATATAACTCATATTTTATGTCAAGACAAGAAAAATTTAAACAAAAAACTCTTCTGTGCCCTTTGGCCTCCTCTCTCCCCCAACTGCATTGTGCACCTGTATCATGCATCAACCAAACCTGCCCCACTGGGAGCTGCTCAACCATAAAGACCAGTATTCTCCTAGTATCAGTAACATGACTCCTGAAAGATAATATTCCTTCTTGATCTCATAAGGGGTCACATGGTGCTTAGATCTGGATTGTGTAAACTGTCAATTATATGCAACGTATAGTCCTCTGTCTCGAAAAACATATAACTGTGCCTTGACTCCTAACAGGTGGAACAGTTCTCAGAGCTTTCTGAGATGTTCTTCCTGGATTATAATCCTCAAATTTGGCTTGTATAAAATTTTCCATTCCTTTCTTAGATCAATCGATTAATTTTTTGTCAACATATACGTATATATATTATATGTATATGAAAGCTTGAAAAGATTTATAACAAATATTTTTAATAAATTTGATTGATATGTCTTTTGCCATATTTGTGGGTACATACTAGTTAATTATTTTATCTTTCCAGAAAATTCAACTTTTTTCATTACAAAGTGACATTCCATGTTTTAGTATGAACTTTTTAGTATTTCGTGTTAAAGTCTATTTTGTTGGATATTAAGAAAGCCACATGGGTTTCTTTTTAACTAGTGTTTACATGGTCTTTTTCTTTCTTTCCTTATATTTAAGTTGGTACATATTTTTAATATAAATAGGGCATTTTAAAATATTTTAAAAATTAAGTTAATATAATATTTATATAGTTAAATATTATATATTAAATATTATATTTAATGTTTTAATATAATATTTTTATATAATTTTATGTAAATTTTTAATATTTTATATTATTTTAATAATCTGAAAAACTTTAATTTAGAACAGTTTAGTTCTTCTAGATTTAAAGTAATTACTAGGGAGTGCTGCTGGCATCTAGTAGACGAAGGCCAGGGATGCTGCTAAATATCTGACTCTAAGCAGACAGGGTAGGGAGTCTCCAGGGGAAAAGAACCAGATATAGCTTTCTGACGTAAGAGAGGCCATTTTAGTCCTAAGCCATTTGTGATCTAAGCCTGCCCACAATGGTTGTCCTTGAATAGGTCTCAGTAATAATGACCTGAAGGGTCAAGGGCAAGAGAAGGAACAATAGCAAAGATAATAAATCAGATAATAAAGACTCCCAGGTTTTTTTCCCCCCAATGGTAAAGATTACATTTTTGAGCTGTTTTGCAGAATTTAAACCCCCTCAGGTGCTCAACCACTAGATCAATTGGAACCAAAGGGATGACGATGTTGACCTTTTCTGACCCTCCTGACTCCAATCAACTAAAGCGTGGACTCTGTTGACCTTTGCCCTAATTCTATGCTCAATTCTTCTCAGCTCAGGCTCCTTCATGAACATGCAGGTATCCTTAACTTAAATCTTCCTGAATTTTGCTGTTTGGAGAGACCCTGCTTGGGAAGGGTCCCCAGTGTTCTCCTTCCTTGCTGCAAGCAATAAATCCTCCTTCTCCCACTCTTTGGCTTGGTTGTGTCTTTTGGGGGCTCGACACCCACCAAGAGGTGAACCCAGTTTTCAGGTAACACCACCATGCTCGGGACAGCCTCCCACAGCAAAGAATTATCTGGTCCCAAATGTCAAGTGCTGGAGATTGAGAAACTCTGGGTTAGAGAGCATTAGTTGATCCCCAAAACATGGAAAAGCTATGTGACACCACATACTCATTCCTGCTTGATTGATAATATCAAATGACTGGAAAAAAGCATTCATGTCCACCTTTAGAAAAACTATTAAGTCAGTTGTGATGCGGGCCTGTAAGGGAACATTGTACAACCAGTGAACATTATATAAAGGTTAACTTAAAAAATGGAAATGCTAATCATATAATGTTGAGTACATAAGTCGAATTTGCAGATGTTAGTGCAGTGCACTCTGATAATAACCATGGGAAAATATGTCTAAGATAAAAATACTGTGAATAAACTCACCAGAATGCTATTATTATTCCTGTGTTAGGGTGGTGAGATCATAGATTTTCAAAAACTATTTTTCTCTATTGAAGATGAGTATATAGATTTTTAGAATAATTTTCCTAAAGATTTACATCTCTTAAACTTGTTCTTGTCCTCATTTCTCTTTCTAATGTAGGATCTAGATCTATTCCAAATTTGTGGAATTAATTAGATAATTAAGAGGAACCTCAGAACTACGAGGAATGATCAAAGAAGGCATCTGACACATCCTACAAAGAAAAGGAGGATTCCCAAAGATATGAAAGAAAAAAAGGCGTGAAGGTAATTGCGACGTGATAACATTATTTTATGGGCTTGGAATGAGGAAAGCGTGCTCTGTTTTACATCTAGCTTTGGAGAAGCAAATAGCTCTAAGAAAAGGAATGCCCTGGGTGGGCATAACTGTCCAGCAATGCTGTGAGCAGATTTCCTTGGCTTCTCAGAGTACAAAATGCAGAAATGTGTTGCAGTGGAAAGTTCCGAGACCTGGGTCCTTGCTCTGACTGAAAGAGCTCAGCAGCCTCCCACATATGGCTCCATCTGTCTGAACAGGATTCTAAAATGAGGACTGTGTCATCTCTGTGTCTTTCCCAGCTCTCCAATTCATTCATTCATTCAACAAATTTTTACTGAGCACGCACTGCATTCTAGGCACTGCTCTAGGTACTTGTGGAGGTAAAAACAAAACAGAATAAAATGAAACAAAATCAGAATAGGACATGGTTCCCGATCCCCAAATAAGCATTTGAACCCTATTTTAGGGGTGGGGGTAGGAGTAAGACAACAGTCGAAAGGCTTTGTTTTGAAGTCACCTTTACAAATAGGTACGTGAAATATACTTAAAGAAAATAACCATGCCCCTTACTAAGACAGTCAAAAGGGAGATCATCATTCTGTCCATTAGTGCTGTTACTATGTTCAGTACATTAAAAAGCAGTTACAGAATTTTGGTCTCTGCCTAAGAGAAACACATGTTCTAAGGATTCAAGTGAGCTAATTAAGATGAAGCAAAAAATGGTATGATGTCCTAGTTGAGAGAGAAATACCCTGTATCTTGAATTTAGATCCTTTATTAGATCTTGGTTCTATCCCTTCCCTGTTATCATTATTTCCATGTTCATTCCCCAAAGGGACAAGAGTGTCATTCTAACATTCTCAAATTACCTCCTCATAAGAGGGAGTGAAGAATGTTCAGTCTGGCCGAGACTTCCTACTAGGTGCCAAAACCCAAACCTTTATTTAAGGTTGACATAAGTCTAGACCAAGACACCCACTAGTCACATACCATAGTGTAAACTTTGCCAGTGACATGCTCAGTGCTTTAAGTCAGTCTGTAAGTTTTAGAATTCTAACATAGTTTCCTTTTCTCCGCTTATTACTGAGTCCTTGTATATTCCTAGACCTTCTTGTAATAAAATAAAAAAAAAAACAGCTAACACATACCAGACATTTGCTTCATGCCAGAACTTTGCAAAGTACCTTACATACATTATGTGATTTTTAGTCTTCACCAAAATGCTACAAGATAGACACCGAAAGTAGATAAGAAATTAAGAAGTAGCTAAAAGTAACATAATAGTAGTAACAGGGAACACACACAGTAAGGTAGCAATGTATATAGTTTTGAAATTATGTCACTTAAAAACATAACCTTTCACTTACTGTACAACATCTGAAATCATGGCAATCACTCCTGTAGTGGATGGGCTGCTACACTGCCGAGAGCCCCACTTCAGGACTTAATTCACCCGCTTGCTGGGAGTGAAATGGGCTGACAGACCTCAGATCAGTGTCTCTCCGGAGATCACCTCATCTGAAGAGAGCTGCCCTACCGAAGACCATACGCCCTTCCCTCCAAGGACTGGTTACAACAGGGGAATGAAAGCCCCAACATTGGACGACCTAGAAGAGCCATCTCAGCTTCAGAGCATCCTGGAGGGTTGATTGGGGACTTCTTAATACGGCATCCTTCCCTTCTTGTATTGGTTCCGACACCATTCCTTAACAAACCTCTCAAATGCTCATGTCCACCCAGAGTCTGCATCCCAGGAACTAAACCCAACCCAACCCAACCCAACCCAAAATGTGTCAAGAATCCCATAATTTCAAAGCTTGGTCAGCCAAGTGATTATAAACTGTGTGAATGAATGAATGAACTAGCTACAAGGAAGCCCCTCTGTGGCCAGTAGATAGAAATGCCCTCCATCCTTTGCCTGGGTCAGTCTTAGATTATCTGAGGGCTTAAGGAACATATTCCTTGCATAAAACGTATTCACAGCGCTAAGTGCCTTACATGAGCAATCTCGTTTTATTCTTCTAACAACCCTATGAGGCAGATACTATTTTGTTCCCATTTTGAATGTGAAGAAACTGAGGATTAGAGTGGTTAATATCATGTCAAAGGTAAGTAAGTGGGATGCAGAGCTGTAATATGAATCCATATCTTTCTGACCCTAGAACCTGTGTTCTAAAGCTGCCTTGCTATAGTATCTCACTGGCTAGTATATCTTGGTTTCGTCCACAGTTCCTTATGCATAGAAATAAATTAATGCTTTTTCCTTGATTTGTTGATTTGGCAGTACTTAAAACAGGCCTTTCCATGAGGGTGGTCAAGCATTTGAAAATGACCTTAAGCTGACTTGAACTGTGCACATAAACTCTACTCTGTTGCTCTGCCTTATAGGGATTTAACTGGCTACCTAATAAGGTGGGGAACCCCAATTCCTTATTTGTATCTGAGGCCACAGGCTAGGAACCAACACATAGTACACTAAGATGCATTTGCTGGTTGAATGAATGAATAAATTAATGAATAAGAAAAACTTCTTCATTTCAAAATTTTAACAGAGAGGGGAAGAATGCTCCTTTACATTTTACAGAGGATTATTGTGTGTGCAGATTTGCCAATCAATGTTTTAGTAGACTGACCTTATGTGTCACCAGAAGAATAATTACTAAGCACACAGAAAACTGATGTTCAATTTTGAACTGAGACAAATAGTAAATGTCGATTAATACTGTACAGAGTCATAGGTTTTAATCAATTCAACTGAATACATGCTGAGCTTACATATAAGATAACGTGAAGATCCAAACTTGATATCAAGGAGATTACATTGTAAAATTATGAGGATGCACACACACACAGATCTTTAATACAGATAACGTGATAAATGCTAGAAGGCAGACAAATAAAGGACTGTGAGAGGAGCCATGAGGAGACTGATTTGGTAAGGGAGAGGAGATAAAGACTTCATTTTGTAGACTGACCGAAACACACTTCTGAACAGTTACTCCCCTACTCAAGAACTTTCAAGAGCTCCCTGTTGCCTACAAATACAGCGAAAACCCCTTGACATGGCCTTGAAGACCCTGGTTTTCTAGGCCACCATCCTCTAAGTGTGGAGTCATCAATTCATCCTGGTTTTCCCAGGACTTACCCATGTTAGTATTGAGAGTCCTGCTTCCCTGGAGAGCACCTCAGTCCCAGGCAAACCAGGACAGGTGGTCACCCTAACAACACATTTCAGTGTTTGAGGAGGCCAAAGTGAGCCTCTCTTAGATGCCTGCAAACTTACCCTGCTTTCTCACTTCCAAGTTTTTCTTCTTGCCTCATTTCCTTTCCCCAGCCTTGTATTCCAATCCACCTCATAATTCAAGAACCATATTCAGTATCTCCATCACTAAGTCTTGATGATGATATTACCTGTGTTAATACCACTACTACTAATAATAGCTAACCTTTATTAAAATTCCTGTAGCATTTTAAGTGGATCTTCGTATTAATCTTCACCCTCGATCATGTAAGTTCTACAGTTATCCCTATATTACAGAAGCATAAAGTGACGTTCAGAGAGAATATTGTAATTCATCCAAAGTGAGCTAACTGACAAGCGGCAAGGTGGAGATTTAACTCAGATCTAACACAGCACTCCATGCTTCTCATCACAATGGTACACATAGTCTCCCTGCCTAGATTCTTCCTGTGTGAAATTAACACCACCTGTAAAATGAATGCTTCTTTGGCCACTTAACACTACAATACACCAAGAGCAATGTCCAGTTGACTTGTTTCGGCTCCCATGCTAGGAGCTCCTTGATACCAGGAGCTAAGTCCAAGTCATTTCTTAATCCCCAAGAGCATGAAAGACATAAAAATATATGTTACATGAGAGACTAGACGTGTGGACAAGTGGAAGAGATTTTTAAACTGAGCCTTAAAGAAAGAGTAGGTTTTAGATGGAGAGGATATGCCAAGCAAAGTGAATACTGATACTAATTTTTATTACTAAGAATATCTGGTGAATTCTTACTCTGCATCAGACCGTATGGCATCCCATGCTCATAAATAACCTATGGAGAGAAATGCTCTTACTATCCTTGTTTTTCCTGTGGGGAAATCGAGGCTCAGAGAAATGAAACCAGTTGCCCGAAGTTACATAGCTGGTAAACGGCAGAGGCAGATTTCAGCCTCACCCTTATGTGACTCCCTAGCAAGAGCTGTGGATTCTGAAGAGAGGGGAGAAATTACAGGGCGTGCCGGCAAAAGCGCCAAGTCAGCTGGTTTAGATGAAGCACAGAGGACACGAAGAGAATGTTAATAAGGATGATAATGTTGGTGGGTCCTTGTTTTGTCAACCCCTCGCATTCCCTGTGGCATTGGATGGTGGGCACACCCAGAGTTCACACTTGAGCACGTTATTGACAAAGCGCTTTTCACGGTCACCTCTCTCGTTTACTCCTCACAACAACCCTTTAAATAGGTACTGTTATTATCCTCATTTTTGAAACAAAGAAAATGAGGCTTAGAGGACTTGGGTGGCTACTGAAGCTTGATGCCTAGAAAAACATCTTCCAGGTTTGTGACCACCGCCAAAAGCTGATCCCAACAATAGCATCCCAGCACACACCGCACCCGCGCGCCTCCCCCACGTGCGCCTTCCAATCAAGCTTCTCAAAGAGGTTTCAGCTGAAGCCCATTCCAGCAGGCGGCGTTCCAGAGAGCAGGAACCGTCTCCACTCTTCCTCCGGAGATTCTGCATTTGTAAGTAATTCAGCGTTTTTTAGGGGGGAAGGGGACCCCAACTGCTCTCTGGGTGTGTTCCTCTTACTGAGGCGGCCCTGTGTGGTGACACGTGATGTGCTAGACGGAGGAAAAGGGCGGTCTGGCTAGGTCCCCTCACTGCTGGCTTAATCCCCACCAGCCGAATAAGATGCAATGAAAGTTGCCAAGAGTACTGTTTAGCTCACAGCAGTGTCCCGTTGGTGAAGAGGCCGCTGCTGGAACTCTGGTCAGCCGAAAGGCTTCTCTTTGAGACCCAAGAGAAGGTGAGGGTGAGGCCTCAGCTCGGATGAGAGCTGGCGGGAGAGCCCAGCCGCCTGCCCGACTGTCTTCTGCCATCTAGCGCTGCTCGCGATGAAAGGTCGCGCTTTTGTTTTTTGATGTTATTCTCTCTTCTGTGGGCTAGGAATCCAGTTATGTGTTGCAAGGTGTATTCTTTGTGGTACATGAAAGGCTAGTCATCTCCCGGTGCTTTTCACTTCTTTTGAAATTTGGCAACGTCTTGATCTTTCGGAAGATGAGTTTTGATACTCCAGTGCGTGGAGAAATAAAAGTAAACCGAGGTGGGTTTCAGATATATTTGTATGAATATGAACTTCTTGGAATCAATTTGTTTTTGAGTCGGCCTTTTGACGATACGATGCAGGCTCCTTTAGTAGAATCTCGCCTGTGGTCCCTGTCGTCTGGCTTCTCAGAAATCGGTCCTTTTTATACAATAAGTATTTGGTTTGACAAAAATGAAGTTGGAAAGCTCCAGAGCAATTTTTGAACTTTGGCCTTCAGTCTTAGAAACCGGGTTTAGTGAACATTCTGAGGAAAAAGATGATGCTCTGCACTTTAGAGCTTCCTTGGGAGAAATAATGAGAATATAGCTGTTGTTCCTGTGTACAGATACAGAAGAGCCCTTAACTTCCCGGTTTTATTTTCCTGGAGTCTCCCCTAGCTTCTGAGTGTTGTGTGTGTTATGCAAGTGTCCGGAGGCTTGTTTCCTTGACATTTGAGCTTTGCAAAAGAAAAGGTTTATCTCTATATGATTACTGTTACTTATTCGTATTTATTCAGGAACTATGCCTATAAAGTTACAAATGTGTTGGAATGTAAATAGCAAAAGCACTATATAAGTCCTTATATTTGAATCCATTTTTTCAAAGTCGTTTTAAATTGGTTCAGTTAACTTACTATTACAATGAACTATTTTATGCACAAGCTTAAATTTATAGTAGCTTTAAAGATATCTTTGGAATTTTCACCTCACTTTCCTGTCTTGGCTATAAACTCCTTGAAATATGCTAGTGACTTTTCTGGTTACCCCACAGAGCACAATGGGTTTGAGAGTCTGGTTGAAACAGAAAATCCTAATGGGCTGTTGATCTTCGAATGTTAACAAATGTCACTTCTTACAAGTGGAAACAATTTTATTGAACAACTTTATTGAAACAGATGGTTATCTGTAGTCTGGGGGCGGGGGAGAAAAGCTTCCCAAATTATTAAAATTTGATGTTGAAGAAAATTTTAAAACCACATGCATATGTCTCCAGAAAGTTAATCTAAAAATGATAGCCTTCCTAGATTCTAGGAGGACCAACAGCAGTTGTAGTTTCAAGGATTCCGGCAGATTATGCTGAGCACTACATAAATGACTACAGCTGGAAAGGATATTCAATCTGTGTTGGGGAAATGTCATCGTGTAATTATTTCTCTTCCTGTGGATATATTGTGATTTTTATTAGGTGCGCATTGTATTTATAAGAACAGTAATTTTTAACTTATAAGTACATTGGAGATAAATCGTTTTATAGAACCATTTGATATATTTGTATTAAAAGACAAAAATATATATGAATTTGGGATTAGTTTTTTCTTATAGAATGCATTCACCTGTTTGCTATATGGGGTTATTGCATGCACTGCCTCAATTCAGCATGGCCCTAAAGAAACAGTCCCCAAATAAGTGATGATGGTCGTATTGATAATAAGAGAGGTTTACTAGATGCGTGGCACTCTGCCATAGTATCGGTGTGTATTATCTCATTTAATTTGCACTCAATCCTGTGAGGCGGTATTGTTAATCTCTACTTGACAGATGCAGATTGAACTTTTTTGACTTCAGTACTTGCAGGTGGTGATGAAACATTTAAATGAGGGCGATGGATTCATTCCCAGGAGGTTCTGGATCGTTCTGTTCTCTTTCATTTGACTTGCCCTTTCACCTTATCGTTAGTAACTCAGTGAATTAGAGCAGGTGATGATGAAGGCAGTCACTGGTTGGATCCTTAACTAGTTACTTTTTTGGTCTGTTTTCATAATTTCCTGAAGACATGGAGTCTATGCTTGACTGGAGAGAATTAGGATGTGGCCAACATGGGCTCAGTGTTTCCTCAGGCAACAATCAGCTGCGTGGATGAGGTGCAACTGCCTCCTGACTGCCTTTAGTGCCTCACATTACCTCCGTGGTCCCTGGTGTCATTTGCTTTGTGCCCATGCTTTATTCCAAGTTCTCCCGAAAAGCAAGTTAACTAAGCAGCAAATATTTGTCTATGAGAGGTTTTGAATGTGTTAAACTCTGGTGTCTAATACATTTAGTTCATGTGATTTGTTCCTTTACTTATTGTTTGAAAATAATGAAAATTATATAAGATAACATTTTTAAATGGTCATGGAATGCTGGAGGCACATGTGTGAACTCTAAAACTTGGATTCAAAACTACTTTGAGATAAATAGTAAAATTCTCCTTTCCAACCTTAAGTAAAGCAGACATTTTGAAGAGTTTAATTTGCCCTCAATATAGAGGGAAACACAAGGTTGCAGGCACGTTTGGACCCTACCCCCCCCATCCCTGCACGCACGCACACATAGGCCGCATTCCAATCTGGATTCTGATACTTATTTGAAATAGGACCTTAAACCACCTGAGTTTTCTCATCAGTATAATAAGGGAATTTGGTTGAAGTTCCCTTCGTACAGCAAGGTGCTATTAATCTGAAGTTATGACATCTGTTTTCTTTTTTTTTACGTCTCAAGTAGAAGAGGCAGCAAGATTCTTTTCCTCATCAGAATTTTAGATGATAAGCAAAATGCTAAACCTTCCGAGGAAGGTCATATTAAAATGAACTATAATAAATTCAGATACTCAGAGTTAAATCTACAGGGTTTAAAAAAGCACCATCGGTACATGAAGAGTATGGTTGTCATTCTTCATAACGTCACATACAAGATCAAGTCTTCTACCTAGTGTCTTAAAAATATAGTTAAAAGAAAAACGCTAAATAAATTTTAATATGCATGAACACTTCCAATGAAGTTTAATATTTTACCCAACAACCCCGGTAAGCAAAAAAATTGTGTTATTCTATAAACTACTGATAATTGCCTTAACTGCGTTTGATTTTAATTCCATGAACTTGGTTTTCTTATACCTGAGAGGAAATAGCTTAGAGTGTGTGTACTTTATTCTTTGCTTTCTGTGAGCTTTGTTGTTTTGAAAATAAAATCTAGTTTTCCCTAAGGCAGTAAAAATGTTACTCCTTTTTTTTTTATGTTTTAAATTGTAAGGAAATTGGATGAACACTGAGAATAGGCTAGGAATTTGATAACAAAATTCCATATACACTTATCCTCAATAGAGATAACTTCTTCATTAACTAACAAAATTATTTTAGCTTTTGTTTTGAAGTGAATTTTTTATTAAATAACTTGTTAAATTTAATAGAGGAAAAGGGTTTTTCGCTGTCAGATTTTTATGGCCAGTATTAGGTGAATGGAATATCAAGGAATAAGGAATGCAAATAAGGGAGAAAACAGAATGATTTGTATACCTGTAAATTGTCAGTCTTTCCCAGACATTATTCCAGTTAGTTTTGAGAAGAATTCTCTATGGTGGGTTTCACAATTCCTGTTTTGCTAAAAAATAAGCATGCTAAAATGTGGTCACAAGCTCACTGCTAGGCAGGATCTGATTTCAGGTTTGTCTGGCTCCAAACCTTGAGAGCTTTCTCTTTCACCATCTTCTGTGGAAGAAATATATTTTTGTGCAAATATTATTTCCTATCTGTCTTCCCCATTATACTGTATAAACTCCTTGAGAACAGAGGTGAAATTTGCGTCGTTCACTGCGCTGTTCTCTGTCCTACACAGTTCCTGAATCCTAAGTGCTCAAGAAATATGAACTGAATGAACAAACTGGAAATGCTCTAGAAACATAAATCATACAAACTGATTTCACGTCCTGTATTTCAAAACACTTATTTTTCAGCCACTGATCTTTGTTTACTAGGGAGAATAGCTGTAGGTATTTCGTGTTCAAGATGGATTTTAGTGAACGTATTGAGAGGAATATGTGACTAGAATTTAAAATAATTATCTTCCCTCTAGATCCTGAATTTTTAAAGTGAAATATCAATAGCAAAGTGTGTTACAACATCCCTTATTAAAAAGGTTTGCAAATAAGACCTGTTGAACCAGTCTGTTCTGATTGGATCTCATCAAATTAACTCCTAATGAAGTAATTTGCAACAGAATGTCTTCCAAAAATGAAGCATTAACTACCTGGTAATTGTTTTGTTGGCGTCACCCCTGAAACCAAGTGTCTTGTTTAGTCTTAGTGAACAAAATCAGTTAAGTGGAGAAGTTTACTCGCCATTCTGAATGCACTTATTTTATAATCTTTGCACATATGCCAATGCCTTCAGGTCAGAAGCTGTGTTCATTATACAAAGGCTCTTGAACTCTCTTTGGATAAAATACTGTGACCTCTTCTTTTGTATATTTCAAGCTCATTCATTTTATAGTAATTAGCTCAGGGACTTAGTGTCTCAGTAAACATATTCCTGTTCTGTGCTCGGGTACTTTTAAGATGAAGATTCTTGAAATCAACTGATTAAATATACGCAAGATTAAAATGATCTTCCTAGATTCTCTTACTCTTTAAATGCAAAATAACTTTACAAATTATCACCTTAAAGTTCTTCCGTAGATAGATCTTGTTTTGTGGTCAACAGCATTTCCTTTTTCTAACTACTGGACCACTGTTTTATAAACTTCTGAAACTGACAGTTGTGCTTTTCTCTGAGAATTGCTGGTTTCTATTTTATGCTTAATGCAAGCAGTGGAAAGACAGAGTACTGAAATTTAGATGATACCCATGTAATAATTACATTCTAATGTTTCGATTTGACAGTAATTAGCTTTGCAGTGGTATAGTATTTTATACAAACATACACAGAGAAAACTGAACCAATTTTGTTAAAACCATGGCTCACGTTATGTTGAGGAGAATAAACAAATTTTACTCCAGCCCTCAGAAAGAAGTGATTTTATTCCACACCTTTCATGTGAGATCTTATTAATACTATTCACTTTGTATTTCTAATACACAACTGTTAAAATATTGTCTCATTTTCCCTTTTAATTCTAGATTAGAACACTGAAAATAACAATTTTAGACCCTAATTGTGTTAGTTTTGCTAATTTTTGTTAATCTCAATCACCATAAAGATAATATATAACCACTATAATCCACTTTTAAAAATTCTTATTTGAGCTCTAGTGTTTTAGAGATGTCACCTTTGATCTTACATGTTGATCTTACATGTTAATCTTTCTCTTAGTCTTCTATTTTCACAGGTTCCTCATCTTTATTTTATCTTTTTGCTTATATAAAAATAATTCATCTTTGCTGCTAAAGCTTTTTTAACTTAATTCAGGGTATTTTATGTTCCAGGTCAATTTTGGAACCATTACGGCCTGATGTACTTCTTGTCACTATTTTTAATAGTATTTTCATTAAATGTTATTTTTTGCGGCCATTTTAGCCCATCTTTTTATTCCTAGTATCTTTTATTCCTGCATGTATATATGGCGCATCCCGTTATTTGGCATGACTAGATAGTACTGGTTAGAGACTTTCCTACCAGGCAAAGCATATTTTTTTTCCATTCCATAGATGGTGGTGGGACAGTCTAAGAAATTCCTCCCTCCCTCCCTCCCTCCCTCCGACCCTCCCTCCCTCCCTCCTTCCATCAAATAGGATAGAGCATCTTAAACTTACCAGGCCCTGTGCAAGAGCTAAGGATCCAGTATGAATAATATACCTTCAGTCCTGGTCCCCAAAATGTCCTGCACTTAGTAATTACAGACGGTCACAAATGCAGGTAAAAGGGATGGCAAGTGATAAGAACTGTGACAACAAGGCATTGAAGGAGCTCTGGGTTCTGAGGGAGACAAGGGACCAACCCTGTTGACTGTAGCCATGGAAGAGTTGAGGGGAGATGAAAATCCAGCCTGTGCTTTGAGAAAGCAGAGGGCTCTACCAGGCAGAAAGGTGGGAAAGAACATTGTGAGGAGGGCTTTGCCAATAGCAGCTCTGAACCTTGGAGGTCACGCTGTGTCAGAAAGGCTGGACCCTGCTCAGCAGCTTCACCACTTGCTGGCTCTCAAGGCTTGGAAAAGCCACTTAACACGTTTCAGCCTCAGTGCGCTTGTCGATCGTGTAGATTAAATGAAATACACACCAAAGTCCAGGTACAGAGAGTGACACATCATAGATGCTCATTAATTTTAGTTTCTTCTGCTATTCGGGTGTTCAGGGATGATCAGTAGCTCCATGAAGCCGGAACAGAGACAGATGATTGGTGAGGAACAAGTGAGTGACCAAAGGTAAAGCTAGAAAGATAGGCTGGAGGCGGGATTGTGAAGAGTCATCTATTTCATGCTTCTGTTTTATCTTAACATCAGTAGACGTTAATGAAGTCGCAGAAGACTGATGTGATCAGAACTCCTGTTAAAATTGGATTTCTTGAGACCTTCTGGAAGACGGACTGGGAGAAAATATTGCATGTTCCTCCCATCTGTCTGGAGTCCACTGAGAATCCATTTGGGGTGTCAGCCAGAGATGGTGAGAAGTGGGTTCCAGCTACTTAGAAGGGGAAGCAGGTTGCTGGGACAGCATATGGTGATGGCCTGAGTCACACTGTATCCCAAGAGGGACTGACCTGGGAGGAATAGCTGTGGGTGGTCCCTGAGGCCTTGGGAACCTCATCATAGTTCTGAGCTAAGACACAAGATATCTACCTCCAAAAGGACCATCATACTCTGGGCAAGGAGCGCCTGCTTGAGCAGTGCCCAGCGTCAGAAAATCAGGATTAGCCCCATCCTCCTACACTGTATGTCTGGCTACCACTACCCCAAGGGAATAAAGAGTTCTCCTTTTCTTTCATCTTCCAGATCTTATTACTTGTGCTTCTTGATGGCCAACTCTAATCTAGAACTATGTGGGGACAGAGATTGTGGATACAGTCCCTGAGATCTTCTCTGTGAAACAGAAGAGACCTTTGAAAGATGGTAGTGGTTAATTCCCTATTAAACACCGTATTAAAATAGTGTGACAAAGTTGTGGGAAGGTGGTTATTTTATACCAGGCTGACAACAGACACTCATTCATTTGCAGGTAGCAGCTAGAGGAAACCCACAGTACTGAAGATAATACGTGTGTCCCTCTCTCTGCCTCATTCCTTTTTGAGTGAGGCCATAAAGGTGACGTTTGATATTACTAACTTGAATGATAAAATGTCTTCTAGCACTAGTTTGAAATAAGTTGTAATCTTCTCTTAATCAGCTTTTCATAAATTCTGAAAACCACAAGGTCAGAAGGAAAACAGGGATACTGTCTACTCCTTACCTGAACTCTCAGAGAGCTAAAACATCTTTGTATGAGGTTAAGTCTTAATACATGTGAAGCAGTAGTGTTTAGTATAGATTTTATATAACTGTTAGGAAACGTCATACCGAAAGGCACAGAGAAATAAACATCTGGATGCGGAGCTATCATATTTGGAGCTCAAAAGAATAGAAAAACACCTGCGTTTTTTAGACTATAAAATGGTAAAATGTGTCTCTTTTTTGCCTGCAGTTCACACAGGGAAACAGAAACCATTCTTTGTATTTCAGGTATAAAAGATGTGAGATAGGAGTTAGGGACTAATACAAAATTTAGAAGCTCTGAGGAGTAAAGGTCAGAGACACCTCTACTGAAGTCAGGAGAGCCCACACAGAGATCTTGGCCAAAAGCTTCAAAGCAGGTGCGAGCCTGCTATTAAGGAGGCAAAATAACTGTTAATGAAGTAAACTAGTTGGCAATGCAGTAAACTAGCTATTAATGAGATAAGTTACTAGCACTGAGCTGTCATGGAAGACCCACTGCAACAGGAACCATGGCATTCTGCCAATTCTGAAATAATCGCAGGGACCCCCTTTTTTTAGATTATTTTATTATTGTGTTTAATAGGGAATATCTCCAAGGCCGCCTCCTGGATTGCTTATAACGGTCCCTGCATTTGGACATAACTACCCTAAGAAGTCAGGAATGGCTAAAATTTTTCTCTAGCCTGACAGCTCAAGATCACCAGTGGCTTCCTGGCCGACTGTGTTGAGAAGGATTCTGAGCTGCATTTGAGCTCAGCATGGAAGACTGCTTGGTTTGATGTACAGTGGTTAGTATGGTGTAGAAGGGGCTACTCTGACTTGCCTTCTACGTATTTGCCCTCTGTGACTTCCCATTTTAATCTCCCTACCTTCCAAGTAGAAATGATTCTTTCCTGCTAGGTTCTATGTGACATGTTAATTTAACATCTTTGTTCCTATGTCTGCAGTATGATAGACTGCACATTAATATGTGTATGTGCCTATAAAACACAAAATATAATATGATTTCCAAGACAAATAAGAGATTGCTTTGTTTCTTAGATCTTTGAAATCTTTTCTTCTCTTGCACACATGGCAAATCCTACCGATTCCAACAGGGACCCCTGAGATCTTATCAAGATGGCTGAGTAAAGGTCTCACCCCCTGTGACACTCAGTCTGATGAAAGTGGAGTCAATTTCAAACACACAATATTATTACATCTGAGGCCGGGATCTCTTACCCTCCCCATGCTGACATTTATTATCTGCAAATATCACAGCAAGCTGCAATACCAAAGTGGCTGATTGGAGCTACTCAGTAAATAACATTTGATGAAAAGAAAACTAGGTGGTAAAGAGACCCTTGAGAAATTAGAAAATAGCTGTCTAGGCTTTCAACCTATTTATCGTTTGTGAAGGCACTGAATATTACAGCACGCCTAAGAACCAGCGACAACCTGATTCCCAGTGCCCAAAATACTGAATCCAGTAGTGGAGCAATCCAGCTTGAGGAATTGTTCGAAGTTGAGTCAAAATAAGCTTTGATTAAGGAAGTAAAAAAAAAAAAAAAAAAAAAAAAAGCTAATCTTCAAGTTTAACAGAAAGGCTTAAAAGAGCCATTACAAACAACATGAATTATTCAGGCTGGAGATATTGTGACTTGCCTTTTGTACACAAAAGGCTCAAATGTCTGATCTCAAACCCAGTGCTAATAAATTGATTTATACCAGTTGAGCCATGCTTGGACGAGGAAAAAAGATGAGCCTTTTTTCCTTAGTGCCCTGACTCACAATATGTAGTGAACTTTGAGCCCCTGGCACTTTTGGTACTGGGTTAGGATGGGAGAGAAGAGACCTCATGCAACAGACTTTTGTTGGGGCAAATAAATTCTTCTGGAAATGTCACCCCTAAATCACTTCTACATATAACCTCGGGCACTCAAATGGAACACACCAGTAAAATTGCACCCATGTGCTGCTTCAAGTGCATATCAGGATAGGTGAAAAATACTGTCACTAGAGCTTGGTATTAAACATTTTTTCATTAGAGCAAATAACAACAGGCCTCCTGTAGCTTTTCTGCTGTAAAACCCCATCTTTAACAGGAAGATTTCCCTAATTTTCCCCCCAGGTATCCCTTGTTCTGAGTTCTCATAACACTTTGTACATCCTTCTCTGTACTGGTCTGAGAGGCATCCTGTAGTAACCAGAGCATGAGCTTTAAAATCAACCCCAACTCCAACTGGGCAAGTTACTTCTCTTCTCTGCATCTCAGTTTCTTCGTCTGTATAAAGGCTTTATGTGAGGATTTATGGGATATTGGCAGTTGCCCAATAAATGAGAGTATTTTTCTATGAATCAAACTGAAATCAAAGAGGTCTTAAGCACAGGGTGTACATCTCACACAGGATACCTTCAGCGATGTGACTGGCACATAGGAGGTGACATGTTTTGAGTGAATGATCTGTGTGGCTCACATGTCATTCCAGGTAGCTCGTTGTTCTTTTCACTGTGTTTCCATATACTTTAGGCATTCTTCTCTCAAATCCTTCTTTGCAGTATATTTCAGAGTTTGTTTACACGTCTTGTTGATTCCCACAAGTAGCTTCCTGAGGCCTTATTCTTTTATGTCCGTTGTATCTGATATATTACAAGTCAACAGGACTGGTTAGCTGAGTGAGAGAAAGGAGGATGGATAAATGAGGGATTGGATGGTTAGAGGGAAAGCCTAAAAGCTAAAGACATTCTAGTACTAAATGGAACATGTATTTTTTGTAATAGTTTAATGTCTGTGCTCACTGCTCCTTTATATATGCGCCACTATCTTCTTTATCCATTTATCAAACATTTACTGAATACCAATGTGCTGGGTAACATGCTGGGGAATACAAAGAAGAATCAGGGAGAGAGGGAAGAAGGGAGGGAGAGAGGGAGGGAGGGGGAGAGGCAAGGGGAGAGGGAGAGATGGATTGCCCAAGGATGGATACCCTTCTCCAGGGAAGGTAGAAAGCGGGATACAACAGAACAGATTATAAATTCAAATGATGTTACTCCAACTGCGAAATGTTTACTGGGTTCTCAGGGTTTCTGTCTTCAAATCAAACTCCTTTCTCTAAACTCATGACTCTCCATGATTTCTACCTTAATCTCTTCTTCCATTCCGTTCTACCCAGTTCAGATAAGTCTCCTTCTCCTGAAACATGGCCTCTTTGCCTCTTTCATCCTATGAAAACTCTCCGCCATCCTTTACCTCCACCTGACATAATCTCCACATCTTTTAAAGGCCAGCCCCAAAGCCACTTCTTCCTTGGAGCCTCCCCTGAGTCCCCCAACCCAAAATAATCTTTCTTTCCTTTAAATGCTTTAAGTACTGGCTACTTGTTGTTGACGGCAGAAATGAAAGTAGAAAAGATATTTCAGTTTTGTAAACTGAGATGAGTAGGATACTTAAGTCAATAAGCAGAAAGGAGGTATAGGGGCAGACTGGGTTTACCGAGAGGTGGTGGCTTTGACAAGATTTCTGACCAGCGCTGGGGGTTCCTTTCTGGAGCTCAGGAAAGGCCATGCCACTGGCATGGATTTGGGTCTCATGAAGAGAGGTGAAAATGGAAATTTGAGGTGAATGGGATTGACAAGAAGGCATAGCAGGAGACTGAGCAAAGAGACTTGAGGAACAGCTATGTTTAAAGGTTAAAAAAGGAGAGAAACCTCTGAAAGAAATTGGGAGGGACCTCTCTGCCACATAGAATAGAAAACAGCTTATAGAGAAACCAAAGGAGGAATTCAAGAAGAAGTTAGGTAAAATGGATATAGTAAAGCAAGGGAAAGATGAGGTTACCGTCTACTTTCTGGGCAGTCAGTCATCTGTGTCCCTGAGGCTTAGGACATGTGCACATTTATATTGTCATATGACAGTATAATCACCACTGGGTCATTGTTTCAACACAGCCTTAAGGCCATAGTAAAAAAAGAGCAAGTGTTGACTGGAAGAAGCTCTCAAAGGGCAGCTCAGTCCAGAATTTTCTATGCCAAAATTGATATTTCTTAGAGGAATATTTTGGAGTCTCTTAGAGGAACTCATCAATGCTAAATGGAAAAGAATTTATCATGAGGATATGAGATTTCTTCATTAATTCTTTATCTATGCTAGGTTTCTAGTGAATACATATGAGCATGTTCCAGATTTTACTGAATTACTAATAAATATGGGTTATTAATATGGATCATATATACAAGATAAATTAAGTCAATGACTGCAAATAACTCTTTAAAGCTAAGATGTTGCAAGATTGAAAAGAAAAAAAAATGGAAATAGAGGGGAAAGAAACCTTGTCCTAGGTTAAACATCTGATTGACAAGTGTTACATTAAAATTACATAAGTGAGTCAGCTGAGTGAGTCATCCACCCAGAGAGCTTCTGAAAGTCTCACCAGTAAATGTCCTAATTTGAACATTTAATTGTTTACTCTTGTAACTTTGCTGTGAGATAATTGCCTACAGAAGCGTAAAGAATGATGTTAGTGAGAGAAGGACAAAAATGGACTTTAATCCACAGGTTTCTATCTTGTTCTCAAATGCAGAAGGGTAGCCCCTTCCCTCACTGACCACCAAAGCCAGTGGTGTAAAGTCTGCAACAGAGATTCAAAGCCCCAAGAGAGAACAGACAGTAGGTATGAGAGATGGATATTGATGTGACACTGCCTGGATAAGCCATAGACTCTTTTGATGAGGGCCCTAGAGGTTAAAAACAGCAATGATACACATGAAAAGATGCCCCACATCACTAATTATTAAGGAAATGCAAATCCAACCCACAATGAGATACCACCTCACACCAGTTAAGATGGATACCATCAAAAACAAAACAGGGCTTCCCTGGTGGCGCAGTGGTTGAGAGTCCGCCTGCCGATGCAGGGGGTGTGGGTTCGTGCCCCGGTCCGGGAAGATCCCACATGCCACGGAGCGGCTGGGCCAGTGAGCCAGGGCCGCCGAGCCTGCGCGTCTGGAGCCTGTGCTCCGCAGCAGGAGAGGCCACAACAGTGAGAGGCCCGCGTACAGCAAAAAACAAAAAAAAACAAGAAAAACAAAATAGACAATAACAAGTGTTGGTGAGAGGGTGGAAAAATCAGAATCCTTGTGCATGGTTGGTGAGAATGTAATGGTGCAACCACTATGGAAAACAATATAGCAGTTCCTCAAAAGATTAAAAATAGAATTACTCTTTGATCCCAGAATTCCATTTCTGTCCATTGATAGATGAATAGAAGTTTTGAAATGTGATATATACATATCATGAAATATTATTCAGCCTTTAAAAGGAGGGAAATTCTGACACATGGATGAACCTTGAGGATATTACATTAAATAAGCCAGTTGCAGAAAGACAAATAGAGATGTGATTCCACTTATAAGAGGTACCTAAGGTAGTCAAATTCATAAAGAATAGTGGTTGTGAGGAACTGGGGAGAAGGGGGAATGGGGAGTTACTATTTAAAGGATAGAGAGTTTCAGTTTTGCAAGATCAAAAGTGTTCTGGAGATGGATTGCACACCAGTGTGAATGTACTTAATACTGCTGAACTGTACACTTAAAAATGGTTAAGATGGTAAATTTTATGTTGTCCATTTTATCCCCATTTTTAAAAACTTTTGAATGGTGATAGTACGTATATGCATTCCTTTAACTGCTATTTGAGTGTCTCCTGAGGGTCAGGAGTTGGAGAACACAGTCAGTAATTCAGCATACAAAAGACCTACCCCTATGGATGTGACATTGTAGGGAAGAAAGACAAACAAAATAAATGAAATATACAGTATTAGATGGAGAAAAATGCTCTGGAGAAAATAGAGGGGATAAGAAGTATCAGAAATTGGGGTAGATTGGGAAGACCTAATCTCCAGGGTAACATCTGAGCAGTAGGGGTGAGACAGGGAGAAGACAGGAGGGAAAGTAGTCCCCACAGAAGGAACAGCCCCTGCAAAGGTGGGAACCTGTCTGCTGTGTAGCAGGGGCTACCAGGAGGTCACTATGTTTGGAACTAAATGAGAGCGGAGGTGAGGGCTAGGGGACGAGCAGACTGGCAAGGAGACTAAGGCCAAAGAGAGACGTCAGTGGCTTGGATGAAGGAGGTAAGAGCAGAGAGAATAAGAAAAGGGTCATCTTTAGAGTAACAGCATTTGTTGATGGATCAGGTGGAAAAGTGTGCAAAAAAAGAGAGGAGTCGAGAAGGACTCTAACACAGCGGTTCTCAACCAGGGGTGCTTTTGCCCCTAAGGGGACATATCTCAATATCTGGAGACAGTTTTGGTTGTCACGGTTGGGGAGGGGACGCACTTTGCTACTGCCGTCTAGTGGGTGGAGGCCGCGGATGCTGCGAATGCTAATACAAGGCACAGGACGTGCCGCCATAACAAAGGATTGTCTGGTCCGAAATGTCAGTACATTGAGAACTCCTGCTCTAAGGTGTTCGACCTAAACGGTTAGACTAAATGAGAAAGAAACCTAGACTAAGGGGATTAATTTGAGGTCAGACTCCAGACTGGGAAACAAGGAGAATACTTACACCTAACTTTTATTAATATGCACAATACCTCAGAAACAGTGAGTAACACATCAGATGATCCCATCTAATTGTCAGAATAACGCTGTGAGGGATGTTTTGACATCCCCCAGTACATAGACAGGAACGTAGATGGTGTAACTGCTTGTAGTGCACAGAGAAACTTGGATTCAGTCAAGGTCTGTGGACTCTGAAGCTCAGAGCCCTAACTGTATGTCACAGAGGCTTGCTGAATTTACCGGGTTTCCGAGTAAAGCCAACCAACGGAGGCAGTGCAGTCAAAGGGTATATGTGCATATATGTACACACACACGTGTTTGTGTTTTTTTCAAAACATGAGTCCAGCAACATGAAATAATAATGTGCACTAAATTGATGCAACTAAGGTGCCAGATAACACTTTGAGCTGCCAAAAACAGTGAGAAGTGTGAGATTCCCACCATCAGAGACCCATCACCTGGCAGCTGGCTCTCCTACTTAAAGAGCAGGTGGTGGAAAGATTTCAGACCTCCTCCCAGTGTCTGTTTTTCTGGCCTCGCAGTTAACCTCCTGACGCGCCAAAGCCTATAGCCACCAGGGTGATTTTTAGATTTGCAAGAGAAATGATGAACAAACAAGTTGATTTCTCAGGAACTCAGACGTCTGTGTGTGTGTGGAGGGGTGGGTGTTGGTGGCGGTGTTTGTTGACTTCGCAGTGGTGGCAGCTGGAAATGGGTTGGAAGAGAGGAGAGGGCAGCGAGGTTTAGCATTAGACTGACAGTGAAGGTCAGATGACCGTGCCTAATGTGTAACCAGCCTCCAGGCTGGAAAACAAAGGCCAAGGCAATCCCTTCCGCAGGCAGTGACAAAGCGGGCGGCGTTTCTGTTTGTCTGCATTTCCACTCCTTTCCCAGGACTTCTGAACCATGTTTAGCAAGAAATGAAAGGAAATGGCAGGCGAGAAAGAAACGCTGTACCCTCTCCTTCTCTACTACTACGCCATCTGCTTTCGGACTACTGACTTTTTCTTGATTATTTCGCTCTTTTGCTTTTCCGTACATGTCTTGAATGCTAAGCGATGTTTGGCAGACAGGGCTGGCTTTTAGCCTCTGAGTGAAACTCTCAGGATCATCCTAGATCAGCGATGGATTTGCTTTTTGCACTCCCCTCCCTGCCACTACCCGGCATGTAGGAGGCACTGAATAAATAAGACAATAAATTTAATAAGCCCACCTAACTCTATGTACTTTAAGGCTCATATGGCATCTCCCCTCCTCCATGGTGCCTTTGAGGACCTCTCCATTCACACAGGTCTCTTCCCCTGAATCCCATGATACCTACTGCCTGTGCTGCTCATTCATTCAGAAAAAAATGTTTTTTGGAGGGCCTTCCCTGGTGGCGCAGTGGTTGGGGGTCCGCCTGCCGATGCAGGGGACGCGGGTTCGTGCCCCGGTCCGGGAGGATCCCGCATGCCGCGGAGCGGCTGGGCCCGTGAGCCATGGCTGCTGGGCCTGCGTGTCCGGAGCTTGTGCTCCGCAGCGGGAGAGGCCACAATAGTGAGAGGCCCGTGTACCGCAAAAACAGAATGTTTTTTGGAGCGCTAAATATGTGCTTGTTACTATGTTAGGAGCTGAGGATCCAGCAGTGACAGGCAAAAATCCCTACCCTCCTAGAGCTGACTTTCCAGTCTATCATATTATTAAATATGTCCCCAAACACTGGTTACATTTTTGTATGTTTATTTGCCTCTACAAGTAAACTGTAAATTTTTTTAAAGCATAGACTTATATTCATTGTGCTTTGAATACTAGATCTTCAGAGCTGTAGTAGCTCATTAAATGTTTGTTTCACAATTCAGGACCAGAGGCATTCTCAAATCCTGCCAGTAATAGACTTACAGGAAATCCATAGTTGGTGGTACCCACTCTGGATGGGTGATGATTTCCACTAGTTAGCAAGTTAAATTAGCCACAACATGTGGGTTCATGAAATAAGTAGCATCTTCTCTAGCTTTAGAGAACACCATGGCTGGAGGGGAAGAATGACAAGATGAGATCAGCATCACTAGTGAATGGCGGACTAAGTTTGTGCTTATCATTCGTGTTTTTCATCTCTTGTAAACTCTATAAGCTAGTTCTGTATCTGAAAAGTGGAGATTTGCCACGTGGGCTGTGATGTTACTCATGTCCCATGAGATCACGTGTGGTGCAAGGACAAGTTGCTGTGATTATCATGGGCAGTTACTCGTGGCTTTGAGCAGAGGGAAGCCAGTGGTTACACAGTGGTTCAGGCAGCTTCTTGTATGGAGAACTCTTGGTCTAAGAGCTTCTGTTTTAGAAAAACAGAGAACCGTTTGGGAAGCCCTAATCTCAGTGGGACCTCGTTAGCATCTATCTCTGAGATGTCAGTTAGGAGAAGGGTTGCAAGGGAGAGCCACCACCACCATCCAGAACAAAGTCTCCGTGTATCTGTTGATACTTTAGTTAGGGCATTGTTTTTTACCCTAATTAAAGAAAGCTTTAAAATGCGCCTATCCCTATGAAAAGTCATAATCAGCTCTAAGAGGAAAAACAAGTCCTTATGAATCTCCTGTAGACTTTAAAGACTTCATTTGTACCTAAGACCAGACCACCCTAGATAAATCCATGTTTTGTAATCTGCTCCCATTTGTATAAAGAAGAAACATCTAAAATGCCAAGTTCGTCTCATATCAGAGATGTCTACTTTTTAGTTATTTGATACGTATTTTCTGTTTAAAATAAATCCAAATATGTATCAAGTGATGGAAATTGTAAGGTTACATTTTTAGTCCTGAAAAGTATATTTAATGTGAAGTTTGGGCAAATGACAATATGCAGGGTTTATTTAGCTATAATCTTCCTTTTCATCAGTACCTTATCTGGTTTTGCTTCGGATATTGCCAGTGAGTAAACTCTCTCTTTCCACGTCATCTGCCCCATAAGAACATATTCAACTTTAATTTAGCTCTAAAATTTTTTTTGAACGCTGGCCCAGTGTCAGGTGCTGTGGAGGAACACCGAAATAAGATGAGAACTCTATTTTTTGAGAGAAACTCCTAGAGTGACTTAATACAACTGGAATCCCAAGTAGCCGTACAAACTACAGTTAACCCTTGAACAGCATGGGTTTAAACAATGCGGGTCCACTTAGGAGCGGAGTTTTTCCAGTAGTAAACAGGCAGTACTACGCTATCTGCATTGGTTGAATCTGCATGTGCAGAACCACAGATTCAGGGATAGGGAGAGCCAACTGTAAGTTATAGGTGGATTTTCCACTGCTTGGAGGGTCATCCCCCAACTCCCTCATTGTTCAAGGGTCAACTGTATATTATAGGGGCTGTCATTACAGAGAAATGATCATACTCAAAACTAATCCGAGGTTACAAAACAGGTTGCCTAACCTTTGTATGCTGATTTATTTTCAGATTAAACTGTTTTGAATAGGTACCTATGTAAGATTATTTCTTTTCAGAAGTTGTCTCCTCTTAGTTCCCGTTCCTGTGGCAGTTTGCCCATACTTTGGCTTTTGCACTTATCATATTGTACTGTGATTGTTTATTAAATAAATGTGTTAAATTAGCTGTTCGGTCTCTTCCTCCAGACACTAAACTCCTCCAGGCCAGAGGCCATCTTTCTCCTTCCTGCTCCCTTTTTGCATCCGCAGTACCTAGCTCCGTAGCTGGCACAAAGGAACATTCAGTGCATTTTCATCGAGTATGTACTTCAAATGTCCTGAGTTCATACCTATCAATAAGAGTTCTGATCATAACTCACTTCTTTCTCACTACAAGGACAGAGTTAGAATGCAAAGATCTTTTTCCTACTTATTAAATCAGGATTAGGTTTTTGAATAAGAGTTGGTTGCTTTATGTGTGTTGCGTAGAGTTACTGTAAGTGAAAACAGAGTTTTCCCAACTTATCTTCATACATTCAGAATAGAATGTCTAGCCCACATCTATTTTATATTTTCCTTGTTTTTTTCTCATCTCTTTTTTCTCATCTCTTTCTCAGTATTTCATATGTATAATCCTTCCTTATTCTCCTTCATATGGCTGCCTTAAGCTACACTGCCTTTAAGAGTAAATTTGTATTCAGAGGCTCCAATGGTAAATAATTTCAACAGGATGAAGCTCTTTCATCCTGTTTTATATCTAAAAGGCATGCTCAACACTATCTTCTGCCATCTCTTGAGAATCCAGTTTCCTAACGTTATATTCCTGAGACTGAATGGAAATTTTCAAAACCTAGAGTTCAAAGTTAAGTATCAAATTCAAGCAAAGCCCAGACAATCCAGGCTGAGACTGATTTGTGCGGCCATAAACAGCAACAGTCTTCCAGCGGCTATTGGTATAATAACTGTGATTACAGCTTAGCAAAGTCAAGTTTCTCTCCTCTGGCCCCAAGCACTTGGAGCTGTTTTTCATACACAGAATTTTTCGAGAACGTAACATTCACAATAACAGCCACCAGAACATGATAGCAGATATCCATGTAACTGCTAGGTAGCAAAACAGCAGGATGCAATTTGAGAATAAATTCAGTTATGAATCAAAATCCTGTTACTGAGACAGTAAACCAGCATCTAGGTGGAAACCTACTGAGTACAGCTAGTGGAGGAAGCTTCTAGTCACCAGCTCCTAACTTTCATGGCCAACATGCCAAAGTCAAGTGGTCTTTTCTAAGCCTTTTTTTTTTTTTTTTGGTCCATGAAATACAGAGATGAAAAAATAATTGCGATTTGTTAGTAAATATAATGAAAATATAAAAATAAATCAAGCAGGTAAGACACCCTTCAGCTGCTGGTTTACTGAAACTTCCACTAAGCATTAATTCTAAAATCACTGATGGACAGCACCCTCAGTACCTATTAGATTTTAAAAATACTTTTGGGGAAATTGGGTCTTTCTTCTTATGCTCGTAGGAAGCATATCTGCTTGACTAACTAGCCTAACTGAAAGATCTGCAAGCACTTTATCTGCCTCATTTCTGGGCGTTATTAATTAACCTATATCTCTGTTTTTTATTTAGAATTTCCAGTGCTATAATGGTAATGGATTAGTGCATACCCTTGTTTCTGGACCATGTGGCAAGTTAGAATTAAAGTCACCTGCCCTTCACTGTGATCAGTACAGATAAATGCAGGAATTACCTGCCATAAGGAGCCGGCTTTCATTCCTGAAAGTCCAGGATGAGATGTAGACCAAATAAATGTGAATCTACAAGATCAACTTATTCCAGTCCTACAGCCCCTTAGTCAGCCCTTAAACTATAAATACAATGGAAAGAAGGAAATAAAAATCCAGATAAAATAAATACTTAATAAGGACTTTGAGGAACATAAAATAAACAGTAAGACTGATTTTTTTTTCAGAAAGGGTTGCTATAATACTCTGACTTCCAAATGTGCAGATTCCATTTCCTCAGAAGTTTGAATCATCTTTATAATTAGAGATGGACGAAAATAAGCCACTTCTGTAAGTCCGATCCTAGACATAATAGGACTCATTAACTATTTTTCTCTGAAAGGGGCTTGCACAGTCCACAGACTGTTGGTCTTTGCTCAAAATGCATCCTGTGGAAAGGACTCTGCTGCCCTCTACTGTCACTAAAAGTAGGGGACGCAAAGGAACAGAAAACATTAGCCCCTGTGAATGAGAACCTCTGATGGGAACCTCTCAGCACCCGCAGGCCAGGCAAGTCAACGCCCCTTCTGAGGGAAAAGACCCCTGTAAAGATCCTTGAGCTGCAAGCCAGTCCAGTCCCTCACCCTAAGTGATGGATGTGATACCAACAGAGAGAGCTAAGGCAGCTTTGAAATGCCAAGCCCTGGAGATGGATGAAATCATCCATCTAGGTGAGCAAGCTTTTTTTTTTTTTTTGATTGGGCATTATCCCAAAAGTAGGTTATAAGAAAACATAAAAACTAATTCCCCCCATCCATCCATGTATTTATTTCCACAGTAATAAAATAGAACAGCAGAGGACACAATACCAGTTTAACATTCTATGAAGGAAAATAAAACAGAGTAAGGGCATACAGACTGGTAGAAATACACAGAGTAGTTAGGGGATATTCCTCTGAAGAAGTCAAGAATGAAATGAAGAAGAAAGCCATAGGAAAATATGGGGCAAGAACGTTCTAGGCTGAGGAGACAGCCACTGCAAAGGCCCTGTGGTAGGAACGTGTTGGGGTGTTTTAGGAAGAACCAGGCTGATAACTGAAGTGTGGTAACTGGGAAAGTGAGAATGAGGCTAGAGAAGGTGGCAGAGTTCAGATGGTCAAGGTCAGCACTAATAATCATGCAGTGTGAGCCACATAAGCAATTTTGAAGTTTCCAGTAGCCATGTTAAAAAAGAATAAAAAGATGAAATCAATTTTAATTATTTTATTTAACCCAGTATATCTAAAATATTATGTAATCAATATAACAAACACTGAGATATTTTTTTTTTTCTGTACTATATCTTTCAAATTCAATGTGTATCTTAAACGTACATCAACACCTCATTTGAACTAGCTACAGGTCAAGTGCTCAATAGTCAAGTGTAGCTATCGTTCCATTTAAAAATTTTTGTTTTATTCTAGGTAGGTTTACATTCTTTTTGTATTTAAGATCATTTTCTTACCTTTTGGAAGTGACCCAGTGGTGATCACCGAATGATTTCAATAGAATTCAGTGGAGAATAAATGAGCAGGAAGCCTTGCAGCTGAAAGGGACTCTCAGCTAACCTTGAATCAGCCAGCTGGGTTTATTTCAGTTGTTTTTACTTTGGGAAGAAGGTGGGTGGAATTCAGTCAAGCATGATATTGGAATGTTTAGATAGGAATACATTTTTTATTGAAATAGACTTGACATGTAATATTATGTTAGTTTCAAGTGTACTGCATAGTGGTTTGACTTTTCACACATTACAAAATCATTACAGTAAATCTAGTAACCATCTGTCCCCATACCAAGTTATCATATTATTATTGACCATATTCCTTATTCTGTGTATTATATCCCTGTGGCTTATTTATTTTATAACTGGAGGTTTGTACCTCTTAATCCCCTTCATCTCTTTCTCCCAGTCCCCCTACTCCCCACCCACCACCTCTGGCAACCACCTGTTTGTTCTTTGTATCTTCAAGTCTGTTCTCATTTTGTTTTATTAGATTCCACATATAAGTGAGATCAAATGGTATTTGTCTTTCTCTTTCTGACTTATTTCACTCAGATGATATCCTCTAGATCCATCCATGTTGTCAGAAATGACAAGATTTCATTTTTTTAATAGCTGAGTAATATTCCATTGTACATATAGACGACAACTTTTTTATCAATTCACCTCTTGATGGACACTTAGGTTGCTTCCATATCTTGGCTATTGTAAATAATGTTGCAGTGAACATTGGGGTGCATATATCTTTTAAATTAGTGTTTTTGTTTTCTTTGGATAAATACCCAGAAGTCAGATTTCTGGATCATATGGTAGTGCTATTTTTAACTTTTCGAGGCACCTCCATACTGTTTTCTGTAGTGGCTGCACTAATTAACAATCTCACCAACAGTGCACAAGGTTTCTCTTTTCTTCATATTCTTATCAACTCTTGTTAGTTGCTGTATTTTTAGTGATACCCATTCTGACAGGTGTGAGGTGGTATCTCATTGTGGTTTTGATTTGCCTTTCCCTGATGATTAGTGATGTTGAGCATCTTCTCACGTGCCTTTTGGCTACTGTCCATCTTCTTTGGAAGAACATCTCTTCAGATCGTCTGCCCATTTTTTAATTGAGTTGTTTATTTTTCTGATGTTGAGTTATATGAGTTCTTTGTATATCTTGGATGTTAACTTCTTATCAGATATATTGTTTGCAGATATCTTCTCTCA
The DNA here is from genome assembly GCF_039906515.1 of Pseudorca crassidens. Lineage (NCBI taxonomy): Eukaryota > Metazoa > Chordata > Mammalia > Artiodactyla > Delphinidae > Pseudorca > Pseudorca crassidens. The sequence goes on along the minus strand of NC_090305.1, from coordinate 84,311,684 downwards.
CTCCGTATGCTGCCTTTTCATTTGTCGATGGTTTCCTTCACTGTGCAAAAGGTTTTTAGTTTGATGTAGTGCCATTTCTTTTTTTTTTTTTTTTTTTTTTTTTTTTGCGGTACGCAGGCCTCTCACTGTTGTGGCCTCTCCTGTTGCGGAGCACAGGCTCCGGACGCACAGGCTCAGTGGCCATGGATCACGGGCCCAGCCACTCCGCGGCATGTGGGATCTTCCCGGACCGGGGCACGAACCCGTGTCCCCTGCATCGGCAGGCGGACTCTCAACCACTGCACCACCAGGGAAGCCCAGTGCCATTTCTTTATTTTTGTTTTTGTTTCCCTTTCCTAAAGAGGCAGATCCAAAAAAATATTGGTAAGACCAGTGATAAAGACCATACTGCCTATGTGTTCTTCTGGGAGTTTTACAGTTTCAGGGCCTACATTTAAGACTTGAATCCATTTTTTGTCTATTTTTGTATATAAGTGAAAGAAAGTAGTCCAGTTTCATTGTTTTGCATGTAGCTCTTTAGTTTTCTCAGCACCATTTATCAGAAAGGTTGTCTTTTCCCTCATTGAATATTCTTGCCTCCTTTGTCATAGATTAATTGACCATATATGCATGGATTTATTTCTAGGCTCTCTGTCCTGTTCCACTCATCTATGTGTTGGTTTTTGTGCCTGTACCATACTGTTTTGGTTATCACAGCTTTGTAGTGTAGTTTGAAATCAAGAAGTATGGTACCTTCAGATTTTTTTAATTTAGTACTATTTTTGGCCGCATTGGGTCCTTGTTGCTGCGTGCAGGCTTTCTCTAGTTGCGGCGAGTGGGGGCTACTCTTCTTTGCAGTGCGTGGGCTTCTCATTGTGGTGGCTTCTCTTGTTGCAGAGCATAGGCTCTAGGCACATGGGCCTCAGTAGTTGTGGCTTATGGGCTCTAGAGCAGGCTCAGTAGTTGTGGTGCATGGGCTCAGTTGCTCTGCGGCATGTGGGATCTTCCCGGACCAGGGCTTGAACCTATGTCCCCTTCATTGGCAGGCAGATTCTTAACCACTGCACCACCAGGGAAGCCCTCCTGCTCTATTTTTGTTTCTCAAGATTGCTTTGTCTTTCCAAGGTCTTTTGTGGTTTCATACAAATTTTAGATTTATTTTTCTAGTTCTGTGAAAAATGACTTTGGTATTTTGACAGAGATTAAATTGAATCTGTAGATTGCCTTGGGTAGCATGTTCATTTTAACAATATTCATTCTTCCAGTCCATGAGCACGGTGCATCTTTCAATTTGTTTGTGTCGTGTTCAGTTTCTTTCATCAATGTCTTGTAGTTTTCAGAGTACAGTTCTTTTACTTCCTGGGTTAGATTTATTCCTAGGTATTTTATTCTTTTAGATGCAACTGTAAATGGGATTTTTTCCTTAATTTCTCTGATCATTATTAGTGTATAGAAATGCAACAGATTTCTGTATATTAATTTTGTATTCTGCAACTTTACTGAATTTATTTATTAGTTCTACTAGGTTTTTGGTGGTATCTTTAGGAGTTTGTACATGTAGTATCATGTCATCAACAAACAGTAACAGGTGGTTTACTTCTTCCTTTCCAATTCGGATTTCTTTTATTTATTTTTCTTGTCTGATGACTAGGACTTCCAACAGTACATTGAATAAAAGTGGTGAGAGTGGGAATCTTTGTTTTGTTCCTGATCTTAGAGGAAATGCTTTCAGCTTTTTACCACTGAATATGATGTTAGCCGTGGGCTTGTCATATATGACCTTTGTTAGGTTGAAGTATGTTCCCTCAATACCCATTTTGCTGAGAGTTTTATCATAAATGGATGATGAATTTTGTCAAACTTTTTCTGCCATTATTGAGAGGATTATATGATTTTTATTCTCCAATTTGTTAATGTGGTGTATCACATTGATTGATTTGTGGATATTGAAAAATCCTTGCATCCTTGGGATAAATCCCACTTCATCATGGTGTATGATCCTTTTAATATATTGTTGAACTAGGTGTATTTAATATTTTGTTGAGGATTTTTGCATTTGTGTTCATCAGTGATATTGGCCTGTAATTTTCTTTTTTTCTGATATCTTTGTCTGGTTTTGGTATCAGGGTGATACTGGCCTTGTACAATGAGATCAGAAGTATTCCTTCCTCTGCACTTTTTGGAATAGTTTGAAAAAGATAGGTGTTAACTTTTCTCTAAATGTTTGGTAGAATTCACCTGTGAATCCATCTGGTCTTGGACTTCTGTTTGTTGAAACTTGTTTTATTACTGATTCAATTTCATTACTGGTAACTGCTCTGTTCATATTTTCTATTTCTTCCTGGTTCAGTATTGGGAGATGGTACATTTCTTGGAATTTGTCCATTGCTTCTAGGTTGTCCATTTTATTGGCATATAATTGTTCGTAGTAATCTCTTATGCTCCTTTGTATTTCTGTGGTGTTGGTTCTAACTCCTCCTTTTTTGTTTTTTATTTTATTGATTTGGGCCCTGCTTTTCTTTTCTTTTTTTTTTTTTATGAGTCTGGCCAAAGGTTTATCAATTTTGTTTATTTTTTTAAAAAAACAGCTGCTAGTTTATTGATCTTTTCTATTGTTTCTTAGTCTCTATTTCATATATTTCCTCTCTGATCTTTATTTCTTTCTTTCTACTAACTTTGGATTTTGTTTGGTTTTCTTTTTCTAGTTCCTTTAGGTTTAAGGTTAGGTTGTTTATTTGAGATTTTTTTCTTTCCTGAGTTAGGCTTGAATTGCTATAAACTTTCCTCTTAGAACTGCTTTTGCTGCATCCCATAGATTTTTGGATCATTGTGTTTTTGTTTTCATTTGTCTCCAGGTATTTTTTTACTTTTCTCTTTGATTTCTTCAATGATCCATTGGCTGTTTAGTAGCATATTGCTTAGCCTCCACATGTTTGTGTTTTTTCTACTTTTTTTCCTTCTAGTTGATTTCTGGTCTCATAGCATTGTGGTCAGAAAAGAAGCTTGATATTATTTGTGTGGTTAGATTTACTGAGATTTGTTTTGTGGCATAACCTGTGCTGTATCCTGGAGAATGTTCAGAGTGCACTGTAAAAGAATGTATATTCTAAAAAAAAAAAAAATGTATATTCTGCCACTTTGGGATGGAATGCTATATATATATATATATATATATATATATGTATGTATCTATTAAGTCCATCTGATCTAGTGTGTCATTTAAGGCCAGTGTTTCCTTGTTGATTTTCTGTCTGGATGATCTGTTCATTGACATAAGTGAGGTGTTAAAGTCCCCTACTATTATTGTGTTACTGTCAAATTCTCCCTTTATGTTAAAGGTTTGCTTTATGTATTGATATTTAGATGTTCCTATGTTGGGTTCATATATGTTTACACACTGTTATATCTTCTTGTTGAATTGATCCCTTGATTACAATGTAATGTCTTTCATTGCCTCTTGTAACAGTCTTTGTGTTAAAGTCTGTTTTGTCTAATATAAGTATTGGTACTCCAGCTTGCCATTTTCATGGATTACCTTTTTCCATCCCCTCACTTTTAGCCTGTGCGTCTTTAGATCTGAAGTGAGTCTCTTGTTCGCAGCACATGTTCCTCTCTTGCTTCATTTTGCCAAATTCTCTGGTTTTGTTTCTGTGTAGTAGGTGGGTCTGTTATGTCTCAATCTTGGGAAAGTGGCCTTATGTAGGAGATGTCCTATGGTATCCAACAGCATGCTGTCCTTTGGTCACCAGAGCTATGTGCTCTAGGGGTGCCCCCATGTGTGCCCTGTGCACCCTTGTGCTGTGATGGGCTGACTCTGTGTGTGCACTGGTAGGCAGGGCTGGCCCCTGGCCAGGCAGGCTACAGTGCCCTGCTTTGTGAAATGCCTGGCCCACTAGAGACGGGGCAGGCCTCACATGCAGCCTGGGGGCATGTGGCTGCTACAGGCCCATTGGTACACAGAGTAGGCTCCCTACACGGTCAGCACACAGCTGCAGGGCCAGGTCCCTGACATGGCTGGCCACATGGTCTGGTTGTGCACAGCTGCAGCAGGCTCATTTTAATAGGCTGGAGGGAGGATTGCAGACCCACACTTCCCAGCTCCAGTGTCATCACAGTAGAACAAGCTCATCAGAATGGCTGCTGCCAGCATTTCTGACCTCATGGGGAGTGCCAGTTGACTCTTGCCTTTTGGAGAGGCTCCCTAAGGTCAGCAAGTGGGTGTGACCTAGGCTCCTCTCAAACTACTGCCTCTGTGCTGGGACTTGGGGCTTGTGAGATTTTGTATGCATCCTTTAATAGTGGGGTCTCTGTTTCGTACAGCTCTCTGGCTCTCTTGAACGTAAGCCCTGCTTATTTTCAAAGCCAGACATTCTGGGGCCTCATCTCTGTGGTGCTGTACACCCGTGGCTGGGGGACCTGATGTAGGCCTTGGACCCCTCCTTCCTGGGGAAGAGCTCTGATATTGCTCCCATTTGTGAATCACCAGCCCCAGGATGTGGGTCCTGACTAGACCACATCTCTGCCACTCTTACCTGTCATATTGTGACTCCTTCTTTGTATCTTTAGTTGTGGAAAATATTTTCTCCTAGTCTTTAGGTTGTTCTCATAGGTAGTTGCTCTTTAAGTAGCAATACTTTTGGTGTGCCCTTGGGAGGAGATGAGTACAGGGTCTTCCTACTCCACTGCCTTGGGCTGACTTTTAAGGAATAAACTATGCCTAGACTTCAGTAGAGGTCATTTATGGACCATTGAGTGGAGAGGGCCAGAAAAATGTAAAAGAGTGGGATAACCCCTCTCCCCCACCAAACACACACACACAGTCCCATGCCTCAGCTTCAGCCAGCCCAGTTCTATCAGAAGATATGCAGTGTAATGGTTAGGAGCTTATATGCAGGACTCTGACTCCTGACTTTGCTACTTATTAGCTTTGTGACTTCGGGTGGGTTACTTAGCTTTTGTGCCTCAGTTTTCTTATTTGTAATGCAAGGTGGTTGTGAGGAACAAATGCGTTAACGTCAAAAGCTTAGAACAGTGCTTGGTGTATAATAAATGTTGAATAATGATAGCTATCTGTGTGGGACATCTCTTGCCTGTCACTGTAAAATCCTCTTAGCCCTGACTCTTACCTCAACCCAGCCACTACTTGTGACAGCTCTGTGCAGGCTTTTTTTTTTTTTTTTTTTTTTTGCTCTACAGCATACAGGGTCCTCATTCCCCGAGCAAGGATTGAACCTGTGCCCCCTGCATTGGGAGTGCAGAGTCTTAATCACCGGACCACCAGGGAAGTCCTGTGCAGGCTATGACAGGCTTTAGCCAGGTACAGTGGCACAGCTCTCCACTGGGGCCATAGCCCTGGACCTTTTGCTTTCAGCCCTTGGGCTTCTTGGAAGCCACAGCATGGGAAACCCTTGGCAACTTGCTTGACACTCACAATTTTCTCATCCCGGAAATGCAAAGGAGTTAATCTAGTGGACCATCTTTGACCTAGGAGAAAGGGAGACAAAAGAGAAATATTTCCTTTTTTGCCTCTAGGTAGGCAGTTCTAAAACATGTTTTATGAGATTTTTCAGAAGGTTTTATGGAATTAAGCACCAGTTGCCTGCAGAGGAGGCCAAGGCCTTATATAAACTTCCTTCCTTCCTGTTTCCCTCCTGCTCTGCTATACTCCTGCTTACTGGGATCACATTCCCAAATAAACCACATGCACTTGAACCTTTGTCTTAGGCTTTGCTTTCAGGGGAACGCAGGATAAGACACTGTTACTTTTAATTTTCTTAGCTGTGATTTTAAAAATGCTTATCCAGTTATTCATATGATATGTCCATTTCCAGGATGGCCTTGACTTTTGTCTTTAGGACCTTGACCCTCTTTTCTCTGGCATCTCCAATCTCACTCCTCTTATTGGTTCCTTCTGCAAACCCCCTCCATCCTGCGGAGGCCTTCCCCCTCACACCGCTGCCCAAGTTCTTGATAGAGGAGTCTGCTTTTGCTGCTTTCATTTGCTCAACTTTCATTCATTCATCTCCTCCCCCGCTCTAAAGCCATTCTCACAACTGACCTGTCAAATGAAAACTCCAGTCGCTCAGAAGAAGTAAAGTGGAGCTGTTAAGCTGTGGCAGGATGAGTTATTGTGTAAACCGTAATCCATTCCACGGAGGATTTTGTGAATAATGGGAATAAATATGATCATATGAATTAACATGGAGTGAGCACTTATGATATTCCAGGAACACTGCTAAATGATGTATATTCATTCTCATTTAATACTCAAAACAAGCCAATGAAGTAGGAATGATTATTGTTCCTGTACTGTAGTTGAGAAAATAGATTCAGAGAAGTTAACTTTTCAGAAAACACACAGCTAGCCCATGCAGAGCCAGGACGTAACTCCAGGTCTCTCTTCTTAGATGCCCAGCTCTTACTCACTGCGCTAAGACCCTCTTTAGCTCTGACCTGTGCGCCTGACCCTTGTCCTAATGCTGTCTGTACTCCTCAGCACTGTGAGATGTAGATTTCCTTTCACTGGTTTACAAAGCAAGAGTGAAAGGAATCCCATTATATAGTGACAGAAAGTAAATTAGAGGTTACTTAGGGTCCTGAGTTCAGGAAAAATGGGGAGTGGCTGCCAATGGGTACAGGGTTTCGTTCGGGGTGTTGAAAATGTTCTAAAATTGATGATGGTGATTGTTGCAAAGCTCTGTGAATATGCTTAAAAAAAACCCCTGAATTCTACACTTAAAATGTGTAAGTTGTCAGTATCTGGATGCTATCTCAATAAAGCTGTGATTAAAAGAAAAAAAGAATCCCACTAGAGTATTTACCTTATTTATTGGACAGCCAAATACAGCACATGTGTAGGAAGCAGTCAGTAACGCCACTGCTATTTCTCAAATTCACAACCAGTGATTTTTCATAAAATGGTGCTTGGTTCTCACTTGCATGGACTTGTGGGGTGGAGGATTTGGGGTTCCAAAAGGTGTTCCTTTGCAGATCATTGCTGATCAGGCACAGGGTCACTGAGACCCATGAGTGAGGAGGTCTGCAAGCAGCTCTGGATGCAGCCAGACTCTTCTGCCTTTAAAGGAAAAAGTAAGAAAGATCATCAGCATCTGAAAGAAAGCAGCACTGGATCATGAGAATACCTGCCATTGATGTTAGTGGCCTTACTTAGGGGACCACATCCAGATGTCCCAGGCAGTTTCGATGACCACTTTGCCTTCAATATATGCTCATCGTCTTAACTCCCAACAGCAAAAGGGACAAGAAAAACAAATGAAGCTAGCTGAGTTCCATGACCAACATGCTGTTCATTCCTTTCAGGAGATGTTGACTGTAGGTTAGCTGCACGGTAGGGAGAACGCCTTTCAGCTTTGAAAAATTTAGACTCAAAATGAGCCTCAGCTCACCCGAGGGAGGGACATCAAGCAAAAGAAAGACAACTAGCTTGGCAAGACCATTAACTATCAGGTTCTACCAGCCCTATTACTTCAGTATCTTGATTAATTTCTCCCTGAACATTGGAGCGGAAGCAAATTTCCTACCTCTCCACCTGTGACCTTATTAACTAATGATGGCTTAGGGGTGCCTTCTGTCCTAAACAACTCCCATCCTCCACAGTTTTTTCCTGATCCTCAAAACTAGAGCTGATGCATGTACTAACACAGAGGGGCTTATGGATCTCCTGTGAAGGAACTTTTTCTCAGCCTGTTCCCACTTCCCTAGCTTGCGGAGAAGAATCCCGGAACTGTAGGTGGTTTTCTCCCCCTTCCCCAATCCCAAAGAGAAACGCTTTCTGCACAGAAAAGAATGCCTTGTAAATCTACATGATAAAAGACCAGAGAAAGGATAAAGGGAAAATTGGGGGAGGGAAAAGCTGGATCGTCTAGGGAGAAATGGGAGTGTCCTGAGGCGGGCAAGATGCGGGAGGGGCAGGGTGAGGGAAAAGGATAGGAAAGGAGGGGGGAGGCTGTGTAGTATTATGGAGGCCGCCCCTATATTCCTGAACTGTGAAAGATACAAGTAAGGGGTTTGACCTCAAAGATTCTTTGGGTGGTGGGTCTATTGTGTCTGTTTAACACGCTGCCCTGAGACTCACCACATGGGTGAAGAATTCTCTCTGGTTGTTCCCACTGAGAGGACCCCTTAGATCTGTTTTTAAAAAGCAATTGGTGGTGCATTTAGACAGTAAGCAGAGGGTTTTAGAATACTGGGGGCAAAAAATAAGGACGTTGTACTTTACCTAAAGGGAAGCGTACTTTCTCCTTGGTTAACAAGAATCCGATTTTTTAAATCAGTAAGATTGGACAGAACTAGTAACAGATTGCTTTATGAAGTGCTAACTAAATTGAAAAAACTTTGAGAATAGAGGTGGGTTAAGTAGATGAAAGTATTTTTTGGCGAAGAGTTTGGGATTCCTCATTACACAGGAATTCTAAAAGTCCTTCTGTTCCTATTTTCTTTTGAGAAAATAGAGAAAAGAGCTCTTGGGGAAAGGGAAGGTCTGAACACAAATCCTTGACCCACTTCTTAGCTGTGGGACTCAAGGCAGGCCAGTTTACATCACTAATCTTCCCTTTTTTTTTTTAATGGATAATAAAGAAAAATATTTCACCTGGCTTTCCCACAACACTATTACTGTGTTTAATTATTACATGTATCTACTATACATAAATATACTTATTATATGTAAAGAGGAAGGAAGAAATAGTAGCATCTATTGAGTGCTCCTAAGTAAGGAACTTTAAGTATCCTCATTATATAGATTGGCAAGTTGGCGCTCAGAAAACTCACTAAGTGATGCCTGGTCACATACCTAGGAAGTTCCAGGACTAGGGTTCAAACCCAGTCTGTTTCCTTTTAAAGTCTCTTTTCTTCCAGTGGTCACTGTTCCTTTTATTAAGCAGTGAAGTATTCTACATGGAACAGTGTTATTTAGATCACCAAATTTTCACTTGACAATTTCTTCCTTTTTTGATGGAAGTTTTGTGTTATAACCAGGAGTTTTGTTTCTTCAGACATCTTACTGAAGTTTTCGAGGCTCTGCACCATTTACAACTAGCTGAAGTAGTTCCGATGAAAATTCAAGTGGATCTTTGCCTATCTCGTAGCATCTCAAAGTTAACCTTCTCTTCTGTAACTGAAAGTACACTAAATGAATGACTATCTTTGTTCAAACTCAACCTGGGTTTTCAGTGTGAAGCAACTGACTGCAGAGTAATAGTATATTTATATGAACTAATTTAAGAATTTCTTTGTTCCTCTTTTCCTTATTCTTCTCAGTAAGAAAGACAAAAGAGGGCTTCCCCGGTGGCGCAGTGGTTGAGAGTCCACCTGCCGATGCAGGGGACACGGGTTCATGCCCCGGTCTGGGAAGATCCCACATGCCGCGGAGCGACTGGGCCCGTGAGCCATAGCTGCTGGGCCTGCGCGTCCGGAGCCTGTGCTCCGCAATGGGAGAGGCCACAACAGTGAGAGGCCCGCGTACCGCAAAAAAAAAAAAAAAAAAGAAAGACAAAAGAATATTCTGTTATTGTAAATAGTGCTGCAATGAACATTGGGGTGCATGTAGACAATGAAAGCAACCTAATTGTCCATCACCAGATGAATGGGTGAAGAAGATGTGATACATATATACAACGAAATACTACTCAGCCATAAAAAAAGAATGAAATAATGCCATTTGCCGCAACATGGTTGGACCTAAAGATTATCATACTAAGTGAAGTAAGCCAGACAGAGAAAGGCAAATATCATACGATACCACTTATGTGTGAAATCTAAAAAAAAAGATACAAATGAACTTATGTACAAAATAGAAACAGACCCACGGATCGGGAAAACAAACTTATGGTTATCAAAGGGTAAGGGGGTGGGAGAGATAAATTAGGAGTTTGGGATTAACATACGCAGTACTGTATATAAAACAAATAACCAACAAGGACCTACAGTATAGCACAGAGAACTATACTCAATATTTTGTAATAACCTTTTTGAAAAGAATATTTTCAATATTTTGAAAAGAATCTGGAAGAATATGTATATATGTGTATAACTGAATCACTTTGCTGTATACCTGAAACTAAGACAACGTTGTAAATCAACTATACTTCAATAAAAATAAATTAGTTAAATTCATTTTAAACCAAAAAAGGGATATTTGGTTAGGGAAAAAAGCCCTTATTTGGCCCTAGGTAACAAGTTGCCTTCTCTAGGCATATCAATACATGAGTTCTACAAGTTAAGCATGAAAAACTGTGTATAAAAATGGTTGATAATTATTCTGTCAGTTGCTGGATGTTATCTACCAGCAGTTCAACCTCAGTTAACAAGCAGACAAAGTTCAGGTTCCTTCACAGCTAATTTAAGTATCCCATTAATAAGTGAAAACATATTTAAATTAAAATACCCAGAAGATTTAAAAGAAGAAAAAAGGAAGGAGGTGGAAAAACTTTAAAGAGGACCAGAAAGAAATGCATCAGTAATTTCTCTGTCAGGTAACACTTTCTCAAACTGGCGTGAATGCCAAAGATGAAATAGAAATTTCTTTATCAAACGAGAATGTGAAAGAGGGCTGACCTTTGATCAAGTGTCCATTTGTAGTCTTGACAAGGAAATTTGCATGAGAAAAAAAGGACTCTGGACACTTACTACATGAAAAGTTAAGTTGCAGCAATGTAAAGGAAGCCAAAGGCCAAACTTCTTAACAGCCTGTCAGATAAAAGCTGGATTCCTTCCACTGTGCAGGTGGGATGTTTTACAAGTTGCAAAGGGTTTTTAAGGAGGACAGATGTGGTATTTTTGTTCTGTGCTTCAACGCAAAGTACCTTCCATCTTTTTAGGCCTGAGTTTGAGCTACTAATTTTTCATCTCACACATGTTACAGATTGGGATGGAGAAAAGCAAAAACAGTAACATAAACATCGTCACCCATCTAATTTGCATTCAGTAATTATTCTTCAAGATAATTAGTTGTAAGCCTATCAGTTTCTTTTTAGCGTCCCCTGTAAAATGCTATCAGAAGACCAATAGCTGTCTTTTAAGAGTTAACTAAAAATGATTGTGTATTATATAATGATCTGAGTGAATATAAGATTATTTATATATAAAATCATTGTGGTACAGATAGATGATTTTTCTTTTCATTCAGAGAATTTGGCTAATAGTTGATAATGAACCTATTTGTGAAGAGATCCTCAGCGTGAAGTCCAGCTAAAGTGCTAACTCAAAATAATGGAAATGACGCAGTGCAGGACCCCTGCCCTGACTTCTCACCCTATGCATTTTTTCATTCAACCACATTATAGCGTTTTAAAGACTGTATTTCAGGCACGTAGTAGGCACTTAATACATATTTGTAGAATGACAGAATATTGTGTACAATATTGATAGTTATTTGGAAAAGGCAATCAAAGGAAGAAAATTGTGCTTTTGTCCTTCTAACAGAGCTCTTCGCTGGATGAAATTCATTTTTACTTTGAGGAGGCAAATAGAATTATGATGAATTGTATGGGCTTTAGAATCTGACATCTTACTGCAAATCCCAGATAAATCTTAACAACTTGTCACCAACTTGGAAATGTTCAGTAAGTGACAGCTGCATAGCTTTTCAGTTTTATGAATGATTCCACGTAAGTTCTCCGCAAAACTCCCATCCTTATCACAAGCATCGTCTGAGTCTTGCCTTTAGAATATGTGCATTTGTTTATATGTCTCCCATCCACGTTAACACAAGGGAGTCTTTTTTCAGTTGGCATTGCTTATCGGTCCTCATTCCTGGTGGTACGCACCACAGCACTAAGCTTAGCTGCTATAGATGGTATGCCTGACAGTTCTATGTCTTAAAGAGCTGACTTCTCTCTGTAAATAGACTGATACTTTTGACAGTTGTCCATGGGAGGGGGTTTGAGTGGATCATCTCAAGGTCAATACCATCTTTTATCAAGAGCTAACATAAATATCTAGCTCCTAATTGTTGGTTTATTTGTACTATAAACTTCGCTATGCAAAACACTTTTCCTTTCTTTAATATTCTCTCCAAAATACATAGGACACCTTAAAAGTATCTTTAAGCATGTGATAACCAGTTTCTTCACATAGCCTTTGGCTTTTCTTCTTCTTCTTCTTCTTCCCCCTCCTCCCCTTCTTCTTCTTCTTCTGCTTCTGCTTCTGCTTCTGCTGCTGCTGCTTCTTCTTTCTTCTTCTTCTTCTTCTCTACTTAACCTAAGAAGTGAAAAAAGAAGAAAGCAGGGAAATGGAATCTGAAATTAGAGTTAGCGATCTAGGCCTACAGCTCTCCATTCATGAAAGATTTATTTCATAAGTATCCTTGGTAGCTTGTTATCCCAATGTTTTGAAAATCAGTAATCCATAATTTAAGAGTCCAGGTGAGCTGATCTTACAGAGGCCAACATCTGGCAGAGAAGAATAGGGAAAATGCTTGAATGTATTTCCTTGACTTTAAGAGAGTGAAAAACCTGGGCGTCTGGTCTTCGTCCAACAATTCTGACCCTCTGTTGATGAGCTTATACTACACACTGAACATTTTGCAAAATAAGGCCTCTTATAGTTTTCATAAAGATCCTTAAAATCATAGTTCCACTGAAGAACTTTTGCAGGGTCGGTACTGATCACACCTGGTGAATGTTACTCATGATGACCACATTGAAAAATTCTTAGAAACACTCATTTCTGCAATGCGTAATTACTCTGAACTCAGATATTGAATATTATTTTCTGGAAACTAATTCTGGATCAATGATTCTAAATAAAGCATAAATAGGCCTGTATCTCTCAGTGTGAAAGAAGTAGGAGGAAAGCAAACTAAACTCTACACCATCAATATATTTGGCCTGACACATCTGCTACAGGTTTTCTTGAAAATAGTGTTACTGAGAGAGAATTCACATGCCAAAAAATTCACCCTTTTAAAGTGTACAATTCAGTGTTTTTTTAGTATGTTCACAGAAGTGTACATTATTTTATTTCAGGAAATTTTCAGCAACTCAAAAACATTCTTGTTATTTTCAAGATTGTTTTGGCTTTTCTGGGTTCCTTGAATTTTCATATGAATTTTAGGATCATCATCTTCATCTCTGCAAAAGTAGCAGCTGGGATTTTGATAGGGGATTAGGTTGAGTTTGTATTGCCATCTTAACCATGTTAAGTCTTCTGATCCATAAGCATGGGATGTCTTTCCATTTACTTAGGTCTTCTTTAATTTCTCTCAAAAAAGTTTTACAGTTTTTGGTAATAAATTTTATACTTCTTTTGTACTTATTTTTTAGTATTTTATTATTTTTGGTACTACTGTAAATGTAATTGTCTTAATTTTATTTTAGAATTGTTGATTACTAGTGTATCGAAATACAATTGATTTTTAAGTTGATCTTGTATCCTGTACCTTTTCTGAACTCACTCATTAGATCTAATGTCTGTCAGTTTTTGCTTCCCTGTATTTTGAGGCTCTGTAGTTAGATGCATATATTTTTATAATTGTTATGTATTTCTGATGGATTATTTCATTATTATAAAATATCCTTTGTCTCTACTAACATTTATTGGTCATAAAGTACTTTTTCTCATATCAACCACTGCTATGTTCTCTAATACTAGCCACAACAGTGTTTGCTTACTTGCATGGCATATCTTTTTCTGTCCTTTTGCTTTCAACCTATTCAAGTCTTTGAATCTAGACAGCATGTAGTTGGATCACCATTTTTAAATCCAGTCTTCTAGTTTCTTCCTTTTGATTGGAGTGTTTAGGTCATTCATATGTAATAAAATTACTGATATGATAGGATTTATACCTGCCATTTTGCTGTTTACTCTCCACATGTCTTATATCCTTTTATACTCCTCTGTTCCTCCATTACTGACTTCTTTCATGTTAAATAGATATTTTCTAGTGTACTATTTTCATTCCCTTTTTTGTTTCTTTTATTATATATTTTGAGTTATTTTCTTAGTGGTTGCCCTGAGGATTAAAATTAACATCTTAACTTTAAAAATCTAGTTTGGGGCTTCCCTGGTGGCGCAGTGGTTGAGAGTCCACCTGCCAATGCAGGGGACACGGGTTCGTGCCCCGGTCCGGGAAGATCCCACATGCCGTGGAGCGGCTGGGCCCGTGAGCCATGGCCGCTGAGCCTGCGCGTCCGGGGCCTGTGCTCTGCAACGGGAGAGGCGGCAACAGTGAGAGGTCCGCGTACTGCAAAAAAAAAAAAAAAAAAAAAAAAAAAAAAAAAAAAAATCTAGTATGGATTAATATCAATTTAATTTGAATAGCATAGAAAATTTTGCTCCTACAGAGCTCCATTTCCTCCCTGCTCCTTTGTGCTGTTTCTGTAATACGAATTACATCTTTATACGTTGTTAAGCCCATCATGGTAGTGTTATAATTATTACTTTTATTCAGTTGTCTTTTAAATCGGGAGAAGGCAAGTGCTACAAATAAAAAATTCATCATGTGTTCTTTTATATTTACCTATGTAGTTACGTTTTCTTGTTCTGTTTCTTCACATGGTTACACATCACTGTCTGGTATCCTTTCATTTTAGCATTAAATACTCCCTTTAGTATTTTAGTATTTAGTATTTTGTAGGTCAAGTCTGCTAGCAAGGAATTCTGGCATTTAAAAAATCTGATGTCTTAATTTATTCTTTGTTTTTGAAGGATAATTTTGTTAGATAGAGAATTCTGGGTGGAGAGTCTTTTTCTCTCAGAACTTGGAGTATGTCATCCCACTGCCATCTGGTCTCCATGCTTTCGCTGTTAATCTTATAGAGGACCTGTTGTGTTTACATGATGGATCACTTTTTTCTTATTACTTTCAAGATTCTCTCTTTGTTACTGGCTTTTGACTGTTTGATTATGATGTTCCAAGTGTGGATCTCTTTGAGTTTATCTTACTGAAATTTTGTTAAGCTTCTGAAGTGTCTAGATTAGTGTTCTTCATCAAATTTTGGAAGTTTGCAGTGATTATTTCTTCAAATATTATTTGTGCCCCTTTCTTTCTCTCCTGTCTTCCAGGGGTTCCCACTCTGCATATATTGGTGCATGGGATATTGTGCTAACAGGTCTCTGAGACACTGTTGCTTTTTCTTTATTCTTTTTTACTTCTCTTCCTTGACTGGATAATTTCATTTGACTGGATAATCTCAACTGACCTGTCTTCAAGTTTGCTCATTCTTTTTTCTGCCAACTTATATCTACTGTTAAACCCCTGTAGGGAATTTTTCATTTGTACTTGTACTTTACAACTCCAGAATTTCTATTTGTTTCTTTTAAATAATTTCTATCTCCTTATTGATCATCTGTTTTGTAGACATTATACACATACTTTGTTTTAGGTCTTTAGATACCGTGTTCTTAAATTCTTTGGATTGACTGGCTTAAAGTTTTGTCTAGTACATCTAATATACTCCCACAAGGATAGTTTCTAGTGGTTGCTTCTTTCTCCCTTGTATAGGCAATACTTTTTGTTTCTTCATATGTCTCATATCTTTTCTTGTTGAAGAGTGAATATTTTAAATAATGTAGTGTCGCAACTCTTGTAATCAGAGTCCCCTTTTTCTGGGTTTATCGTTGTTCCTTTTTGTTGTTGTCCTTGCTGTTTGTTTAGTGACTTTCCTAAACTAATCCTGTAAAGTTTATATTTTTTTTTGTCATGTGTGGTCACTAAAATCTTAGCTCACCTTAGCAGTCAGCTAATGATTAGATAGAAATTTTCTTAAATTGTTTGGACAAATATGTCTCTCAGACTTCGCAGTAAGGGTTTTCTGTGCTTGTGGGGGCATGCCTTAA
This sequence comes from Pseudorca crassidens, assembly GCF_039906515.1. NCBI lineage: Eukaryota > Metazoa > Chordata > Mammalia > Artiodactyla > Delphinidae > Pseudorca > Pseudorca crassidens. Next base: position 84,295,907 of record NC_090305.1, on the reverse strand, counting down.
GTGCTCTAGCAGACGGTTCACAACCCTGCTTTAGGGTTAGCTTCTTGCTTGTGTAGTGTCTCAAGAGCAGCTGGGGGTGAAATAGTCTTCTCGGGCCTTTTCTTGGCATACATACAGGCTTACACATGCATGTGGTCTTTTAGACCCCCTGGAATTATATTGGAGCATTTCACAATTCTTCATGGACATCTCATTTCCCTGCTTTTCCTTTCAAGGTTTTTGGTCAGTCTTTTTTTTGTCCCAACCGATAGTCTCACCTCAGACAGCTGTGATGTTAAACAACTACCACTGATTACTTCCAACAAACGCCACAGGGAAAAGGCTGTTTGCACTGAGCAAGCTCTGAGTATGGTCAAATAAATACAAGCCCTGAAAATGGGGGTTCTTAGGGAGCATCCAGGCAGGTCAAAAGAGGAAAGTTTTCTAGGAATGAGGCTTCTGGGGAGCTCTAAACTTACCCTATCTTCGGCCTGGCTACTGATTTTCAAAGCTACACTAGTTGTGAGACGGTTGGTTTTCAAGGCTAGCATGGAACGGGGGTGAGGGGGGTGAAATGAAGGAAAGATAAAGTGCTACAAAGCTCACTGTTCTTACTGAGCATCTGCCATTCTTCTCGTGTAATACTCCTTGAATTGTTGCAAGCCTTTGGTTAATTTCCAGAGTTCTGATAAAGTTGATGATGACAGCTTTTGCCATTGTTCTTTTATGGATGAACAATTTATAGATTTTTATGGATGAGCAGGTTTTCAGAGGCCCTGACATTCTGTCATTTTGGAAGTTCTTCATACAGGTTCATTTTAAATGGAGAATCAAAGCACCTACATCTTGTTTTAACATAATTGTTCAGGTGCCTTTTACAGTCTCAATCCAGTTGGCCCAAAAGATCCATTCTCAGGCCCAAAAAAGAAAGTGATTCATGAGGACCCAGGCCCTTCTCTGACAGAATAAGACCAATTCTTGTTGGATGAAGAAAGGACTTAGTTGTGAATAGAAAGCTTAGTGTGACCACTAATGATACTACAGCATAGGGAAGGTGTCTGAACGCTTCCTAATATTCAACCTGCATGTCCCTGTAGGAAAAAAAAATGTTCTTCAGCAAATGTAACTCTGGATAGAAAGATTTTCAAAGTACTCAATCTTCGGCACATGTTTACTTTCTGTGCCCGCGTTTCTAATAAGAAAATCATCGTACCTGGAAAAAAGGTATGAATACTGACTCATAGGGCGTTTGGCATCTTTGGAAGAGAAAGAATACATTTGGTCTTCATCTAAAGTGTAAAGAAAGTGACTGTGAAAAGCTATTAATTTGAGTTGTTGTGGAGATATTTCTAAAGAAAATAAGGTGAAAATGTGACTACTGAGACTCCTAGTTATGGATCAGTTTTAAAGATTGTTCGATATTTGGGAGATTGAGGTTTTCTCTAAAAGAAAATTGTATTTTTTGTATTCACAAGCAGCCACGAGTTTCTTGAAGAGTAGCCAGCATTTTGGTTTTGGTTTTTTAAGTGGAACAGAAAGTAAATGATCTGAATGACTCTGAGGGGAAACAGGGAGTAAGAGACAAAGTAGTAACATTCACAGTACAAAAAAGTAGAATAGTAGGTGCTATTGAAAAGTGTGACAGAAACCCGAAGAGCCAAAAAGGGTTATAAATGACTGTACACAGATCAGTGTCCCTGAAGAATTCTGTTGATTGTAGAACCATGAAAATACCTGAAATAGAAACCTGAATGTGTTTCCAAGTTGGGAGGCTTTGTAGCAGCTTCTGAAAGAGGAAAGCGTTAAAAAAAAAAAAAAAAGAACACTATCTATGCCCTATTTATTTTTTTAAATAAAAAATAGCAAAGAAGGAATAGATTTGATTCAGCCAGTGGTATTCAGAGCTAAAGTGGGCCATCACAGAGGACGAGGGGGGGGCCATCAGTGGTATGCGATGCTCCAAACATGAGGAACTAAGTGTCTATAACACCTGGTTATCCTTTGCTGACTTCTAATCCAGGATCTTTTATGATGCTCTAATTATAGAACTCACTGCTAATGGTTGAAGAATACAACTATTTGAGTTACTTGGAATACTTCAGGACAATGCCATTTACCAAAAAGCATATAGTGTTCCCTAATACCTTGAAACTAAAACAGGACTGCTGAGAAACAGATATATTTTTATAAGCCCAAATGACCTTTTCCTCTCATTCCACCCGCCATTCTCTGCGGATTGCTAGGAGTCTGCTCTCTTGTCTTTAACAGGGTTATTCTGCATGTGTTATTATTGTTTATTTGTGTATTTCTTTTTAAATTTCTGTTCCATGTTTTATCCGTTTACTCATTTTAAATGTATTTGATTTACAGCCTCTGTCATATTATAGCTTTTATGATTCTAATCCTTCTGGGGTTTTTTGTTACTGTTTTTGTTTATTTACTGAGTCTTGCTTACGGTAGATCGTTTCTCTTTTTTTTTAATGTATGGTTGTGTATTCATTCTAAATAGGGCTTGTTTTGTGTATGTAAATTCCATGTGACCTGAGTAATTGAAGTGCCCTTTCAGAGTGGGTTTTATGGTCCCTTCTCAGGCAAGGATACCACTGGGCCATACCAGTTTCTGTTACTTTCTCAGCTGGGGAGGGGTATGTGTTCCACTTAAGTAGTGTACAGTTTTCTCTAAATTTACGAGAAGTGTAAGTTCAGAGATGGTTTCTTTTGCAGCTTTTTTGAGATATAATTGATTATAACATGGTGTAGGTTTGATACAGGTATATATTGTGAAAGGTTTACCACAATCAGTGTTAACACATCCTTCACCTCACATAATTACCATTTTGTTGTTGTTGTTGTTATGATAAAAGCTCTACTTTTATAGCTCTTCTCCTGTAGCAACTTTCAAGTACACAGTACAGTATTGATCACTATAATTATCATGCTGTACATTCGATCCCCGGGCAAGTTCAGAGTTTTGATTTATCCCAGGAAAGTTTAATATAACTTTTTCCCAATCAAAGCCAAGATAGAGAAATAATCTCCCTTATCACTTCCCTGAGCTAGTAGGTAGAGATTATTTGTCCTATTTGCACTGGAGTTATACTCTTTGAGAGCCCAGCTTCATGCAGGGTCTTGGTTTTCTCTCCCCAACATATTGGGCCCTAAAATTTATTTTCTGTTTTTATGGCATAAAGAGCCCAACTAAGAGCTGCTACCAATCCAGAAAGCTCTCAGAGCTGGAGCAGGGTCAGCTCACTTGTCTGGTGCTTTGATTCTCTAAAGTCTGTTTTGTTGTTTATTCTGTCCCTTGGGGATTTGCCTTTGTTTCTTACAATATCGACCATATACTAACTAACAGTCTTGGTTCAGGCTGCTCTAACAAAATACGATAGATTGGGTGGCCTAAACAACAGACATGTATTTCTCACAGTTCTAGAGGCTGGGAAGTCCAGGATCAAGGTGCCACCAGATTCAGTGTCTAGTGAGGGTCCTCTTCCTGGTTTGCAGACAGCCATTTTCTCATTGTGTCCTTACATGGTGGAAAGAAAGAACCTTAGTCTCTTCCCCTTCTTATAAGGACATTAACCTCATCACCAGGGCTCTACCCTCATGACTTCATCTAAACCTAATAATCCATCAGAGGTCCCACCTGCACCTGCCATCAGATTATGAATTATGGCTCCAACAAATGGATTTGAAGGAGATGCATTCAGTCCATAGCACAAATTATATCGTATTTTATTTACTTTATTTAGACATACTAGCTGAGTATACTATCTTGCCAGAACTATAAGTTCCTGAGTTCCCACTTTTTTCTTCTCATGCCAATGGGCAGCATATTTGTATTTAGATGGGTGTCTTTAGTTCTAACTGAGGATTCCCAGAGTATCCACATCCTTTGTGTAAGATTGAGGGGGACACTAATCTTCCTCCCTCTTAGATGGTTCATTTTTATTTTAAAATCACACCTTCAGTAAGTTGAGTGAGGCTACAACATACAAGAACAAAATACAAAGATTAATTATATTTCTGTCCACCAGCAACGGACAATCCAAACGTGAAGTTAAGAAAACAGTTCCATTTTCAACAGCATAAAAAGAAATAAAATGATTAGGAATACATTTACGAAAAGGAATGCAAAACTTATACACAGAAAGGTATAAGATCTCATTCAAAGAAATTAAAATATTTAAAGAAGTGGAAAGAAATTCCAGGTTCATGCATCGAAAGACTTAATATTGTTAAGATGGTAATACTCCCCCAAACTGATCTATAGATTCAGCAGAATCCCTATCAAAATCGTAGCTGCCAGGGCTTCCCTGGTGGCACAGTGGTTGAGAGTCCGCCTGCTGATGCAGGGGACACGGGTCTGTGCCCCGGTCCGGGAAGATCCCACATGCCGCGGAGCGGCTGGGCCCGTGAGCCATGGCCGCTGAGCCTGCGCGTCCGGAGCCTGTTTTCTGCAACGGGAGAGGCCACAACAGTGAGAGGCCCGCGTACCGCAGGAAAAAAAAAAAATTGTAGCTGCCATTTTTGCAGAAATTGACAAGCTCATGCTAAAATTCATCTAAAATGCAAGGAGTAGACAAAACAATCTCTAAAAAGGAGATCAAAGTTAGAGAACTCATATTTTCCAATCTCAACACTTACTATAAAGCTGCACTATTCAAGACAGTGTGCTGTTTTGTAAGGATAGAGATAAGCATCAATGGAATAGAATTGAAAGTCCAGAGATAAACTCTTTCCTTTGCGGTCAATTGATTTTTGAAAAGGCTGCAAGAAAAGTCAATGGACAAAGGATAATCTTTTCAAGAAAGTGTGCTGGGACAATTGGATAGCCACACACAAAAGAATCAAGTGGAACTTCTTCCTCCTACCATACATAAAATTTAAATGAAAATGCATGGGACTTCCGTGCTGGCACAGTAGTTAAGAATTCACCTCCCAATGCAGGGGACACGGGTTTGAGCCCGGGTTCGAGCCCTGGTCCGGGAAGATCCCACATGCCGCGGAGCCTGTGTGCCACAACTACTGAGCCTGTGTGCCACAACTACTGAAGCACATGCGCCTAGAGCCCGTGCTCTGCAACAGGAGAAGCCACCCCAGTGAGAAGCCCGAGCACCGCAACGAAGAGTAGCCCCTACTCGCTGCAACTAGAGAAAGCCTGCGCACAGCAACGAAGACCTAGTGCAGCCAAAAATAAATATAAAATTTTTTTAAAAATCAGGATTCTGTCATCAAGGAGAATGGGGACAGTGACTCTTGGTAGGCAGACAACTGTTTCTGCCACGGAGGGTGTGCAAGAAAAAGGGACTTATAATACATTGGGACAAGTGCTATGATAAGAAAGCATAAAAGAGGCTGTGGCCATTAGCCAGCCTCCAAGATGGCCCCCAAAGATCCATGCGTCCTAGTATTTATCCGCTTGTATTAGGTTGGTTCGTTGGACAAATGGAAGTGACAGTATATGACTTTAGAGGCTAGCTCATAAAAGACACAGCCGCTTCTACCTCGTTCTCTCAGAGGGTCCATTCTGGGGGAAGCTTTGTTGTGCGAACAATGCAAGTAAACTGTCGAGAGGCCCACCTGGTGAGGAGCTGACGCTTCCCGCCCACAACCGGCTCCAGCTTGTCAGCCATGTGAACGAACCTCTTTGGAAGCAGCTCCTCCAGCCCCACACAGACATTCAGTCAGTCCACTGCAGCTCTGGCTGATATCGTGACTGCAACCTCATGAGAGACCCCGTGCCAGAACTCAGCTAAGCTGCTTCTGAACTGCTGACACACAAGAACTGTAAGGTAATACATATTGATTGTTTTAAGTCTCTTAGTATTGGGGGTGATTAGTTACAAAGCCATAGATAACACAGGTTAGTCTTAAGGCTCTTGGAATGGAATTTCAAATATTAGGAAGACAGTAAGGTGAGGTGGCGGGAGAGGAGGGTGAAAACCCAACAGACTAGGATTCAGGAAACCTGGGAAGATCCCACATGCCGCGGAGCCCCTAAGCTCATGTGTTGCCACTATTGAGTCTGTGCTCTAGAGCCTGCGTGCCACAACTTCTGAAGCCCGCGCACCTAGAGCCCCTGCTCCACAAGAGCAGCCACCGCAACAAGAAGCCCATGCACCACAATGAAGAATAGCCCCCGCTCACCACAGCTAGAGAAAACCCATGCACAGCAATGAAGACCCAACACAGGCAGAAATAAATAAATTTATGTTTTTAAAAATTAAAATGCATGATATACCTAAATTTAAGAGCTAAAATATAAAAACATTAGAAAAAAATAGGAGTAATTCTTCATGACCCTTGGATCAGGCAATGGTTTCTTAGATATGATACTAAAAATACAAGTAACAAAAGGAAAAATAGATATATTGAACTTCATCAAAATTAAAAATACCTGGACGTCAAAGGACACCATCAAGGAAGTGAAAATATAACCCATGGTATGGAAAAAATATTTGCAAATCATATATCTGATAAGGGGCTTGTATTAAGAATATAAAAAGAACTGTGTAGCACAGGGAACTATATTCAATATCTTGTAGTAACCTATAATGGAAAGTAATCTGAAAAAGAATATATATATACATATTCATATAATATAACTGAATCACTTTGCTGTACACCTGAATCATTGTTAATCAACTACTTCAGTTTTTAAAAAAAGGAACAAAGAATATTAAAAAAGCCCTTACAACTCAATAATAAAACTATGAATAACCCAATGGGCAAAGGTTTTGAATAGACATTTCTCCAAAGAAGATGTATAAATGGACAACAAGCATGTGAAAAAAATGTTCAACATCATTAATCCTTAGGGAAATGCATCAAAACCAGAATGATTTACTACCTTACATTCACAAGAATGTCTGCGGTAAAAAAAAAAAAAAAGTAACAAGAGTTGGCAAGGATGTGGCAGGTTGGAACCCCTCACACATTATTGGCAGGACTGTACAATGGTGCCACCACTTTGGATAAGAGTTTGGCAGTTTGTCAAAAAAGCTAAGCGTAGAGTTTGCATATGACCCAGCAATTCCATTTCTAGATAAATACCTATGATAAATGAAAACAGTCACCTGTAGCTGAGTTTTCATAGCAGCATTATTCATAATAGCCAACCCAAATGTTCATCACCTGATAAACGGATAAATAAAATGTGGTATATCCATACAATGAAATATTATTTGGCTATTAAAGGAATTAAGTATTGATATGTGCTACAGCATGGACACACCTTGAAAACATTATGCTAAATGAAAGAAGCCAAATGCAAAGGCTGCATGGTACGAATTTATTTACATAGAATCTGTGGGATAGGCAGATTCATATGAACTGAAAGTAGGTTGCTGGTTGCCATGAGCTAACGGGAGGGCAAAGTGGGGAATGACTACTAAAGGGTTCCACGTTTCTTTTGGAGATGATGAAGATGTTCTGGAATTAGATAGTGGTAATGATCGTACAGCTCTATGCGTATGCTAAAAACCACTGAATTGTACACTTAAAAGGCTGAATTTTACGGTCTGTGAATTTTGTCTCCATAAAGCTCTCTTTAAAAAATCACACAACACTGTACATTTAGGAAATAAAGATGAAGATAAAAACAGCCAACCAACACACAGTTTAAAAACTCTCATGGGGGGCTTTCCTGGTGGCGCAGTGGTTGAGAGTCCGCCTGCCGATGCAGGGGACACGGGTTCGTGCCCTGGTCCGGGAAGATGCCACATGCCGCGGAGCGGCTGGGACCGTGGGCCATGGCCGCTGGGCCTGCGTGTCCGGAGCCTGTGCTCCGCAACGGGAGAGGCCACAACAGTGAGAGGCCCGCGTACCGCAAGAAAAAAACCAAAAAAACCTCTCATGGGAACAATTTAATGTGTTTCCTGCTTGCATTTTATTATGTGTGTATTTTATTATAATTCATATATACATTTAAATCCTGGTTTTTTCCACTTTACATTAGTCCTAAATGGTTTTTTTTGTTTTGTTTTTTGTTTTCATTTTGCTTCCTGGTCTTGATAACTACCATTGATGATAACCACTTAACTTCCACAAGTGGATATACCACATTTTACTTAATACTTCCTTTATTTGCCATTTGATTTGTATCCATTTCTTTGCTATGATATAAATGCATCAATAAATAACTTAGTGTATATAGTCTTTGTTAGTATAGGCCTTATTTCTTAGACTAGTTTTTAAAAAGAAAGTGTTAATGCTATGTCAAAGGCTATGACCATTTTCTCATGTTTAATGAATTTTGCCAAATTTCCTTCCAAAAGAGTTTCTCTGTCATTCTGTTAAAAATTGTATAGCAGAGTAACCCTCCACTGCCACCAACATTACGCCCACAGGATTTTCTGCAGACCCCACATGTGCAAATTCACCCCAGGACTTTGAGAAATTGGCCGTGTGCCATTAAGAGGGTGGGAGCAAGCATGAAATTGGCTATGAACAGGTGCATTGCACGATTGATTAGCCACGCCTCTGTCTCTTCCATATTAATCATAGACTCTTTACAAGAGTCTTGTGGCAGAGAAACCTGCCACTTACAGAACCAGGAAGGCACATGGTATCACGAATTGGGATAGGATGGAGGATAAAGATGAGTGGAGGCAGAGAAAACAGAATGAGCGAGTCTGAAAACACTTCAGAGCGAGTCTGTTCCTGTGGGCCTGGGAACTTCGCATCATGGCAGTGCCCTGAACTGCTTGCTGTCTGAGTATTTAAATCATCAGAGTACAAGCCTGTTCTTTTAAGGGACTCTGTAATCGCTGGGGGAACCAGTTTACTGTGCCAGGTCCCTTTAGACTTGGTAAGTTACCTTTGGGGAACATCCGTGCCACCCCAGCAAAGAGTTTTCTACAAGGTACTTTCATGAAGTAGAGTTTGGTTATTGGCCTGAGAAAGAAGCCATTGTCTTCTTTCAGTGTAGAACTCAGTCTCAGACCCAGTTCTAGGTGGTCCACCAGACACAAATGGTGGTGTTGAATTGAACAGCTGACATCTTTTGCAACATGAGCTCTCAGGGGGAGAAGTTTAAAGCAGATCACCAACTGGCATAGCATTCTAATTTCTGACAGATGTATTAATCACAACTTTTCATTTCCATAGATCCACACCCTCACCTCACTCTTGCATACATAATTTATGTGCTTAGTTCATAGTTCAGATTGGTGAAATCTACAGGGTGGATTTAGTTAGAATTCCAATTGATCTTTAAAGTCATTACATTCTCATGTGTCTTTGACACTCAGTCCAGAAAGAGTCTACATTTCTACCATAAATGTGAAGATGTTTTGTCTGTGTCGCTATTTCCTTTTCCTCAGATTTTGAAAGGTCTGTGCCCCATATTTTTCTTAGTAGCATAGCTTTTTGGGGACGATTCTTATAATTCGTCCATTAAGTCCCCTTGTTTATAATGTACCTTGTCCATCATTCTTCATGTTTTCAGAATCCACGTTAAATCTGCATCTTTGAATATATTCATTTGAGTTTCTTCTCCAACAATCCTGTTCTATAGGTTTTTTCTTTCTTTTACTTTGAACTCTTTCATATCCATCTGCTAACACAGAATTCTTTTTAAACTCTATTATAATAGTAATCACTATAATATTATTTTTCATGACACCTCAACTTATTTTTTATTCATTTATTCAACACTTTTACCAAGTACCTACTGTGGGAAGCCAGTGGTGAACAGAATGGAATTGTATCCCTACTTTCATGGAAGTTACAGTCTAGTAGAGGTGCCAGATAAGTAAATAAGAATAAGATTTTTTAAAAATTGTAACTGCCATAAATACTTCTGAAGGAGAGGTGTATGGTGCTAGGAGGGTATATGACAGGAGGATATAATCTGGTTAGAAAAGTCAGGGAAGTGAGTTTCTGAGGAAGTGACACTGAGCTGGGACACAAAGGGTAAATAGGGGTTACTCAGGTGAGTGGGGGAGGGGAGATAAGGATGTTCCAGGCAGAGGGAACAGTATATGCAAATCTTATCATGGGAGCAGAAAGTGTCTATGACTCTGACCAAAGGCCATTGTGGCTGAAATACATGGGCGGGGCGGGGGGGAGGGGAGTGTGGTAGGAGATAAAGTTGGTGAAAAAAGTGTTACCGAGTCCAAGCTCGCTCTGCTCACTGCACGAAGGCCAGTAAATCGGAGACGAGGTGTTGAAGCAAGGAATATGACTTTATTCGGAAAGCCGGCAGGCCAAGAAGATGGCAGACTGAAATCTCAAAATAACCATCTTATCGGGCTTTGGATTCCAGTTTCTTTTATAGCACAGAGAGAGGGAGGAGATGAGGAAGTAAAGTAAAAAGGCCATAAGTTTTGCAAGTATCACCTTGCAAATGAATGGCCAGCCTCAGGGAGGGAATGTGTTAATTTCTTCTTTCTTGTAGCCATCCACGGGTGGAACAGGGTCCGGATTTCGCTGAACAAAGGCACTTTGGTTTAACATTCAGGCAGAGGGGCAGGGTTCCCCCAGGCAGGCCATTATGTATAGACAGTATCCTTTTAGTGAACAAAAGCAGCAGAATGCAGAGGTTAAGGTAAAACAAACAGATCCAACATGTAGTCCAGTTTGGCTCTTCTCTGTTACAAAAGCAGTGGCCATATTAATATTAGTCTTCATCCTAGGAGCACTTACGTTAATTTCAATTATCACTGTCTCAGAGCAGCAAATGTTGATCATCTATAACCATTAGAATTATCTCAGCCATCGATCGTACAATATCCAACAAGTCTGCATTCAAATACCCATATGACCTAATGGAGTTACTGGTGTTATTCTTGCTGTTGGCATATGATCTTTCTTGCACTTGATTTTGAAAGTATTATTTTAAAGTACCCAATAATGCTTTCTGATTCTGTGTTTTCTCTCCCTCATCGTCTGTCCTAGCAGTGCCTGGCACAGCGCTACATGCTTAGCCAATGCTCAGTGAATGCTTGTGGAGTAGTGAGTGAGAAAAAAAGTGTGTTTGAGGTTGTTAGAGGCCAGTCTGTGAAGGAGTCATTGAGAGAGGCATGTTCTGATGTCCACCCACAAATTTATTTCTAATTCAACAAAAGAGAAAGAGAGTGGAGCTATGAACGCTTTCAAACTTTTTTGTTTCCCTCTGTGAATTATTACTACTTCCTCAATTGACTTTGGCCTTCTAAAATGACACCCCTCTTTTCAAACCTGCTATGTTGCCATTATCTGGGTTGGGTGTTGACCGATGTAATCAGAATTGACGGTACGCCAGCCTGTTTTGAAGAAAGCTCCTGTCATAGGAACATGAGAGTGCGAAACATCAAACAGCATTGCGATAGATCATTCACTCCTGTGTTGGAGTTAATTGTTGCCCCAGAGTCGCAGAAGGCTTTATAATAACTTGGCTAAAACCCAAGAAGCTAGTTAGGTTCATTTCAGTTCTGCAGACCTTTAAAGAACGGTTTCAGTGTGCAAGACAGTGTCCTTTGTGAAGTGTGCAAGACAGTGTCCTTTGTGAACCGACAGATACGAGATGAATATGCTGCAATTCCAGCCCTCACAAATCCCATGCACAAATATAGTTCTCATTCAAAGCAGATCTGAAATTTACCGTAGTAATCGAACACATGGAAAGCTTTGGGAATGAATGTGCAAGAACTCTGTAGAGAAGGTTAATAGTTGGTGTCTTATATTTTGACCTAATTGGTTTATGCAGCTACATCTGTTGAGTGCCCAGTCCTGTGCTGGGTACTGGAAATAGGAAGGTGGGACATTCTTGCCCTTGAGCTCACAGGCTAGTGATGAAGACATAAATAGGTCACTGTCATAAAACGTGGCAACAATAGCATTAGAGGTATGTGTGTAATTCTAAAGGAACACAAAGGAAGAGGCCTGGAGCCGAGGGTAGAGCTAAGGTCGTTTCTCAATAGAATTAGTAGAAACTGGACCCTGAAGGATGAATGGGTAAGGGAACAGATCGACAAGGACATCGAGAGCAGTGGGAAGAGAGTGTGTAAAGACACAAAAGAGTAGAATGTGTCTTGTATGAGGAATGAATAGTCATTCTGCATTCCAGAAGTATCCTCTTCCAACAGAAGGAAATGCTAGACACGTTGTATGTAGGAAGATTGTAAGCTGACCTAAGAAATTTGGACATTATCTTACAGGGCAACTATGGGTCATTGAAAATTTTAGCCAGTGTCATGATCAAATACACATTTTAGAGGAAGCATAGAAGAGAGGGATCTGGAGGCAGGAGACCCAGATGGGAGGCACACACTCTGACCAAGCAAGAAGAGGTGAGGGCGAGGCTAGAGTAGAGTACTACTGTTGCTGCCCACCTGTTTCAATGTCCCATGCAGGCAGAAGAGGAAAAGGTGTTTTGCTGTCATTTTTCTGAACTGGCTACCGTAATACACACAAATAGAATGTAGCATGTATTAGATTGCTCAGAGGTTTGGTCAGTGTAGTTCAATTGGGCTGAGTTAATTTTCTTAAGGAACCAGGATCAAACTCAACTGATCATGACTACCAAGATTTTCAGTTCCCATCTGCAAAATGGGGATAATGATAGGACCTTCCTCATAGGGCTGGTCTGATGAGTAAATGAGATAATGTCTGCCAAAGCATCTGACCCTGTGCTGGCTCACAGTAGATACATAGTAAGTGTTATTATTACTGGTTCAATGGAGAGTTAATAAGCATCTAGGCTGAGCCATCAAATACTAAGCCAGACAATAAATAAAGTCATGAAGAGAACAGAGACCTGCTCTCCTTAGTCTCATAGTTCACTTGGAGAAATCAATATATAAAGAAACAATTACAAGAGTGGAACAAGTTGAAACAAAGGGTATGAGGATGGTGTTAGAGGTTAGAGTAAAGAATATTCATCCCTGACTAGAAGGGCAAGGTGCAGGAGTTTTAGGGGAAAGGGCCATTTGCAGCTAATCACAAAAAATAAATGAAAACGGCATCCCAAGCAGTTGCATAGAGCCTTTCTACTCAAAGCATGTTCTTTGAACCAGCAGCATCAGAATCGGCGGTATTTGGAATTTGTTATATATGCAGAATCTTGGAGCCTACACCTGTACCACACCTAGAATCTCTGTTTTAGCAAAGTCCCCAGCTGACTTGTGTCTATGTTAAAACTTGAGAAGCAGTACAAAGATGTAGTCATGAAAATTAACATGATGAATGCAGAATGTATTCGCTGAATCCAAATGGTTCATTTTAAAAAATCAAAATGTATGGTGAAAAATTGGAATTTTCCCCCTCCATAATTAATTTTTGAACCAAATTACACTTCGAAATGAACTTATATGCCTAACTAAGCAATGGATCAGAGAAGAAGTTGCAAGAGAAATTAGAAAATCTTTAGATGAATGAAAATTTAAAATAACGTATTAAACTTATGGGATGCAGCTAAAGGAGTTCTTAGAGCGAAATTTATAGCTGTAAATGCTTGTATTATAAGGCAAGAAAGGTCACAAGTCAATAACCTAACCTTCCATATTAAGACACTTCGGGGGAAAAAAAAGAGTCAACTAAACCTAGAGCAAGCAAAAAGAAGGAAATAATGAAGATTAGCGTGAAAATTAATAAAATAAAGAATAGGGCTTCCCTGGTGGTGCAGTGGTTGAGAGTCCGCCTGCCGATGCAGGGGACACAGGTTTGTGCCCTGGGCCGGGAGGATCCCACATGCCGCAGAGCGGCTGGGCCTGTGAGCCATGGCCGCTGAGCCTGCATGTCCAGAGCCTGTGCTCCGCAACGGGAGAGGCCACAGCAGTGAGAGGCCCGTGTACCGCAAAAAAAAAAAAAAAAAGAATAGAAAAATAATACTAAAAAATCATTGAAATAAAAAGTTGTTTCTTTGAAAAGATCAGTAAAACTGACAAGCCTTTTGCTAGAATGATCAGAAGAAAAAGAGAGAAGACTCAAATTACTAAAGTCAGGAATGGTCAGAAAAGTGTGGGGAACATAGTAGGTACACAATTTTAAAATGTTGAATAAATGAATGGAAAATAAGTTGAGGTGCTATAGAAATATTAAGATAAATACCATTATAATATTTGAGTTTGAAAATGATTCTATGTTAGCACATGGATATGAAAGTTTGAAGTACATGAAAGAAAAAATCTGTGGAGCAGGAATTTTGGAGAAGAAACTCAAATATATTCAGGGATGTAGAACTTTGTTCATGGGCAGAAGATTTAATATTGTTAAGATGGCAATACACCCCAAATTGATCTTCAGATTCAATGGAATTTTTGTAATATAAAAATCCCAACTGGATTTTTTTTTACAGAAATTCACAAACTCATCCTCTAATTCATAGGGAAATAAAAAGCCTCAGAATACCCAATCTTGAAAAAGCAAAACTGTAGAAGTCATACTTGCCAATTTCAAACCACATTACAAAGCTACAGTAGTGTGGTGCTGGCTTAAGAATAGACATAGAGGGGCTTCCCTGGTGGCGCAGTGGTTGAGAGTCCGCCTGCCGATGCAGGGGACACGGGTTCGTGCCCTGGTCCGGGAAGATCCCACCTGCCGCGGAGTGGCTGGGCCCGTGAGCCATGGCCGCTGAGCCTCCGCGTCTGGAGCCTGTGCTCCGCAACAGGAGACGCCACAACAGTGAGAGGCCTGCGTACCGCAAAAAAAAAAAAAAAGAACAGAAATAGAACAATAGAATAGAATTACGAATCCAGAAAGAAACCTTATATTTATGGTCAATTGATCTTTGATGAGAGTGCCAAGATAATTCAACAAGAAAAATAAATAGTCTTTATTAGAAAGCATTCTAGGACAACTGCATAATCACATACAAAATGATAAGTTGGACCCCTTTCTCACATATGTAAAAATGAACTCAAAGTAGATCCTAGACCAAATATAAGAGCTAAAACTGTTATAAGAAGACTTAGGAGTAAACCTTCATAACCTTGGATCAGATGATAGTTTCTTGATATTACAGCTGACCAAAAAAAAAAAAAAAAAAGATAAACTGGACTTCATTAAAATCAAAAACTTCTACACTTCAAAGGGCACTATTTTAAAAAATGAAAAGGCAATCCAGAGAATGACAGAATATATTTACAAATTTTATGTATATAAAAATGATCAGGGACTTACAACTCAGCAATAAAGACAACCCCAATCAAAAAATGACAAAGGATTTAAACAGATATTTTTCCAAAGAAGACATACCAGTGTCCAATAAACACGTGAAAAGATACTCAACATCACTAACTATTAGAGAAATACAAACAAAACCCACAATAATGTACTACTTCATCCCCCACTACAATGGCTAAAATAAGAAAGGTAGATAATAGTAAGTGTTGGTGAGGATGTGGAGAAATTGGAGGCTTCCTACTTTGCTGGTAGGAATATAAAGTGGTGTAGCCACTTAGAAAAACAGTTTGGCAGTTCCTCAAAATGTTATGGATGGAGTAACCATATAATCCAGCAATTCCACTCCTGGGTATGTACCCAAGAGAATTAAAATACACGTGCAGACAAATACTTGTACATGAATAATCATAGCAGCATTATTCATAATAGCCAAGAAGTGGAAACAATGCAAAAGCTGATCAATTGATAAATGGGTAAACAAAATGTAGTCTATCCTACAATGGAATATTACTCAACAATACAAAGGAATGGAGTACTGCTACGTCATGATCACCGATACGTCTTGATCAGTACCACTGATACTACATCATGGAGGAACCTTAAAAATATTATAAAGAACCTTTTAAAGAATGATATAAAGAAGCCAATCGATCACAAAAGATCACATACTGTATGATTCCATTCATATGGGATGTCCAGAATAGATAAATCTATGGGGGGAAAAAGGTAGATTAATAGTTACCCAGGGCTAAGGAAGACTGAAAGAGATGGAGAATGACAGCTAATGGGTTCAGGATTTTTGGGGGGGGGGTGACAAAAATATTCTAATATTGATTGTGGTGATGGTTGCATAACTGTGCATGTGCTAGACACCATTGAATTACTATATACATCGAATGAGCAAATAGTATGATATGTGAATTATAGCTCCATAAGGCTGCTTTTGAAAAAAGAATCTGTTTGAAATAGGTTCTTAATTTGATGTCTGTGAGCCTGTAGTCTAGAGCTACCTGTCCAGTCTAGGCTAGTGGTTACCATATTAGACAGTGCAGATAGAGAACATTTTCATCACAGGAATTTTTTCTGAAGCGCCGGTTTGGAGTACACAGCGTAAAGCTTTCACCCCTGAATCCATGGAAACCTAAGGGTGGAGGATATAAAACTTTGAGGATATGGCTTTCAAAGAGGTTAAGTACCAATGCGAACATAGCATTTTCTTACATCACTAAACTGAACTATCAATAGTAAAATAACAAAGTAAGGTCCTACTAGTCTTGTACTGAAGTGAAATTTCATTTTACGGGAGGGCCTGATTTTACTACCTGTTGAAGAATCCAGAGGCATAACTTCGTTAACTCTGCACTGCCTTTACCTGAGAAACCAAAGATTCCATTAAAATCTCCTTAAAGCCATATTTTTTCTTAATTAAATCAGAGCGTAGAAATGATTGTGCCCCAAAGCAGTAAAAATGATGCCAGAGCCAGCACTTGTGCAGCTCAGATGGACATTGACCTACAAAGGAAAGTGAAAGCGAATGTCACGTTGAATTTGAACTGACAAGAAAGTGGGCATATTGATGAGTGAGAATGATGAGAAGAGACACAGTGGTGGAGGGCCCCAGCCCGGAATATCTGAGGGCTCTCTTCGACTGCATTCAGGAGGTCTCAGAGCCTGAGAACAGCCACTCTTTAAAGCGGCCTGCTCCAGAATGAAGGTAAATCCCGGGGGAATCCCTGAGAAAGGTCCTCCCAAATCACACATCATTGTAGAGATGCAAAGACCTCATAGCTGAAACTCTTTCATTTCATCTGGCGTCCGATGCGATCACCAGCTTGGCTAGAAAAATTGAAATCTGCCACCACAGCTGTCCCTACTGCTGTTTGTTTCTAAAATAGCAACACCTGGCACCACACAGTTGCTCTCTCACAACGAGAAATTATTGCTTTGACTAAAAGGATAAAGCGTGGCCACAGCGAGCACGTGTGACCATGGCTGACAAATGGCTTGTGTCAGATTCTCTGGAGATAAATATGTAAGCCGTCCTGAGGAGACAGCACAGATGGATCCTCTTACAGAGGCAATCTCTTGTCCAAGCCAATGGTCGTTGCTGTCCAGAAAGATCTCTGTTTAGGTCACGCACCACTAGCTTTTACTTCTCAATGACAAGAAGCCAATGTTACTGATGGCCACCACCCCTCCCCCTAAACCATAGCACCAGGAAGACCCCTGACTGTCAGGTCAAATGCGCAATCACCAGGTATGCCAGTGGCATGAGGTGTCATACGTACATACACAGTAGCATCAACAATTCCTAACAAGGCCATTAAAAGAGGGAAAAAAGATTTTTTCCCTTTGGCATAATATTCAGTTAATATTTCAAAGTTTTCAAGAAATCACAGTTTGCTTTATTTCTCTTTCAGATTCTACTTGAATCTGTTAACATGGCAGAGTAGTTAAAAGGATGAACTTTAAGACACTCAGATGAGAACCCGAGCTCTGCCACTCTTTAGCTGTGTGACCCTGGACATGTACTCTGTTACTCTAAGCCTGTTTTTTTAATCAGGAAAATGGAATAGTAATAGGTGCTCTTTTAAAGGGCGATGAGAATCAAATGTTGTGATTTAAGTACAATTCACAACCGTGCCTGGCTCAGTGTCAGAGGTCCAGAATCGGCAGCTTTTGTGAAGCTCCCAAGTTGTGCTAATGGATTTCCACCTATTATCTCATTTAATCTTAATTTAAATCTTAATACCAATGGATAAACTCATTAAAAAATAATTATTGGTCAAAGAATGTCTTTTGAAATTATTTTTGAAAGAAAAACTACATTAATATAGAAATATGTGTCTTAGTAATGTTTGTAAGTTTGTATGTCTGTTTTCATGATACTTACTTAGACTTTTTCCAACAATTATGTTCTCTCATGCTGTCTGGGAATTTAGCTCCAGTTAGAATTGATCTGAATCATTTGCTGTTTAGCCTTTCACCATATGAACTGACCATTTTGCTCAGCTCAAGGCCACTGACCACAGGGCTGGGAAATGATGTCATTAAATTGCAGAAGGGGTGAGCTCTAGAACAACAACAAAAAAATAGGTCAGGAGTAGCTTTGGGAAATTTGTGGTTTGGGTGGCTTTTGGAGGTCAGATGAGTATAAGACAAGGAAATATGATGAAAAGATAAATACATTTTAGGACTGTAACTGTTTATTCCAAATGAGAGATGTGTTTGGCCTTTGTTCCTCTTTAGTGATGTAGTTGAACCTTGAAACCATGAAATTTGAACAGTTGCCAACAAAATAATCCAGTAAGCTTTATGATGAATTTTGCTTCAATGCAAAGTTCCTTTGAAGATCCAAATTAATCTAAAACTCATTTATTAATAGCTAAGAATTAAATGACATTTGTTGCTGACCTCCTTGGGGTTGGTCCATAACTAGATTTCAGTTAAATGACAGAAGAGCTGTTTAATAATCCTGACCTTTGGAGCTCTCCTCTTGAGTGGTAAGATCATTACGGGCATAAGAAAGATACTGGATCCTCTGTAACATGCATACTGTAAGACTTCTACTTCGAGGAGTCAAGTTGGAACTCAACTCCATCTTACCAATCCACGTGAGAAAAGTGTTTTTAAGAAGAACAGGTCTTGAGGTGCATCTACTCAATTTCTTAGTAATTTCTATAGCATATTGTTTTCATTAGAACCTTAGAAACTCTGATTTACAAAGAGAATACTCAAAGACCCTCCCCTCCTTAATATTACAGATATGAAATAAGCTCAGAGAGGGGAAGTAATTTGCCCAAGGACACAGTCTTTTCGTGGCTGAGCTGGGTCTACCAGTAAGGTCTTCTGATTGTTTTTTTTGTTCTTTTTTTGCGATACGCGGTCCGCTCACTGTTGTGGCCCCTCCTGCCGTGGAGCACAGGCTCTGGACGTGCAGGCCCAGCGGCCATGGCTCACGGGCCCAGCCGCTCCGCGGCATGTGGGATCTTCCTGGACCGGGGCACGAACCCGCGTCCCCTGCACCGGCAGGCGGATTCCCAATCACTGCGCCACCAGGGAAGCCCAGGTCTTCTGATTCTTAATTCACTGCTCAGTTCAGTTAATGAAATGGCTGCACAGAGAGTTTGGGGGACATTTCTAATGTGCTATCTTTCTTTAAAAAATATGGCCACATTGACTTTAATCAGCAGGTTTATTTGAATCCTACCTGATCACTCCCTTTGGGACCAGCTGCTTTGGTAAAATATCTTGAGATACGTGTAGTTCAATGTTAACTAGTCTATAGAATAACTGAATATGTAATCTTGGTGTTCCAGTTAGGGTTATTTGGTTACAAGCAGCAGAAACTAGGCCCACAGTGAATTTGTTGAAGCAATACTGAAGAGCAACATTCAGAAAGGCACAAACCGGGGGGGGTTCTAGTTCAATACCTTCTCCAAGTGAGTATGCACTTTATGTTGATATTAATGGGCTTTTTGTTTGGTTTTTATTTCGGGTTTTTTTTTTTTAATCCTCGCATTACTCTCCTCAAGATTTGAACTCCCAAGAGGATGACTCCAAGTGGCATAACTCAGGCCACTTGTCTTTCCCTTGACATCAAAACAAGACTGTGAACCTTGGGAGAAAGAAAGATCAGACACTTCAAAAGTTCAGGGTGCTGTTAACAATGGAACGGCTAAAGGACGCTGGGCAGCAAAATCAGCACCACCGTCCCTGGCTTTGCTTTACGGTGGTCATCCCGTCCTCTTGGTGAGGCCTCCAGATTCGAGCATCTTTAGTTCAAACATATCTTTTAGAAGTTAACATACGAGGACAGGGCCCACCTTCCGTGTGTCTTTTATGTCCTTTCCCACCATCCCCCTCTCCTCTCCTGAGCCACGAGCGGGACTTACTAGGCACTCATTATTTGATTGACTTGGACTGAAGCACTTCAACTAAACTCATCTGCCTGTTGCGATGAGTTGGCTGATAATCTTATGGAATATGAGATCCGGGAGAGCGACTTCATGGATAGAGAAGTAAATACTGTAGAATCTGGAATGCCGTGCAAGCACAGCAGTTATTGGGTTGGCCAAAAAGGTCGTTCGGGTTTTCAAAACCCGAACGACCTTTTTGGCCAACCCAATAGTATGCTAACACAATCATGACTAATGCTACGAGGAATTTAAAGCACTTGTGCTACTCCTGTTCAATTGCAGCATTATTCACAATAGCCAAGTATGGAAACAACCTTAGTGTCTCTCAGTGGATGAATGGACAAAGAGGAAGACATGGTGCGTTTCCCTGGTGGTGCAGTGGTTAAGAATCCGCCTGGCAATGCAACGGACATGGGTTCGAGCCCTGGTCCAGGAAGATCCCACATGCTGCAGAGCAACTAAGCCCGTGCGCCACAACTACTGAGCCTGCGCTCTAGAGCCCGTGAGCCACAACTGCTGAAGCCCGCGTGCCTGGAGTCCATGCTCCACAACAAGAGAAGCCACTGCAGTGAGAAGCCCGCGCACCGCAATGAAGAGTAGCCCTTGCTTGATGCAACTAGAGAAAGCCTGCACGCAGCAATGGAGACCCAACACAGCCAAAAATAGAAATAAATAAATTAATTTTTTAAAAGTTGTGGGGGGGAGTGTGTATATTATTCAGCTGTGCAGCCATGGGAAAGAAGGAAATCTTGCCGTGTGCAACCAAATGGATGGAACTTGAGGGCGTTATGCTCAGTGAAATAAGTCAGACAAAGAAAGACAAATACTGTATGATTTCAGTTATATATGGAACCCAAAAAAGCCAAAGTTACAGAAACAGAGAGTAGAAAGTAGGTTACCAGGGGCTGGGGGGTGGGGGAAGTGGGAAGATGTTGATTAAAAAGTACAAACTGCTAGTTAGAAGATGAATAAGTTCTGGAGATCTAATGCACAGTGTTGTGATTATAGTCAGTGATGCTTTATTATATGTTTGAAAGTCACTAAGAGAGTAGATCTTAAATGTTCTCACCACAGAAAAGAATTGGTAATTATGTAATGCGATGCAGGGAAGCATCAGTTAATGCTATGGTGTAATCACATTGCATGTGTATCAAATCACTACATTGTACACCTTACATTTACACAATGTTGTATGTCAATTATATCTCGATAAACCCGAGGTGGGTGGGAAGCACATGTCCTAGAGCCAAATTACCAAGTTAGAGTAAATTCTGCCACTAATCAGCCATGTACCATTAGGCAGGTTATTTCATCTCTGTATGCCTCAGATTGCTTATTTGTGAAACTGAGGTTAAATAATCAATTTTATATTGTCATCAGGAATAAACAATTTAATATACGAAGAATGCTTAGAACACCCAGTTGATGGCAACTTCATTGTTATCATCACCACTATCAGAAACTTTCAGACAGCATTGACATTTTGGTGAAGACGGGTTGCTTTTTCCAGCTTCTGTGGCCCTTGTTGGAATGGTGACAAAAGACGGATTTAAACAATCAAGACCATGTGTAGTAAGGTAACCACATTCAGAATTTGTGCTAAAAATTTGCCTTTTCCCTCGTGTCTCTTAAACACTTCCTCAAAAGCCGCCTTTGCAGTTTTCGTTTTATTTTTACAAATAACGAAACTTACAGCAGACTCAGCTGAACTCAGGAAGAGTCTGCCTTTATTTCTTCCTCAGCATACGAATCTGCATTTACAATGGCTTCACATTTAATCAGGGAATTGTCTTGTGATTATCCACTGCCCATTAATCAGTGTGCCCCCCTAAAAGGTGACAAATGGTGGTTTCTTTCAAGTTTCAAAGAGGCCAGTTTAATCTGGGCCTTCTGTTGCTTTGTTAGGGAAATCGAATGCCCAGAATTGTTCTTCGGTTTTCCCTAGCTGCTCAGAGGTCATGGGAAAGTAGATGTGAGAGCTCCAGTGTGATTCATCATTGCCTGATGAAATCGTGTGCTCTCCGGGCACAGCCTTCTGACTGATGGCACTCACGTTCTCTGCCTCTTTGTGAAATGATCCCCTCCCAAGGAAATGCAGCCGTGATTCTGAGCACGAAAGGTAGTACGCGGTCACACCTGGGGTTACAGCTGTTCCCACCTGGTATTAGAAGTTGACTGGGCTTTTCTGTGTCTGCCTCAATGAAGCTTCCTCCTTCTTTCCTTGGGTCTTTACTTCTCCTGCATTAAGAGTACAGGCGAACATAACTGTGTAAGTTAACGCTTAGAATCCATGTCAAACAAAGCACAGCCTCCTCTGAAACAAGGTGCAGAAATGGCCCGGTGAGTATCTATGTCCTGTCGATGTTTGTGCCCAGGGCAGGTTTTGCACAATGAGTTTCATTACCCAGTAAATGTTCTTATTCTCTCAGACCTGCTGTTGGATAGACTTAGGTCTTTTTATTAGTGATCAGCATGGTGACTTCTCTTTCCTCTCCTTTTTCTGGCTCAGGAAAAGGAACCTTCCTTGAGACCCAGAGAGGGAGGAAATTTTCATCTTAGAGGCAGAAAAGTACCTGGAAAGTATCTAAGACGGATGTCTGGAAAATGGGTCCAGTTGGGACAACTGGAGAGATACGTCATGCCTCCACAGAAAAGCCCCCACTCTCTTCTAGCGTGTGATTCATTCATTCATCCATCCATTCATTCATTCAACATTTACTTTGAACTTTTATGTGTCCTCTCTGTACTAAACCTCTGGGAAATAAAATCAAATTTGGTCCTGCCCCTGTCTTCAGTTTGCCCAGAGACAGTTGGTGAGACAGGCAAGTAAGCTAATAATTACCTAAAGAGGTTAGAGCCTCGCTATTCCGAGGGTGGTCCCCTGAGAACCTGTTAGAGGTTTGGAATCTCAGCCCCACCCCGGACCTACTGAGTTGAGTCAGCATTTTTATAGGAATCCAAGATGATTCACATGTACGTTAAGGTACCATCAGAGGCATGCGTAGTGCGCTATGTAAGACTAGGGCACAGGGAGGGAGCCTTCTGGACTCTCAGAGCTCCTTGCCTTTCACGCCCCACAGCCATCCTGCTGTCAATTAGCATTGTGTCCCCAGGGCACTCAGCTAGCAGTTACACTGTGCTGAGGATGTGGTGCAAAGTAGGTAGAGTTAGGCAGAATGCAGCCACAACTCCAGAGAGTGTGACTTGTACATAGCCCCTCAGGCTCCTCACTGTGACCCTTGAGGCAAAGAATAAGTATTTTGCTTTCCTTCTCACCCCTAATCTCTGCAGAGGGAAGGGGAAAACTTGGGTGAATGATCAAAGGCTTCTGAGTAGCAGATGAAGCAAGGCTGATATGACTGTATGAATTTCTCTGAGGAGTTTTCTGCTTTTGCCCTTGCACTTCTCACTTCGAGAATCTGATGAAAGCTATGTACCTGTTTCCCCGACACTCACATAGGGAAGACACGCGAAGTTGCACATCATTTAGGAGACTCACAGATCTTCTCCAGCCCAAACCCCCTTAAGGTTCACATTCCCCAGGTTAAGAGCCTCTGACTCACAGAAATGGTAGACAAAATTATAACTGCTTTTCCTGTAACACACTGAAAGGTTTTACTCCATGCGGAGAATTTTGCTATGCAACTGACATGCGTTATATTCCTTAATCTTTGCAACAGTACTATCTGGTAGGTCTTTACCGTCACCATTTTACAGATGAGGAAATTGAAAGATGGGTTTTTGAATTGCCCGTGGCCACACACTAATAAGAGTCAGAAGTGGAAACCAAATGCCAGCCTGACTGGAGCATTCATGCCCTCAGCACCGTGCATACGGCCTTCCCAGAGTAAAATGCTGCTTTTAAAAATAAGGTGACAAACGTACTCAATGCCACTAAATTGTACACTTAAAATGGTTAAAGTGGTCAGTTTTACGTTACGTGTATTTTACTACACTAAAAATAAAAGAGGGCAAAAACTGAGAATATATACCTCACGCAGAATAAGATGTTTAGAAATGTTCAATGTCTCCAAGTCCCTCTAGACTCTCTGATTCACCATCCTTTTTTTCTAAAAAGTAATGAAATACCCAAACCGAAATTTAGGCAACTTTGCCCCTTGTTGACCACATTTGGAAACCCTAACTGCGTCCTGCTCAAACCACAGACCCATCCAAAGTCCCCGCGTACTGTTTGCAACACAGACTTTGAATTTGTGGTCACCCTCTAAGAGGCCACAGATTTGAGATATTCATGCAGGCCCTGCAGAGTATAGAACTTTTTCAGAAATATTGTTTCTTATTCTGTCTTTAAGTACCAGTATGAAAAATCCTGTCAAATAACAACCTTTAAGCATCATCTTAAAGGCCAATGCTAAAGGCCACTTGGAGTAGTGGTTTAAGAACACAGATTGTGACTAGTTCAAATCTTGCATCTGCTTCTTTTTAGTTCTGTGATCCAGGGCAGGTTTTAACCTTTTTATGGTTTTTTCCCCCAATCTGGAAAGTGGGAATAATAGTAAGATACACCTTCTGGGGTGGTTATGAGGATTAAACAAGGTAATACGAGTAAACGTTTTTGTAGGAAGCCTGGTCCGTGCAGAGCAAGGACTGAATAAATAAATGCTCATGTTGATGATGAAGGTGATGATGACGATCAGATGTTATTCAGAGTCTGAAGGTTCTCCTTAATCATTTAAA
This sequence comes from Pseudorca crassidens, assembly GCF_039906515.1. Taxonomy (NCBI): domain Eukaryota; kingdom Metazoa; phylum Chordata; class Mammalia; order Artiodactyla; family Delphinidae; genus Pseudorca; species Pseudorca crassidens. Next base: position 84,271,203 of record NC_090305.1, on the reverse strand, counting down.
TGTGGTGTCTCATGCTGTCTTTGATAATCCATCCCCATGACCATGGCTTCTGTAGTATCTTTGGTTTTTTAATTAATTTTTGTAATATCTTTATTATTGACAGAATAAGCCTCTTTTCAGTGTTTGGAGATATAATTGAAGTATACCAAAATGCGCATATGTTCAGTGAATGATTTGATGAGGTTTTTTTTAAATTAATTAATTAATTTATTTTTGGCTGCGTTGGGTCTTCGTTGCTGTGCGCGGGCTTTCTCTAGTTGCGGCGGGCGAGCGGAGGCTACTCTTTGTTGAGGTGCGTGGGCTTCTCATTGCGGTGGCTTCTCTTGTTGCAGAGCACGGGCTCTAGAGTGCAGGCTCAGTAGTTGTGGCACATGGGCTTAGTTGCTCTGCCGCATGTGGGATCTTCCCAGACTAGGGTTCGAACACATGTCCCCTGCATTGGCGGGCGAATTCTTAACCACTGCGCCACCAGGGAAGTCCCGATTTGATGAGTTTTGAAATATGTTTATACCCATGCAGCTATCAACACAAGCAAGATAATGAATTTATCCATCATCCCCAAAAGTGTCCTTGTACCCCTTTGGCATCCCTCCCTCTCTCTCCCCATCAGTGGTTCTCTCCAGGCAGCCACTGACCTGCTTTCTCACAGAATAATCTTGAGGCATACTGGGGGTTCTGCTTTTTCTATTAGACTAAGTATATCATTTTGTTCTCCTCTTAAATTTTATTATTTACATATTTAGCTTCTCTTAAAAGTGGGAGGGGTTTTTGATGCATAGCCATTCAGCAACTACATAATAGCTTTTCTAGATGAAGAAATCAACTATGCCAACCTCTCCTCACTCTGAACTTCTCCTCTGAGTTATCCTGTCAAATGTGGCAGATTCTACTGCCATTGTTTGTGTTGCCTGCTCTGTTGGCAATAGTCTTCTCCTTAACCAATACGTTTTTGTTTCAGTATTGCAGCACAGATCATTTTAGAAGACATTTTAGGCAAGTGGAGGTGTTCAAGTTTCAGCTAAGATTCAAACGATCACCCTAAGTGAGGTGTAACTTCTAGAACTGGATCGGTTCACTCATACCCAAGGGAAGATAACTGTCACAATTTAATCCTCTTCCTTGAAGGTTTCTTTTAACATTAATTGTAAGATACATCTCAATTTCTAAAACGTTAAATGTGGAAGGAAAGAGATTCATCTTAGAACCCAAGAAACGTGGTGACCATAAACTGTTGATTGGCATTGTTCTTTAGCTTTTGTATTGTTTAAATTATTTTCTGCCTGTTGAAGAAGAATTATAAATTATATTTCTTTGTGCTCCATGCCATGCCTAACATAGAGTTCAAATATGTACAGAAACACAGAATTACCTAATGTCATCAGAAAGGAAGCCATGCTTTATTTAGTCCGTTCCTCTCATATTGCTCACGTGGAGAGTCACACAAAGGAGAAATACCTTGCCCAGGTTCATGTAGTCTTTCCAAAGTCTGGATTTGATTCCCAGTTGCCTGGTGTTCTGTCTGGTGTTCACTTGAGTAGAGTGCATCATTGGCAGAGTGGAGGCTGGGAATGAACATTTAAAAAATCTCCCCGAAACTAACACAACGTTGTAAATCAACTGTGCTTCAGTTAAAAAAAACAAAAAACTCACAGGTAATTCTTAAATGCACTAGAGTTTGACTTGCTATACATGAGATTCTCAGAATTTATACTCTTGATCTTTCCAGTTTGAAAAATTGAAGAGATTGCTGCAGTCACATGAATATAAATGCTTATAATTTTGCTGAGCCATGCGGTGGAATTATACTGTGGACCACAACGCTAATATCTGGGCATGGGTCAGCTACCCAGTGACTGAGCCTTACTCATTACCCCATATCCACACTTAAAATCAGCTTCCTTCCCTCCTTCCTTCATTTATTCACTCAGTTCATTAGTCATTTATTAAGCTCCTCCTTTTACCAGACACTCGTCTAGAATTTAGACACTGTTATGAGGATTCAGTGCCAATTTAGACTGGCAAGTTTCCTGGCTTCTAGTGTGGAGGAGTGAAACTATAAACAAATAATTAATAAGATGGACGAACTGTGCTACAATTGCAGACTTTAATAAAGATTATGAAGGAAAATTATAGGGAGTTGCATTTATTCTGAAGCCTGAAGGATGAGCAGAAATCACAGGTAAAAAATAACTCCTCTCTGACGATGTAATCTCAGTATTTCATTTGGACACAAACCCAATGTAATATGAATATTTAATCTTGACTCATACCTCATGGTTCTGAAAACTGGAATTCATCTAGTGCTTTTATTCTGGATATTACATTCCTGATGCCCAAAAGACTGAGTAAACATTTCACAGATGCTTTGGGAAGTAATGGAACACCTTTGACACTGCTTATGGACAGAAGCCCTGAATGTTGTCCTCTGTAGCCCCAGCCCTACCTCAACACTGACCCAGCCACTGTGAATCTGGCAACTCTCCTTCAGTGTCCTAAGGAGACCTTAAGTGTTGGTCACCTTAACTGCATGATAGGTGATGATGGCGTTACAGAATGGAGGCGTTTGGGAGATTGCAGCCTCTATCCCTCGTGGGCGTTGAGGATCTGCTATAATGTGCCCGTGCCCTGCATGGAGTTTCTTTGAGCTTCTTCCCAAGGAAGCTGTTTTCTTTCATTTTTGCCTCCTTCAAGCATTTCACCTCACATTTATTATACTTTGAACCACACCCTTTATATTAATAGATCGTGTTACTTTTGTTTTCAAGTAAATATTTGGATAGATGTGTTTAAATTACAGTTGACCCTTGAACAACATGGGTTTCAACTGCATGGGTCTCCTTATACATGGATTTTTTCAATAAATTTGTACAGGTCTGTACCATCCACGGTTGGTTGAATCTGTGGAACCGCAGATACAGATAAAAGGGTCCAGTCATCAAGAAGACATAACAAACATGAATGTAAATATGCCTAATAAGAGAGCATCAAAATACGTGAAGCAAAAATAGAATTAAAGAGAAAATTAAAGAGACACATCCACAGTTTGTAGTTGGATATTTCAACACTCCTCTTTTAGCAGTTGACAAAACAACTGCATCAAAAATCCAATAAAACTAATCTATGACAAAGGAGGCAAGGATATACAATGGAGAAAAGACAGTCTCTTCAACAAGTGGTCCTGGGAAAACTGGACAGCTACATGTAAAAGAATGAAATGAGAACATTCCCTAACACCGAACACAAAAATGAACTCAAAATGGGGTAAAGACCTAAGTGTAAGATGACACTGTAAAACTCTTAGAGGAAAACATAGGCAGAACACTCTGACATAAATCACAGCAAGATGGTTTTTGACCCACCTCCTAGAGAAATGGAAATAAAAACAAAAATAAACAAATGGGACCTAATGAAACTTAAAAGCTTTTGCACAGCAAAGGAAACCATAAACAAGACGAAAAGACAACCCTCAGAATGGGAGAAAATATTTGCAAACGAATCAACGGACAAAGGATTAATCTCCAAAATATATAAACAGTTCATGTAGCTCAATATTAAAAAAACAAACTACCCCATCCAAAAATGGGCAGAAGACCTAAACAGACATTTCTCCAAAGAAGATGTACAGATGACCAAGAGGCACATGAAAAGATGCTCAACATCACTAATTATTAGAGAAATGGAAATCAAAACTACAATGAGGTATCACCTCACACCAATTAGAATGGGCATCATCAGAAAACCTACGAACAATAAATGCTGGTGAGGGTGTGGAGAAAAGGGAACCCTCTTGCACTGTTGGTGGGAATGTAAATTGATACAGCCACTATGGAGAACAGTATGGAGGTTCCTTAAAAAACTAAAAATAGAACTACCACATGACCCAGCAATCCCACTACTGGGCATATACCCTGAGAAAACCATAATTCAAAAAGACACATGCACCCCAATGTTCATTGCAGCACCATTCACAATAGCCAGGTCATGGAAGCAATCTAAGCCCATCGATAGATGAATGGATAAAGAAGATGTGGTACATATATACAATGGAATATTACTCAGCCATAAAAAGGAATGAAATTGGGTCATTTGTAGAAACATGAATGGACCTAGAGACTGTCATACAGAGTGAAGTAAGTCAGAAAGAGAAAAACAAATACCGTATATTACTGCATATATATGGAATCTAGAAAAATGGTAGAGATGAACCAGTTTGCAAGGCAGAAATAGAGACACAGACATAGGGAATAAACATATGGACACCAAGGGGGGAAGATGTGGGTGGGGGGTGGGATGAATTGGGAGATTGGGATTGACATGTATACACTAATGTGTATAAAATGAAAAACTAATAAGAACCTGCTGTATAAAATAAGTAAATAAAATTCAAAAAAAGAAAAAATCTAATAAAGATATAGAAGATATGAGCATAATATTAACCCCTTGACCTAGTTGACATTTATAGAACACTTCACCCAACAACAGCAGAATATACATGCTTTTCGAGTGTACATGTTCATACATGTACCACAGCCATATGCTGGGCCATAACACAAGTCTTAAATATAAAAGGATTTCAGGGACTTCCCTGGTGGCACAGTGGTTAAGAATCGGCCTGCCAATGCGGGGACATGGGTTCGATCCCTGGTCCGGGAAGATCCCACATGCTGCAGAGCAACTAGGCCCATGCGCCACAACTACTGAGCCTGCGCTCTAGAGCCCATGAACCACAACTACAGAAGCCTGTGTGCCTAGAGCCTGTGCTGCGCAACAAGAGAAGCCACCGCAATGAGAAGCCCGCGCACCGCAACGAAGAGTAGCCCCCGCTTGCCTCAACTAGAGAAAGCCTGTGCACAGCAATGAAGACCCAATGCAGCCAAAAATAAATTAATTAATTAAAAAATATATATATATTAAAAAAATAAAAGGATTTCAATCATTTTTTGTTTTGTGGCCTAACATATGATCCTGGGGCATGTTCTGTGTGCATCTGAGAAGAATGTTTATGCTATTGCTCTCGGATGGAATGTTACATACCTGTTAGGTGCATTAGATCTAACAGGTAGTTTAAGTCCAATGTTTCCTTATTAATTTTCTGTCTAGATGATCTATCCATTGTTGAAAGTTTACCTGGTTCATTTTTGTATTTCCCTTTTTTCTGCTAGATCCCCTTTCTTTTTTACTCATTATTAGCATTTCTTTATAAACCTTATCTGTTAAACCCAATATCCGAGTCATCTTAAAGTTGGTCCCTGTAGATTGTTTTTTCTCGTGAGTGGATCATGTTTTCTCATTTTTTTCATTTGTTGAGTAGTTTTAGGTAGTATTGTAAGCATTGTCAGTTAGATCTAGAGAGTCTGCATTCTGCTGTAGTCCTCTGAAGAATATTGATTTTTTTCTTTTCCAAAACAATGTTTAACTTGACTGAACTCAGTCTGTAAAGTCTGTCTCCTCTGCTTTGGGTTGTAGCCGAAATCCTCATGAACTCTTTTTGTAGCCTCACTTGGGCTTTTTGGGGTCTGCCCTATAAATATATATTTCAGGGATCAGTCAGAGATTTGAGAAGAATTTATACATAGAAATTGGTACTCTCCCTCTCTGAATCTATTCTTTGGGAATTTCCTCCAACATTTTCTAGTACCTCTAGTTGCTCTGAACTTTGTCCTCTGGTTCTTCAAGCCAGTAAGACTGCAGGTGTTCTATGTAAAATTTAAACCCAGCAAAGCACAGTCTAAAGCTTGCCGTGAGGCTGAAAGCTGTAAAAGATTAGGAAATTCAACAACTACCATTCCCTTCTTCCAAGTGGTGATTCTACTCCAATATGTGACATTTTGGTCATTCTCTAGTGCCTCCAGATACTTGCTTTTAGTATTTATATTTATGCAGGACGATTGGTCTGTTAGGAGCTACTAGAATCAGAATATGTATATTTACTCTTCACACCGTTTAAAATTTATCTTCTCTTATGTATTCACTTATCATTCTTTTGAGAATCTCTGTGGTATACTCACATCTTCCCCTTGTTGTGACACATCCTTTAACATTATTTGTCTAACCTTCAGAATATCCCATGGAATAACTGCCTAATTTCCAACAACCCAGTGATAATCTCACCAAATGAAACTTAGAAGTGGATATTCAGATAGCTTTTTGGTTCAGATGAAGTGTTAAGTGTACATGATCTCACTCCGTTGGCAAGCTGAAAAGTATAATTGCCTCTTCTAATTCTGATAGAAATAAGTATCTTTCTGTGTCAAGAATTCAGGTTCCCAAAATCATTGTAAAGAGTAGTATGAAACACACATGAAGATGAAGTTAATCTTTGAATTCTGTCTCTGCAACTTGTAAGTTGTGTGATCTTGGGTAAGTGGTCCTGGGCCTCAGTTTCCTCATGTGCAAAATCAAGAAAAATTAATGGTTTTTAGCACTTAGAATACTACTGTTAAATGTTCATCGTATGTTTATTTTGTCTTTATGTAGCTTGATTATACTGATGAATTTGGTATAGTAGGGAGAACTGAATTATGTAATGATCTGAGTTCAGATTCTGCCGCAAACTGGAATCTTGATACTTGGTTCATTGGAAGAGATTTGATATTATATCATGTAAGATCTATATGATATGATTTGATATATGGTGTGGTATGATGATATATTATTACTACAAAAAGAAAATAAATTGTTTCCTCCCATGGGGAATGATTTAATTTAATATGTCATTGGAGACCAAAAGGAAGGGATTTGCAGGCTTTTTGATATCTCTTCTCTCACTGGTTCAGAACCAAAGTAGTGGATGAAGAAGTTCTCTGTGTTGTGTCTGGGTTGTGGAGCCCAGAGTAATCCTGGGAAGCTGGAGAAGACACTGCCTTTGGAAGTTTAAGTGTGATAAATTGGGCCTTTCTAGATGCTAGAGAGTGCTGTTGGAGTTATTCCAGAAAACAGGATCTAGGGTTACCCTATGTGGCTTCTCACATCCTGGTTAATATTTTAACAAAATATTTAACTACTAAAATAACTAAATTGTGGCCATAGTATAGTATTAGTTAGTACACATTTCACATTGCCTTTTTTATTTTTTAAATTTTCTATTGGAGTATGGTTGATTAACAATGTTGTATTACTTTCAGGTGTACAGCAAAGTGATTTAGTTATACATGTATCTATTCTTTTTCGAATTCTTTTCCCATTTACATTATTAAAGAGTACTGAGCAGTGCTCCCGATGCTATACAGTAGGTCCTTGTTGGTTATTTTAAATACAGCAGTGTGTACGTGTCCATCCCAAACTCACAATCTGTCCCTCCTCCCCACCCTTCCCCCCAGTAACCATAAGTTCATTCTCTAAGTCTATGAATCTGTTTCACATTGCCTTTTTTAAAATGAATCAAAGAGAACAAAGGAAGACCAAGACCTTTTAGTTCTTGTAACCTTAAAAATCTTGGGGGACAGCCAAAAATAAATAAATAAAATAAATTTTAAAAAAAATCTTGGGGGAATAGAGGCCATTCTGCCAACACACTCATCAAAATCTAATTTCTATTATAAAGTAATTTCTGATATTAATTTATGCAGTTATAATAAGCTGCATGTCTACTATACAATCACTAATGTTACATTTTATTATTACCTGTTTTTTTATAAATAACCATTAATCATATCTTACATTTTTATTGTATTTTTCAAAGTACCTTCTTAAGTTAGCTCCTCCTTACAACCTTGAGAAATAAATAGCCCATTGACAGATGAATGTATAAAGAAGATATGGTGTATATAATACACACACACAAACAACAGAATATTACTCAGCCATAAAAAAGAATGAAATAATGCCATTTGCAGCAACATGGATGGACATAGAGATTATCATACTAAGTGGAGTCAGTCTGAGAAAGATAAATATCATATGATATTGCTTATACGTGGAATCTTAAAAATATACAAATGATCTAATTTACAAAACAGAAATAGACTCATAGACATGGAAAACAAACTTATGGTTACCAAAGGGGAAAGTGGGGAAGAGACAAATTAGGAATTTGGGATTAACAGATATATACTACTATGTATAAAATATATAAACAACAGGACCTACTGTATAGCACAGGGAACTAGATTCAGTATTCTATAATAACCTATAATTGAAAAGAATCTGAAAAATGTATATTTCTGTATATATTTCTGAATCACTTTGCTGTACGCCTGAAACTAACACAACATTGTAAATCAACTGTATACTTCAATAAAAAAAAGAAAAGATAAGCAGGTAAGACAGGTATTAGGACACAAAACTGGCACCTAAGGAGACCTTTTTTTTTTTTTTTCCTCTCATCCATAGAGAGGACTCATTAGCTGACCCAGGTCTAGGACACTGTCTCCTTAAATTCACGTGGACTCAAACACAGGGTTCTGTCTCCTGAAGAGATCATTGTCCTCTACATCATTTGTAACTCTTAAAATTTTATGAGATAGTATTCACTTTTTCTTACGAGAATGGTAATAAATGCCATGTAGAAAATACAAAAAAAACTCAAGAACAAAATAGGTTTCCTATTATCCAGGATAGCTTGTTAGCTTTCTAGGTTTTTCTTCTGTGCATAAATATATAGATATAGAAAATTTATTTTACTGAATTAGAATATTATGTAATCATACCTTTTCCCATTTACTGTATTGAGAACACTTTCATGTCATTTAAAGTTCTAAAATAAGACTCTTTTTTTTTTCACATCGCCCATACCTGTCTGATGCATGTTCTAGGATTTTTTAAAAAACGCTCCATCTCCATTTCTGGACTTTGTACCTTCTTCCCACCCATCCCAGCTTTATTTATTTTTTGTTTTTTTCTGTTTTTAACATCTTCATTTGAGTATAATTGCTTTACAATGGTGTGTTAGTTTCTGCTGTATAACAAAGTGAATCAGCTCTATATATACATATATCTCCATATCTCTTCCCTCTTGCGTCTCCATCTGACACTCCCTATCCCACCCCTCTAGGTGGTCACAAAGCACCGAGCTGATCTCCCTGTGCTACGCGACTGCTTCCCACTAGCTATCTATTTTACATTTGTTGTGTATATATGTCCATGCCACTCTCTCATTTCGTCCCAGCTTACCCTTCCCCCTCCCCAAGTCCTCGTGTCCATTCTCTAACGTCTGCATCTTTATTCCTGTCCTGCCCTTAGGTTCTTCAAAACCTTTTTTTCTTTCTTTTTTAGATTCCATATATATGTGTTAGCATACATTATTTGTTTTTCTCTTTCTGACTTACTTCACTCTGTATGACAGTGTCTATTTAGCTCCCTCCACCTCATTACAAATAATTCAATTTCGTTTCTTTTTATGGCTGAGTAATATTCCATTGTATATATGTGCCACATCTTCTTTATCCATTCATCTGCTGATGGACACTTAGGTTGCTTCCATATCCTGGCTATTGTCTATAGAGCTGCAGTGAACATTGTGGTACATGACTCTTTCTGAATTATGGTTTTCTCAGGGTATATGCCCACTAGTGGGATTGCTGGGTTGTATGGTAGTTCTATTTTTAGTTTTTTAAAAACCTCCATACTTTTCTCCATAGTGGCTGTATCAATTTACATTCCTACCAACAGTGCAAGAGGGTTCCCTTTTCTCCACACCCTCTCCAGCGTTTATTCTGTGTAGATTTTTTGATGATGGCCATTCTGACTGCTGTGAGGTGATACCTCACTGTAGTTTTGATTTGTATTTCTCTCATGATTAGTGATGTTGAGCATCCTTTCATGTGCTTCTTGGCCATCTGTATATCTTCTTTGGAGAGATGTCTATTTAGGTCTTCTGCCCATTTTTGGATTGGGTTGTTTGTTTATTTGATATTGAGCTGCATGAGCTGCAATGTATATTTTGCAGATTAATCCTTTGTCAGTTGCTTCATTTGCAAATATTTTCTCCCATTCTGAGGGTTGTCTTTTTGTCTTGTTTATAGTTTCCTTTGCTGTGCAAAAGCTTTTAAGTTTCATTAGGTCCCATTTCTTTATTTTTGTTTTTATTTCCATTTCTCTAGGAGGTGGGTCAAAAAGGTTCTTGCTGTGATGTATTATGTATTATGTCATAGAGTGTTCTGCCTATGTTTTCCTCTAAGAGTTTGATAGGGTCTGGCCTTACATTTAGGTCTTTAATCCATTTTGAGTTTATTTTTGTGTATGGTGTTAGGGAGTGTTCTAATTTCATTCTTTATTTTTTTTTAATTTCATTCTTTTACATGTAGCTGTCCACTTTTCCCAGCACCACTTTTTAAAGAGGCTGTCTTTTCTCCATTGTGTATTCTTGCCTCCTTTATCAAAGATAAGGTGACCATATGTACGTGGGTTTATGTCTGGGCTTTCTATCCTATTCCATTGATCTATATTTCTGTTTTTGTGCCAGTACCATACTGTCTTGATTACTGTAGCTTTGTAGTATAGTCTGAAGTCAGGGAGCCTGATTCCTCCAACTTCGTTTTTCTTTCTCAAGATTGCTTTGGGGGGCTTCCCTGGTCGCACAGTGGTTAAGAATCTGCCTGCCAATGCAAGTGACACGGGTTCGAGCCCACATGCCACAGAGCAACTAAGCCTGTGCGCCATAAATACTGAGCCTGTGCTCTAGAGCCCACAAGCCAGAACTACTGAAGCCCACGTGCCAGAACTACTGAAGCCCACGTGCCAAAACTACTGAAGCCACGTGCCAAAACTACTGAAGCCCACGTGCCTAGAGCCCGTGCTCCACAACAAGAGAAGCCACCGCAATGAGAAGCCTGCACACTGCAACGAAGAGTAGCCCCCTAGAGAACCGCAACTAGAGAAAGGCTGCGTGCAGCAACAAAGACCAAACACAGCTAGAAATAAATAAATAAAATAAATAAATTAAAAAAGAAAAAAGATTGCTTTAGCTTTTGGGGTCTTTTGTGTTTCCATACAAATTGTGCAATTTTTTGTTCTAGTTCTGTGAAAAATGCCATTGGTAGTTTGATAGGGGTTGCATTGAATCTGTAGATTGCTTTGGGTATTATAGTCATTTTCAGAATATTGATTCTTCCAGTCCAAGAACATGGTATATCTCTCCATCTGTTTGTATCATCTTTAATTTCTTTCATCAGTGTCATAGTTTTCTGCATGCATACAGGTCTTTTGTGTCCTTAGGTACGTTTATTCCTAGGTATTTTATTCTTTTTGTTGCAGTGGTAAATGGGAGTGTTTCCTTAATTTCTCTTTCAGATTTTTCATCATTAGTGTGTAGGAATGCAAGAGATTTCTGTGCATTAATTTTGTATCCTGCTACTTTACCAAATTCATTGCTTATCTCTAGTAGTTTTCTGGTAGCATCTTTAGGATTCTCTACGTATAGTATCATGTCATCTGCAAACAGTGACAGTTTTACTTCTTCTTTTCCGATTTGTATTCCTTTTATTTATTTTTCTTCTCTGATTGTGATGGCTAAAACTTCCAAAACTATGTTGAATAATAGTGGTGAGAGTGGGTAACTTTGTCCTGTTCCTGATCTTAGTGGAAGTGGTTTCAGTTGTTCACCATTGAGGACGATGTTGGCTGTGGGTTTTTCATATATGGTCTTTATTATGTTGAGGTAAGTTCCCTCTGTGCCTACTTTCTGGAGGGTTTTCATCATAAACAGGTGTTGAATTTTGTCAAAAGCTTTCTCTGTATCTATTGAGATGCTCATATGGTTTTTTCCTTCAGTTTGTTAATATGGTGTATCACATTGATTGATTTGCATATATTGAAGAATCCTTGCATTCCTGGAATAAACCCCACTTGATCATGGTGTATGATCCTTTTAATGTGCTGTTGGATTCTGTTTGCTAGTATTTTGTTGAGGATTTTTGCGTCTGTGTTCATCAGTACTATTGGCTTGTAGTTTTCTTTCTTTGTGACATCTTTGTTTGGTTTTGATATCTGGTTGATGGTGGCCTCGTAGAATGAGTTTGGGAGTATTCCTCCCTCTGCTGTATTTTGGAAGAGTTTGAGAAGGATAGGTGTTAGCTCTTCTCTAAATGTTTGATAGAATTCGTCTGTGAAGCCATCTGGTTCTGGGCTTTTGTTTGTTGGAAGGTGGTTTTTTTTTGTTGGTTTTTTTTTTTGCGGTACATGGGCCTCTCACCGTTGTGGCCTCTCCCGTTGCGGAGCACAGGCTCTGGACACGCAGGCTCAGCGGCCATGGCTCATGGGCCTAGCTGCTCCGTGGCATGTGGCATCTTCTTGGACCGGGGCACAAACCCGTGTCCCCTGCATCATCAGGTGGACTCTCAACCACTGCGCCACCAGGGAAGCCCTGTTGGAAGGATTCTAATCACCGTCTCAATTTCAGTGCTTGTGATTGGTCTGTTATAATTTCTGTTTCTTCCTGGTTCAGTCTCAGAAGGTTTTGCTTTTCTAAGAATTTGTCCATTTCTTCCAGGTTGTCCATTTTATTGGCATATAGTTGCTTGTTGTAATCTCTCATGATCTTTTTGTATTTCTGCAGTGTTAGTTGTTACTTCTCTTTCATTTCTAATTCTATTGATTTGAGTCTTCTCCCTTTTTTTCCTTGATGGGTCTGGGTGATGGTTTATCAATTTTGTTTATCTTCTCAAAGAACCAGCTTTTAGTTTTACTGATCTTTGCTATTGTTTCCTTCATTTCTTTTTCATTTATTTCTGATCTGATCTTTATGATTTCTTTCCTTCTGCTAACTTTGGGGTGTTTTTGCTCTTCTTTCTCTAATTGCTTTAGGTGTAAGGTTAGGTTGTTTATTTAAGATGTTTCTTGTTTCTTGAGGTAGGATTGTATTAGTATAAACTTCCCTCTTAGAACTGCTTTTGTTACATCTCATAGGTTTGGGGTCATCGTGTTTTCATTGTCATTTGTTTCTAGGTAGTTTTTGATTTGCCCTTTGATTTCTTCAGTGATCTATTGGTTATTTAGTAGTGTATTGTTTAGCTTCCATGAGTTTATATTTTTTACAGATTTTTTTTCCTTTAATTGGTATCTAGTCTCATAGCGTTGTGGTTGGAAAAGATACTTGATACAATTTCAGTTTTCTTAAATGTACCAAGGCTTGATTTGTGGCCCAAGATATGATCTATCCTGGAGAAAGTTCTGTGAGTACTTGAGAAGAAAGTGTATTCTGTTGTTTTTGAATGGAATGTCCTATAAATATCAATTAAGTCCATCTTGTTTAATGTATCATTTAAAGCTTGTGTTTCCTTATTTATTTTCATTTTGGGTGATCTGTCCACTGGTGGAAGTGGGATGTTAAAATCTCTTACGATTGTGTTACTGTTGATTTCCCCTTTTATGGCTGTTAGCAGTTGCCTTATGTATTGAGGTTCTCCTGTGTTGGATGCATAAATATTTACAATTGTTATATCCTCTTCTTGGATTGATCCCTTGATCATTATGTAGTATCCTTCTTTGTCTCTTATAATAGTCTTTATTTTAAAGTCTATTTTGTCTGATATGAGAATACTCCAGCTTTCTTTTGGTTTCCATTTGCATGGAATATCTTTTTCCATCCTCTCACTTTCAGTCTGTATGTGTCCCTAGGTCTGAAGTGGGTCTCTTGTAGACAGCATATAGATGGGTCTTGTTTTTGTATCCATTCAGCCAGTCTATGTCTTTTGGCGGGAGCATTTAATCCACTCACGTTTAAGGTAATTATTGATATGTATGTTCCTATTACCATTTTCTTTATTGTAATGGGTTTGTTTTTGTAGGTCCTTTTCTTCTCTTGTGTTTCCCACTTAGAGAAGTTCCTTTAGCATTTGTTGTAGAGCTGGTTTGGTGGTGCTGAATTCTCTTAGCTTTTGCTTGTCTGTAAAGGTTTTGATTTCTCTGTCAAATCTGAATGAAATCCTTGCTGGGTAGAGTAATCTTGGTTGTAGCTTTTTCCCCATCATCACTTTAAATATGTCCTGCCACTGCCTTCTGGCTTGCAGGGTTTCTGCTGAAAGATCAGCTGTTAACCTTATGGGGATTCCCTTGTGTGTTATTTGTTGTTTTTCCCTTGTTGCTTTTAATATGTTTTCTTTGTATTTAGTTTTTGATAGCTTGATTAATATGTGTCTTGGCATGTTTCTCCTTGGATTTATCCTGTATGGGACTCTGTGTGCTTCCTGGACTTGATTGAGTGTTTCCTTTCCCGTATTACGGATTTTTTCAGCTATAATCTCTTCAAATATTTTCTTAGTCCCTTTTTCTCTTCTTCTTCTGGGACCCCTATAATTCGAATGTTGGTGCATTTAATGTTGTCCCAGAGGCCTCTGAGGCTGTTCTCAATTCTTTTCATTCTTTTTTCTTTATTCTGCTCTGCAGTAGTTATTTCCACTATTTTATCTTCCAGGTCACTTACCCATTTTTCTGCCTCAGTTATTCTGCTATTGATTCCTTCCAGAGAATTTTAAATTTCATTTATTGTGTTGTTCATCATTGTGTTTGCTCTTTAGTTCTCCTAGGTCCTTGTTAAACGTTTCTTGTATTTTCTCCATTCTGTTTCCAAGATTTTGGATCATCTTTACTATCATTATTCTGAATTCTTTTTTAGGTAGAAAAAGAATTTGGTCTTCATTTGTTTAGTCTGGTGGGTTTTTACCTTGCTCCTTCATCTGCTGTGCATTTCTCCGTCTTCTCATTTTGCGTAACTTACTGTGTTTGGGGTCTCCTTTTCGCAGGCTGCAGGTTTGTAGTTCCCGTTGTTTTTGGTGTCTGACCCCATTGGCTACGGTTGGTTCAGTGGGTTGTGTAGGCTTACTGGTGGAGGGACTGTTGCCTGTGTTGTGGTGAATGAGGCGTGATCTTGTCTTTCTGGTGGGCACGACCACGTCTGGTGGTGTGTTTTGGGGTGTCTGTGAACTGAGTATGATTTTAGGTAGCCTCTCTGCTAATGGGTGAGGCTGTGTTCCTGTCTTGCTAGTTGTTTGGCATAGGGTGTCCAGCACTGTAACTTGCTGCTCGTTGAATGCAGCTAGGTCTTAGTGTTGAGATGGAGGTCTCTGGGAGAGCTTTCACCATTTGATATTACGTGGGGCTGGGACCAATGTCCTGAACTCCGCTCTCCCACCTCAGAGGCCTGACACTCAGCTGGAGCACCAAGACCCTGTCAGCCACACGGCTCAGAAGAAAAGGGAGAAAAATAAATTAATTAGTTAATAAAATAAAGTTATTTAAAAAATAAACAAGAATTATTAAAAATAAAAAAAATTTTAAAGTAATAAGAAAAAAAGAAAGAAAGAAGACAGCAATCAAACCAAAAACAAATCCACCAATGATAACAAGTGCTAAAAACTATACTAAAAAAAAGAAAAATGGACAAACAGAAACCTTAGACAAATGGCAAAAGCAAAGCTATACAGACAAAATCACACAAAGAAACATACACATACACACTCACAAAAAGAGAAAAAGGAAAAATATGTATATATATTTTTTTAAAAAAGGAAGAGAGCAACCAAATCAATAAACAAATCTACCAGTGTTAATAAGCTCTAAATACTAAACTAAGAGAAACATAAAGAAACAAATTAGATGCAAACCCCAAGTCTACAGTTGCTCCCTAAGTCCACCGCCTACTTTTGGGATGATTCATTGTCTCTTCAGGTATTCCACAGATGCAGGGTACATCCAGTTGATGGTGGAGATTTAATCTGCTGCTCCTGAGGCTGCTCGGAGAAATTTCCCTTTCTCCTCTTTGTTCGAACAGCTCCCGGGGTTCAGCTTTGGATTTGGACCCTCCTCTGCGTGTAGGTCGCCTTAGGGCGTCTGTCCCCGCGCAGACAGGACGGGGTTAAAGGAGCTGCTGATTATGGGGCTCTGGCTCACTCAGGCCGGGGAGAGAGGGGTACGGATGCAGGGCGAGCCTGTGGCAGCAGAGCCGGCATGACATTGCACCAGCCTGAGGCGCACCGTGCGTTCTCCTGTGGAAGTTGTCCTGGATCCCGGGACCCTGGCCGTGGCGGGCTGCACAGGCTCCCGGAAGGGAGGTGTGGAGAGTGCCCTGTGCTCGCACACAGGCTTCTTGGTGGCGGCAGCAGCAGCCTTAGCGTCTCATGCCCGTCTCTGGGGTCCGTGCTTTTAGCCACGGCTCGCACGCGTCTCTGGAGCTCATTTAGGTGGTGCTCTGAATCCCCTCTCGGCTTGCACCTGGAAACAATGGTCTCTTGCCTCTTAGGCAGCTGCAGACTTTTCGCCGAACTCCCTCCCGGCTAGCTGTGGCGCACCAGCCCCTTCAGGCCATGTTCACGCAGCCAACCCCAGTCCTCTCCCTGGGACCTGACCTCCGAAGCCCGAGTCTCAGCTCCCAGCCCCCACCCTTCCCGGCAGGTGAGCAGACAAGCCGCTCGGGCTGGTGAGTGCTGGTCGGCACCGATCCTCTGTGCGGGAATCTCTCTGCTTTGCCCTCCGCACCCCTGTTGCTGCGCTCTCCTCCGCGGCCCCGAAGCTTCCCCCTCCCCCGCCCCGTCTCTGCCAGTGAAGGGGCTTCCTAGTGTGTGGAAACTTTTCGTCCTTCACGCTCCCTCCCAGAGGGGTAGATCCCGTCCCTATTCTTTTGTCTCAGTTTTTTCTTTTTTCTTTTGCCCTACCCAGGTACGCGGGGAGTTTCTTGCCTTTTGGTAAGTCTGAGGTCTTTTGCCAGGGTTCAATAGGTGTTCTGTAGGAGTTGTTCCACATGTAGATGTATTTCTGATGTATTTCTGAGGAGGAAGGTGATCTCCGCTTAATAATGTTGGGACTTTTAGTTAAGCACAGCAGAAATGCACTGGAGGTAATTCAGTCAACAGCAGAGGATTGTCATAAAGGATTGTGATGCAACTGGCCTAAAAACTGAGCTAAAACCAGAGCTTCTAATACCAGAAGAAATCCTGGGAGTCTTTTCCATCTCTCATTTCTGTGTCTGTTTTGGGTTTTAAGACTATTATAGCTTTTTGTATTTCTGCCACAAAGAAGAAAATGGCTACCAATGTTAGCTAGATTTATATGTCTGCCATCCAAGAGAGTAGACACACAAAGACTGAGATTGTTCAGTCCTTATTTTAAATTTCCAAGATGCAACTTACAATAGAATCAAGAAGAATAAAATACTTAGGAATAAATTTAACAAAAGATGTACAAACTTCTCCTCTGAAAGTAATTAAAGAAGATCTAAATAAATGGAAAGACATCCCATCTTCCTCCAAATCTTCATAGATATGAAGACTTAATATTTGTTAAGATGGCACTAGTCCCCAATTGTGTCTATGTGTTCAAAATAATCCCTGTCAATATCCCAGGTGCCTTTTTTGCAGAAATTGTCAAGCTCATCCTAAAATTCATATGGAAATGCCGCTGACCCTGTATGAAAAAAAACAGTGTTGAAATAGGAGAGTAAAGTTAGAGGACTCTACGTCGTGATTTCAAAGCTACAATAATCATGACAAGTGGTACTGGCATAAGGTAGACATGTAGATCAATGGAATAGAATTGAGAATCCAGAAATAAACCCTTACATTTATAGTCAGTTGACTTTCTACAGAGGTGTCAAAATAATTTGATGGGGAAAGAATAGTCTTTTGGACAAGTGGTACTGAGACAACCACATACAAAAGAATGAAGTTGGACCCCAACATCACACTATACACAAAAATTAACTCAAAATGGATCACAGGCTTAAATGTAAGAGCTAAAACTATGAAACTTTTTAGAAGAAAATACATGCATATATAAGTAAGTGTTCATGACCTTGAGTTAGGCAGTGGTTTCTTCAAGAAACACAAGAAGCACAGTGACCAAAAAAATAAATTGGACTAAATCAAAAGCTAAACTTTTCTGCTGAAAGAAAGTGGAAGGACAACCTAATGACTGAGAAAAAATATTTGCAAATATATATCAGATTTAAAATACTTGTATCAAGAAAATATAAATAACTCTTACAACTAAATAACAAAAAGACTCAATCAAAAAATGGGCAAAGGATTTAAATAGACATTTAACCGAAGAAAGTAAAGAAATGGCCATAAGCAATGAAAAGATGTTCAACATTATTAGTTATTAGGGAAATGCAAATCAATACCACAATAAGAAACCACTTCACACTAGGATGGCGAAAATAAAAAAGATAGACAATAACAAGTGTTGGTGAGGGTGTGGAGAAATTAGAACCCTCATCCGTTGTAATGCTAGTGTGAAAGAGTACAGCCACTTTGGAAAACAGTTTGGTAGTTCCTCAAAATGTATGACCCACCAATTCTACTCCTTAGGTATAGACCTAAGAGAAATAAAAACATAGGACCACACAAAAACTTAAACACAAATATTCATAGCAAGCAGCATTATTCATAATAGCCCAAAAGTGGAAACAACCCAAGTGTCTATCAACTGATGAATGGGTAAGCAAGATATGATGTATCCACACAATTGGATATTATTCAGCTGTAAAACAGAATGAAATAATGCATGCTACATTACGGATGAACCTCAGAAATGTTATGCGGAAGGAAAGAAAGCAGCCGCAAAAGACCAGCATTGTATGGATACAATTTAATGAAATGTCCAACATAGGCAGATGTGT
The DNA here is from genome assembly GCF_039906515.1 of Pseudorca crassidens. Taxonomy (NCBI): domain Eukaryota; kingdom Metazoa; phylum Chordata; class Mammalia; order Artiodactyla; family Delphinidae; genus Pseudorca; species Pseudorca crassidens. Next base: position 84,252,653 of record NC_090305.1, on the reverse strand, counting down.
AGAAACAGAAAGTAGAAGAGGGCCTTGGGAGTGGGAGACGAGGGGGAAGAAAGGGGGGTGACAGCTAGTTGGCATGGGGTTTCTTTTTGGGGTGATAAAATGTTCTAAGTGGATTATGGTGATGTTTGTACACTCTGTGAATATACTCAAAAACTTTGAAGAGAAAAGAAAATTCCCTAGGGAAGGATTCTGAATGCCTTAGTTTAGGCTGTGTATCTACCCTTGGACGCATCAGCTATGGCCAGAGAGGCAAGAAATCATGTTTTGTGAATATGTCTGCTTCTGTAAGTATGTGGATGGAAGTATAGGGAAGGAGAAGGGGCAGTTTTCAGAAAGGATGGAGAAAACAACAGATGACTCATAACTGAGTATTCCCTTAACCAGAGCACACTAGTACGTTAATATGATGGATATAAATACCTTTTATTAAACTTACCTCTCTCTCTTTGATTTAGTCCGTTAGGAAGGTAGCTAGAACTTGCTTGTTGAAAACATTATTGGACATACTAAGCAATACCTTGACTTACCGACAAGTTCGACTCAATATTATTTTTTCTTTATCTCTGAAGAGACATTGTAACCAAAGGTTGTTAGTAAAGAGGGAGCTGACATTCGCTTTATTTGCCTGTCCTCTCCAAACACAAATACTCCTATGTGAAATGCCACCTGGAGACAGTGGCCATGGCCCATAAATTTAATTACTAACCTTTAATTCATCGCTGGCAGAATCAGTTCTTGAAGCATCTAAGCTAATCAGCCTTCTCTGACAGTGCTAATCAATCGTTCACCAGTCCACCTTTGGCTTAATTACTCTTGCACTACATTACATTTTCAAAATGTCAAGAATCCTCTTCTGGAAAAGCAATAAATCATTCCTACATGATGTGAGTAGAGAGCCTGTTATTATTCCCTCACACTTGACCTTGGCTGCATGAAGTTAAAATTGATCATTTGCTGCAGTGGTACATTATAGAGAAAAGAGATTCAATAAGAATCGTAGCACACAAAAAACAGGGAGGTTTTCAGCCCAGTCTTACATCACCTGAAATGAACCAGCTGCTGTCAGATGTTGTTCTTAAGGGTTGGCATGTCTACCACAGCATTTCCTGAAACAGGTGCGCTCTGAGGCTTTTGCACTTCCAAATTTCTGAGATCTGAGAAGCATAAAAACACCATCTTACCAGAAATCCAATTAATCTCTTGTTGTAGATTCAAATCCAAAAATGACTACTCATTTTCCTGATATTTTTCTCCAAATTACAAAAAATCATCTACAAATACTTCTCAGAAAATGAGGAGAAAGGAGGAAAACGAAAGAAGAAAGCTGCATGTTGAGATTAAGCAGCAGATTGCGAGTTGGATCTGGGCTCGAATCCTGATCACACCACTCACTGCCTACGTGAAGCTGGGCAAGTTACTAAACCTCTGTAAGCCTTGTTTTCCTCATTTCTGCCCTGGGCATAATAACAGGCGAATGCCTCTAGAGCGATGGTTCTTACCTAGGGGCAATTTTCCTCCCAAGGGGGGACGTTTTGCAGCATCTGGAGACATTTTATGGTCAAAACTGGGAGAGGGGTGCATCCAGTGGGTACAAGCCAGGGATGCTGCCCAGCATTTTACAGTGCACAGAACAGCCCTTATTACAAGGGATTATCTAACTCAAAATGTCGGCAGGGTACGAACGGAGAAATTCTGCTCTCTAGAGCAATTAGCGCAGGTCTTGATACATAAGAAATACTCAGTCATCTCCTCTGTGGTCCCACCTCCAGCTAGGTCGGCTCCTGGATTCTAGTAACAAGCACCTCCTCATCTAGTCCCTCAGCCCTAAGGATGGTAGATGCTTCCACTAATCCCTGGGTTGTCATGTCGTCCCCTTTTCAGATCTTTCAACATCATTTCTGGCTGCACTGGCGGGATCAGCAGAACTGCCATCACCTATGAGCTTGTTGGAAAGATAGGACCATTGTAGGACCCATACCACATCTTCTGGGTCAGAATCTGCATTTAACCAAGATCTCTGGGTGTTTGCATATTAGGGATTGAGAAGCTCTTTCTAAAACTTGTGTGTGTTTGTGTGTGAGTGTATGAAAATCGTCAGTATCATAACCAACTCAAAAAGCATTTCTATCAGAAAGTTAAATTCCTATTATTCTGGTATTTTAGTATTTGGTAAACCACAACTACAGTATTCCCTTCAACAAAATGGGTGAAGAAGACAACAAATACTATGTCTTAAAAGCAAATAGGAAGACAAGAAGCAGATGACTAGCTTTAACAGCCCATGGCTAAAGTTCGCAGAGTTCACTACAGTTGGCAAGTCTCCAGGGGCTCACTGGTCCATGTGAGAAGGACATGTCATGTGCCAGCAAAGCACATGGTCTCCAGGGCCTGGCTGTAGCCTGGCTTTGGAGCAACCGTCCACGAGCTTCACAAATATTTGTATTCATTTTATTGGAAGCAGAGTTCCCCTTGAAATGGGGCCAACTGAAAGCTACAAAATGCCCTGGAAAGAGAGATCCAGTTTAGACTTGTGATCTGTAGAATTTTATAGACAAAGCAGGTGGCCAGTATTTTGGATCATAATGTTTGTGAGGTTGGACTTGGGGATTTAGAATGACTGTACAAAAAGTATTCATAGGGCTTCCCTGGTGGCGCAGTGGTTGAGAGTCCGCCTGCCGGTGCAGGGGACGCGGGTTCGTGCCCCGGTCCGGGAGGACCCCACGTGCCGCAGAGCAGCTGGGCCCGTGGGCCATGGCTGCTGGACCTGCGCGTCTGGAGCCTGTGCTCCGCAGCGGGAGAGGCCACAGCAGCGAGAGGCCCGCATGCCGCAAAAAAAAAAAAAAAAAAAGTATTCATAAGCCATCAGTATTTCTTACCAGGCCTTTATACTTTAGTAAGAGTTTAGTGGAAAGAGCATGTGTCTTATTCTTACCTTCTAATCACCCAGAATGCCTCCATATGCTTCTTATAGAAATGTCTCTAGGTGCTTGTTGAAACCAGGTATGCATGTATGGAAGAGATTATAAGGGCTTATCCATGTCCATTTCTCATCTCCTTCTGGAGTGCATGGGGTGGGGGGGATTATACTTCCCAGACCCCTTTGGATTAGATGGGACAATATGACTAATTCTAGCCAATGAAATATGAGTGGAAGTAATGTATGAAACTTCCAGGCTGAAGCATTTAAGAACTGGTGTGAGAAGCCACCTGTTAATATGGTAGTGGTTCAAGTTGAAAATCTGCTCCTCTGAGTCATTGAACAGAGGTAGTCCCCACTTACCTACTTGACTTCGCATGAATTACTTTTGCTCAGTCACTGAGATTTTGGAGTTGGTCTTTTGTAGACTCTTGCAGTTACTTACCTTGATTAGTACAACATAAGCAATCAATACCATGGACTTTTTGGCTAAAATATTAATATAGTCTAAAAGCAGTGGATTTGAAGACACAGATTCAAGTTTTTGCTCCAACACTTAATGAGTGTATGACATTAGGAAAATCATTAACCATCTCCAGTCTTAAGTAAAATTAGATTGAGCTATATCATCTCTAAGATCCCTCCTTCTCAACTCCAGTATCCTGGAATTATTTGAAGGTCCATATCATGCTTTCTCCTGCTTCTTGGACACTTCTCCCCTCCCCACACGCTTAATTATTATAAATGATAAACTCATGTAAATGCAAGTACATACGCTACGCAAATCCTAAGAATATATTATTTATAAAGAGTCATGGAATCGGTTCATGCCTATAAAAATACATTTTTTTTAATGAAGAAGGTTCTATCAGTACATAAGCCATATTTATAGTGCCATGCCTCGTGTTTGCCTGATGTATTCATCTGCCTGATTCACAACCAAGAGAGTCTTTCAAAGAAGCCATCATTGTCACAGTGAGGGGTCTGCCCAAAGAATCAGTCGTATGAAACTGAACTGTTTCTGCTACCTCTAACTAGATGAGTTTCCATCTGCACTTTACCCCAGTCCAGTCTCCAACTGGAATCCTGGAGACCAAGGTAGAATACGGCTGAGAAATGGATTCTCTGGAATTTTAGGAATTATATGACCCTTTGGGGCTGCACTTTGTCAATAGCTTATGCGTAGGTTTCTTTGGGGGCCTTCAAGTTGCTCCATACCCTCCTTTTGTGTCCAGGGCACAATGCTGTTGCTGTGACATCCCGTCTCCCCCTCCCTCCCCAATGCATTCACTCCCTCCCCAATGCATTCACTCCCTCCCCAATGCATTCACTCTTTTTTTTTTCCTTCTCTGGCCTTGGACATGTCAGATTTTACGGTACCAAGCTTGGACTGCAGTAAACAGTGGTACTTTCCACCCTCCTTTGGAAAAAAGAACACAGACTGTCCACATTTGATGTGAGAAGCATGCTTGTTATAGGTTTTTAAAATGCTAAGCTGTGAGCAGCGATCTGAGGGAAAATAGCCAGGGACTGGAGTAGGGGAAGGGAGTAATTGGGGTGAGAAAGGGCACACAAGGAATAAGCGCACTGATTATTTCAGATGGTGCTTTGTTTTTCGTGAAATAAATATATCCTCCCAACTTGGGTCATCTTTTCAGAGTTCTTCTGAAAACAAGGATGTATTTTCTTTCTCACTGCCTGTCTGTTTCTGGTTTGGCCCCTCTGGGGCTGTTTCAGCTGCTGCTGCCTCCGCCCCTGCTGTTGCTGGATGAATTGTGCTGGTCCCACTGTTTCTGTTCACCACCATTCCAGAAGGGAAGTCCTTTTGTTGCAGCCTTCTCGGGCTTCACAGCTCAAATACGTGTTCAGGAACACCAGAGAATAAAGCTCTTCCATCTATCAGGAAGTGTGCGGCAACTGCTGTCTTACTACAGGGCCGACAGAGAATAGATTTTTCTCATTTTTTCACAGCGGGTGAAATTCTGTGAGGACAGACTTCAAAATAGGAGATGGCACAAAGTATCAGTGGAGTGTTTGGGGGTTTTTTGTTGGTTTACATTTGGTCCTTTTTTAAAAAAAAATAATTTATTTTTGGCTGCGTTGGGTCTTCGTTGCTGCGCACGGGCTTTCTCTAGTTGCGGCGAGCAGGGGCTTCTCTTGTTGCAGAGCACGGGCTCTGAAGCACGGGCTTCAGTACTTGTGGCTCATGGGCTTCAGTAGTTGTGGCACACGGGTTTTAGAGCGCAGGCTCAGTAGTTGTGGCGCATGGGCCTAATTGCTCCGCGGCATGTGGGATCTTCCTGGACCAGGGCTCAAACCCATGTCCCCTGCATTGGCAGGCGGATTCTTAACCACTTCGCCACCAGGGAAGTCCCAGTCCTTTTGTTTTTTATACTCAAAATTTGACTGGAAACCGAGGTGCTTCTCGGTTGTTCCTTCTCAAGTGTAGATATATAACAGTAATAACCACTACTGTAAAGTCAAACTTTTTTCCTACTAATTCATACTAAAAGGAACATTGCTCAAATTGTAGTTCTTTGTTTTACAGTAATTTATTCTCCTATACTTCCTGAATTCTTTAGAAAGAAGTCTAAATTCTATTGAAATGTTTAGAACAAAAGTTTAATCTTATTTTTAGTCTTTGGCTTCAAGCATACATTTGCTCTGGTTTCTTGTTTTCTGATATTCAACTGACTTTGAAATTATCTTTCTTTCTCTCCTGTTTTCTACCCACTCTTTGTCCACTAATATGAGTTTGCTGCCTTACCTCTCTTTCTGGAGATATCTCAGTTTTTCTCTTCTTTAAAATAAATTGTTTTCTTTTGCCCTCTTTTCCTGTATAACCCTATTTCCCAATTATTGTTTCTTTACCTTTTCCTTCCCATTTCTATCAGAGTCTGAATCAGTTCTACTTGCTTTTACCCTACTGGCAGTTGTCAAGAATTACAGTAGAGTGTAGAATAACAAATAAATTAAAAATTGGCTTACTTGTTTATTAAGAAATTAAAATGTATGTTTCCTGTAAGGGTGAAATTCTTCCCATGCCTTGGTAGCACCATGGAAGGAAAGTGTCTTTTCATAAAATCATACTCACTATGGGGCTTCCCTGGTGGCGCAGTGGTTGGGAGTCCACCTGCCGATGCAGGGGACACGGGTTCGTGCCCCGGTCCGGGAAGATCCCACATGCCGCGGAGCGGCTGGGCCCGTGAGCCATGGCTGCTGAGCCTGTGCGTCCGGAGCCTGTGCTCCACAACAGGAGAGGCCACAGCAGTGAGAGGCCCGCGTACCGCCAAAAAAAAAAAAAAAAATCAGACTCACCATGATCTTATTCTTGGTAAAATATTGCTAATTTCATTTCATAGTAGATTAAAGATAAACAACAATGTTTGATAATTCTCGTATCTAGAGGGAGGAATCTCCTCTCCCTTGAATGTGGGTGAGCTGTGTGACTGCTCTGAGAAACAGAATTTGGTGAAAGTTTGACTAGGCAGTTTGAGCACAGGCTTGGAAGATTGTATAGCTCCTCATCCTCTCTCTGGGAACACTCACTCTCAGAGCCTTCAGTTACCATGAAAAAGTCTGACTCCTCTTGACCATACTGGAGAAGCCATGTGTAGGTGTTCCTTGCAGTAGTCCCAGCTAATCTCAACCTTCCAGTCAAGGCTCCAGACTCACAAAGTGAAGCCATCCTGGACCTCCAGACCAGTCCATCTGTCAGTCATCACCACCAGGTGACCTCAGTCAACATCGAGGGCAGAAGAACCATGCTGTCAAACTATACCCAAATTCTGGACCCATAAAATTCTGGAAAATCATGAAATGATTGCTGTTTTGAGACACTATGTTTTGGAATGATTTGTTACACGGCAGTTAATAACTGGAATGCCCTTTACGCTGCCAGATTTTACTATGGGCTGATGGGCCTGGAAGGACCCTCAGACAAAACGTAAGTTTCTCCCTTGGGCCAACTTGGAACCAGAGAAGCAGCTGCCCTCACTTCTTCCTGGCCACTTGAGCAAAAGGATAATATCCTGCTTAGCCTGAAGCTACTCATTGTAATTTGAACTCCAATCAATAAATTCAATGCGTAAGAAATCTAAATTTCTTTATTTTTTTCAAAACAGCTTTGGCTTTAAGCTTTTATTCCACTTACATGTGTTATCAGAGAATCCTTCCCTTTCCCTGGGATCAGCAAACTACAGTTTCTAGGCTGCGTGTTTTTGTATGTCCTGAAGGCTTAGAATTTTTTTAATGCATTTAAAGAGTTGTTTAAAAAAACAAAGAATATGCAACAGAGACAAAGTATGGCATGCAAAGTCTAACCTATTTGGTATCTGACCCTTAACAGAAAAAGTCTGACAACTCTCGGTAAAGACAAAGAGTTGGGGTAGCTAACAGTCTACAGTCATCTTTTTATGCTTACGGACTCTGAGATACTTACTCTCCTGCTTAGATAACAGACATCAGCCAACATACAATTTACCTCTTGTCTCATCCTGAAGTTTCCTTTGGGTCTTGGAGTTCTCCCGGCTATTGCTGTCCACAAAGGGTAATCATTTTGCTACTCCTGCTCCACATACGGGAAACACTTTGGATAGCGTCCAAAGCCCTCTGTCACTCAGTCCTTCTCAGGCCCACAGATATTATTCACAGAAACCCCATGCAGCTGCATCAGACACTCCCTACCTAGACTGTGCATTTCTGCTCTAGGATATGCTGCCAACACAATGTTCTGGCTGGGAAAGGGGGCACGGGTCCCCTCCACTCATACATCCCTCACTTCTATCTGCCAGTCCTGTTTTTCTTCCCCAGGACTCACTGCTGGACAAGAAAGGGAAGAGGTTCATGATGTATTCATTATTTACTGAGCTTCCACTAAATGGCAGGCGCTGTGCTGGGCACTTTGATAGAGCAGTGAACGAAACAAAGATCCTTGCACCATTCTAAAAGAGGTAGCAGACAATGAACAATAGAAAAAACGAATAAGTACATTATCTATTTACTAAAACATATAGTACTAAAGTAGATACAGAAAGTGCAACCAAGGAAGAACAAATAGAAGACAGTAAGAGGAATAAGGCAGAGGTGGAGAGTCTTAGGGCAGGCTTTACTGAGGATGAATATTTGAATAAAAATCTGAAGGAGGTCAGTAAATGAGCCATGTAGTTAACCATCCGGGAGAAGAGTATTCCAAGGTACTGAAGACAGCAGTATGCCTGACCTGTTCAAGCAACATGAGGGAGGCTGGTGTAAACAGAAAGGAGTGTGATCAGAAAGAGAGTAGGGCATGTGTGTGGAGTCTTGTAATCCTTGTTAAGATCTTTTTGGTTTCGACTTTGAGTACCATCAGAAGCCTTGGCAGGGTTTTGAGTAGAGGAGTTGGCCTGATCTGGCCTAGGTTACAACAGAAATCACTTTGTCTGCTCTGCTGAAATCAGATTAAGGGTGTGGGGCAAGAGTAAAAGCAGGTATACTTGTGGGGGAATTATGGCAATTGTCTAAGCACGTCATTATAATAGCTCAAATTTAAGGCGACAGCAAGGAGATGATAAAAAGTGCTAAGAGTGCTAAGACTCACCATTTCTAAGATTCCATTATTTCCCCTTCAAAATTGTCCTCCTCAGCTCAAAAATTATTTTATAGATTAAAGGTTTAAGTTTGCTCTTAAATGATCATGTAGTCTCCAAATCTGTGGACTAGGTCCTGAATTATTGCTCTTCCCTTCAAGACCCAGGCTTTTAAATCTCAAAACCTGGGAAGAATTCCCTTTTTCTCTGCCTTCCAGGGAACAAGTCCCTTCCCTGCATCCACGAGCCTAGAATAGCCTCACTGCAACTTGATTGATGAAAGAAGGCTGGGACAAAGGCAAAGCAGGAAAGACTAGGGGAGAACCACCCATTACTATCATCATTACCATCCCACTCTCACTTTGCTACATCACAAGTAGAGAGGCTTGTTCCAAGTCAAGCTTGTTGTGAGGGAACATACATTACAAGATAATCTCACTTTGATGGAGCTTCTTATCTTTGGTGATCTTCAGCTGGCCTCAGGAGACCACAGGATAACGGAAGCCTATTTAGGCAGGAGAGAACCTTCCAGTACCCTGGTGAATAAGGGTATGTTGGATCAGTCTTGGGATCCAGAGTCAGCAGTGAGTATAGGTTAACAAATCTCTCCCTGATTTCTACCTTTTTTTAATCCCAAAGTCCCATTCTCTCTTCCCTATCCTTCTAATGGTTGATTCTTGCCTTCTTAATGACTCTATGAGCCCCACATCTGCTGAGTACCTGAAGTCATTTACTCCAGGTCACATGGACACTAAGCCACAGAGACAAGCTTCAGGCAAGCCTCTCTGGCTCAGAGCCTGCACTTTCAGGCACTAAGAAAACTGTATCCCACTGTTGTCAGCAGTTTGACTGTGATGTCCTTCGATGTGGCTGGCTGTCTTGTATTTATCTTTCCTGAGTTAACTGACTTCATGAGTCTATGTCTTCTGTGTTTCCCCAAATTTAGGACATGTTGGGCCATTATTTCTTCAGATGTTTTTCCTGCTTCATTCTCTCACTCCTGTCTTTCTGGGACCCCAATTATACATATGTTACTTCTTTGGCTATTGTCCCACAGATCCCTGAGAGTCTGCTGATAACTTTTAATTCTCAGATTGAATACTTTCTATTGATCTAGCCTCCCATGGGCTAACTTTTCTTGCATCTCCAATCTGTTGTTAAGGCCATTCAGAGAATTTTCTATTTTAGATCCTGTATTTTTCAATTCTGGAATTTCTACTGGGTTCTTTTAAAAAGTTTTTATTTTGCTGCTGATATTTTCTATTTTTCTCAGAAAAAGCATATCTTCCTTTGTGTCTTTGAGTATAGTTGTAAGACATGCTTTAAAATCCTTGTCTGCTGTTTAGTACCTGGTTCATCTCAAGTTCGGTCTTGGTGGATACTCATTTCTCTTGAATATGGGTTGCACTTCCCAGTTTCTTCATGTTATAAGAAAATTTGGATGGTATCCTGGATATTGAGTGTGATTATATCAAAGAGGCTCTGGATTCTGTTATGTTCCTTTGAAAACTATTGATGATTTTTGTAAGTAAGTTAACTTTGCTGAACTCAAACTGCAAACTTTTTCTCCCCTGCCATTTTAGCCTTAGCAGGGTTGTTTGCTATCCTCCCATGCATGTGTGATGTGGGGGTCAGCCACAGACTGGGACAAGATTTATATACAAAATCGGGAACTCTCTGTCTGTACCTCTCCTTTCTGTGATATCTCCCCTCACTTTCCAGCTGCTGGACTTACCGTGAACATTGACTTTTTTTTTTTTTTTTTTTTTTGCAGTACGCAGGCCTCTCACTGTTGTGGCCTCTCCCGTCGCGGAGCACAGGCTCTGGACGCACAGGCTCAGTGGCCATGGCTCACGGGCCCAGCCGCTCCACGGCATGTGGGATCTTCCCAGACCGGGGCACAAACCCGTGTCCCCTGCATGGGCAGGTTGACTCTCAACCACTGCGCCACCAGGGAAGCCCCTGACTTCTTAATTTCAAGCCACTTCACTGAAAGTTGTTCTCTTTGAGTTTGCACTGACCCACATGGCAGAGTAGGGACTTCCCTAAGACGAAAGCCATGAAAGTGGGAAACTCACCAAGTGCCATTCCCTTTTTTTGTCAAGTGTCCACTCCCCTTACAGTGTCCGCTTTCCTCTGGTGGTTCTCCCATGCCTTTAGATAGTAGTTTTGTAGTTGTTATCTCCAAGAGTGTTAGTCAAACAGGAACTGCTCAAATATTACCGAAAATGAAACCCTCTCACTTTTTGCAAGTCTTCCTTTACTCATCTCTCTTCCATTATTCGAGAGCCAATTGCAGGGCTGTAATTTATTCATCTCTATTTCTGATGCCAAGAGGGTTGTACTCAGTGTGTGATCCCTGGACCGGCAGCGTTAGCCTCACGTGGGAGCTTGTTAGAACTGCAGACTCTCCGAGATGTACTGAACCAGAATGTGCACTATAACAATACCCCAGGGATTTCATTTGTACGTTAAATTTGATAAGCGCTGGTACAGAGCACACTGAGGGCCACAGCATGGGCACATGGCAAATACTAATTGAAAGTGTAAATAATAAATTCTTCACCTAGACCTTTACTGCTAAGTGTGGTATATTTGCGTTGAGAAATCATTTTCCTCTCAGATTTTAATAACAACATTTGGTTTTATATATTTTCCTCCTAAAGAACCTCCTCCTAAATTAGTAGGAGATTTGGTTGGCCAATGTGAGTCTGAACAGTAAAGGAGAGAGATTTTAAAGGGCCATCATAAAATGGAAAGTATGACCATTGTCAGCCACTGCATTTATAGGAGAACCAGCATCATGAGTGGTTGTAATTGAAATAAGAAATTTTATGAATCACATCTTTGGTCTGCTTTTTTGGGTTTTTTTAAAATATTTATTTATTTGGCTGCGCCGGGTCTTAGTTGCGACACACAGGATCTTTAGTTGCGGCATGCGAACGCTTAGTTGCGGCATGTGGGATCTAGTTACCTGACCAGGGATCAAACCCATGGCCCCCGCATTGGGAGCATGGAGTCTTAGCCACTGGACCACCAGGAAAGTCCCAATACCCACACATTTTTTTTTTTAACATCTTTATTGAAGTATAATTGCTTTACAATGGTGTGTTAGTTTCTGCTTTATAACAAAGTGAATCAGCTATACATATACATATATCCCCATACCTCTTCCCTCTTGCATCTCCCTCCCAACCTCCCTATCCCACCCCTCTAGGTGGTCACAGAGCACCAAGCTGATCTCCCTGTGCTGTGTGGCTGCTTCCCACTAGCTATTTTACATATGGTAGTGTATATATGTCCATGCCACTCTCTCACTTCGTCCCAGCTTACCCTTCTCCCTCCCCGTGTCCTCAAGACGTCTGTGTCTTTATTTCTGTCCTGCCCCTGAGTTCTTCAGAACCTTTTTTTTTTTTTTTTAGATTCCATATATATGTGTTAGCATACGGTATTTGTTTTTCTCTTTCTGACTTACTTCACTCAGCTTTTCCCCCAGCCTCTAGGCTACAGATAAAAATCTCCCTCAAAAAGAATTTCCCGCCCCCATCCCATGCATAAATTCATCCAGATGAAAGCATTCTTTTTTATTGGCAAACAAAGCTGATGATAATTATGGGCCCTGACAAAGCACGCCCTGTCATAAAAATATTTCTGATAAATGTTTATAGTTTAGAAAACTACAAAATAATTTTCAAATATAGAACATAGAAAAAGCTTGACAGAAGCCAAATGAATTTCTTCCTTTACATTTAAAAACCATTCTACTTGATTAAAAATGTGTTCACTCTTCTTCAGCTAATGGTAACTCGATGTAATTTTATATGCATTGCATTCTTTAAAGGAAAATCATAATTTAAAAGCATGCAAATGGAAAACAATGCTAGTGAACAAAAGAACTGTCAAATAGTAAAAAGTTGTAAATAAAACAGGAAAAAAGAGAACCATCAAGAAGAATTTGTAACACATACACGGAGAAGCAACAAAAACATGTTTGTGCACCGGGACCATGGTGATTATTTTTCCCACAGATATGAAAATAATATCAAAATTCTTACCCATAACGAAATTAGTTAAACATCCTCTCTCTTTCCAAGTTATCAGTAATTTTTCTGCCACATAGTAGGTGAAAGTTAGTGTTTTATTTGTTTTCCCCATTCTAAGCACATGTTATTAAGTTATTATGCTGCTTTGTGAAAATGACACTTCTAAATAAGAATGGAAAACACATAATAAACCCTCCCTTAAAAGAAAAGTGTCATTTTTGTCTGAATGCCAACATAAATTCGCTTTTTGATAGATAGTTGGAGTAGCTATCAGTATTTAAAATCAGCTAATAATTGGCAGCTTGAATTCTCAAATCATGGAAAAGAATCGGCAGTAGAATTACTCTAGAAATGAAAAAATCACTGTCAACCCAGTTTTTTTTTTGGAGTGGGCATTAGGATTGGCCAAGAATATGTTATCTCACTGGACTAATTTGGTGCAAGCTTCAGCCAGGTCCCTGTGGACCCTAACCCTAACCCTAGCCCATCCCTTCCCCCTGGCTTTCCAGCAGGATCACTGCTAATGGAGACGTGGATCCATCTCTACAAACCCTGCATTACTGAACAGCCATCGGGAGCATGAGTTCTAGAACCAAACACGCCTTGGTTTCAATCCTGGCGCTACCGTATCTTCGTGATATAACCTTTGGCAATTTAATTAACTTTTGTTTTAAATTTTATTTTATTTATTATTTTTTAACTTTTAAGCCTGTGTTTCTTCGTCTTTAGAATGCAGAGGAGTTATAATCTCCCTTTTGTCATAGGACTGTTGAAAGAATTAAATGAGACAGTTCATGGAATGTCATTATTACAGTATTTGACAGAGAGTAGCTGCTCTACAAATAGTTCCTTCACTTCCTTCTTCTCCTCCTTCTGTTCTTGCCATAAATGAATTTTCAGGATGTAAAGTTTGTTGAGTGGATGATAAGTGGTTGTGCCAGCCAGAACTCTGAAATAGTTAATGTGTAGAGCAGCCCTGTCCAACAGATTCTGTTTGATGATGGAAATGTTCTAACCTATGCTGCCCAATATAGTAGCCACTAACCAACCATCTGTGGCTAAGGGGCCCTTGAAGTGTGGCTGGTGCAAGTGAGGTGCTAAATTTTATTTCGGTTTTTAATTTTATTGAAGTATAGTTGATTGATAATGCTATGTTAATTTCTGCTGTACAGCAATGAGGTGGTAAATTGTAAATTTTATTTAATGTTAAATTATTTAAAATACAAATTTAACTAGCCACAGGTGGTTAGTAGCTACTGGATTGGACAGTGCAAATCTAGAGCAAAGATCACAAGCTTACGTGCATGCAGGGAGTAGACAGGTGACAGAAATCAGTGAAGTGTGTTGAGTCTATGATAGGGTATGGTGGGACTTGTAGAAACTAGAGACACATGCCTTGTCTAAAGGAGTCAGCCAGTACTGGCCTTGGCCAGCGCTGCTGGGTAGGTGTTTGTCCAGCTTTTCTAATGTTTCAGGAGAAGCCAGGAACGCAGATTTTCATGCAATGTCTTCCTCTTCTTTAACGTGTCAACTAATTTAAAAAGTTTTGGAGCACTCCAGGCCAAACAAAATATATTTACTAACCAGATGTAGGCCATGAAACATCAGTCTGCAGCCTCTAGTTGAGAGCCTACCCCTAAAATCATGGGAAAGTCACCGAATTAGACTGTCCATAGGACGAGCAGGGAGCATCAGCCTTGTTCACATGTCAGGTAGATTTTCAGGAAATGGGCCTTCTTGGGGACCCCATTAATGATGGCCTCATTGCCTACATCAAACCTTCAGAAACTATCTCAATTCTGGGTCCTCCATTCCACATGGCTTATAAGCTGAAAGAAGCTAGTCTAAGAAGAAGGAATCTTGCAAAGACAGTAGTGTTTCCTGGTCCAGCTCATCCCCAACACTTGGTGTCCACTGGTGTAAGCATCTTACCCAAAGAGGAGCGTGACAGGGACAGGAACAGGTCCGTCTTCCATGTTCTAACTTCTTAGGGTTCTGGCAAGCCCCAACTGATGGAAAAATCAAAAAGATTCTGTCCTGCTTGAACACGAAGCTCTGTGGCATCTGGTGACTCTGTGAAGCCACCGGAGTTTTCCCCCAGTGTATTCATTCATTTATTTGCTCACTTATCGAACAGATATTTGTTAAGCAGCTCTTATGTTTGACTCACCAGTGCTATCTCATTCCCCACCACTTGGGTGTGGAACATTGTGGAGTCAGCTTTCAGCCTTGTCTTCAAGTAGGAGCCAGATGTAAAGGCAACATATCCCCCAGGTTAAGAGCATTATCTTTGGCCTCAGGCCCAGGATTGAGATTGTCCACTTCCTATCTGTGTGGTCTTAAGCAAGAGACGTTTTTTTTAGGGCACTGAAATTTTATTTCACTTAAGATGATCACACAATGTCTATGCTTTTTTTTTTAATTGAAGTGTAGTTAATTTAAAATGTGTTAGTTTCTGTGTATAGCAAAATATATATAAATAGTTCTTTTTCATATTCTTGTCCATTATAGTTTATTACAAGGTATTGAATATAGTTCCCTGCTCTATTACACTAGGACCTTCATGTTTATCTATTTTATACACAGTAGCTAAGCAAGAGACTTTTTAATTCTTAGTACGAAATGGGAAAAGGAAGAGTATCTTCCTTATAAGTTGGTGAGAAGATTAGATGAGATAAGCATGTCAAGGACTTAGCGTAACCATAGCAAGCTCTCAATTTAAAAAAAAAAAAAAAAAGGACGTACAGATAATGGATTACATCTCTGCTGCATGCAGTAGTATACCAAGGGGAGGGTGCCGTGGGGGTTTTCTGTCTCAGCCAGGACGAGTATTTTATCGTTGACTTTATTTACAATTGCTGGTGCACGCTAATAATTAAAAGCAGACTGACTTTTAGTCAGTTTTATTATCGTTTTAAAGTCCTCTACAGACGTCGCAGTCTGTTATCATCCGCTCCCCGGGAGACTGCTGCCCTGGCCTCCACTGACCATGTTTAGGTGCAGCACTGGCCTCATATTTATCCCTTTTGTCGTCTTCTCTCTGAATATCTTTAATGCTGGTTTTAGTCCCTCTTGGAATCATAGGTGCATTGTGTATGTAATGGTGAGTTGAAAAATAGACTCCATGCAAACACATATTGAGCGCTATGATACAGGGTGACCAACTTGTGCCAATTTGCCCAGGACTTTGCCAGTTTGAGCACTGAGAGTCCCATGTTCCCTCAGTTCTGTGCAGCTGGGGGACAGCTGGTTATCCTAGACATGCCACACATTAAGGAAAGATGGTGGAAAGATAAGAAGCCAGGTTCTAATACCAAGAGTTTGAATATCATTTGGTGTAATATCAGTGGAGAATGAACTACAGTTGACCCTTGAACAGCAAGGGTTTAAACTGTGCAGATCCACTATACGCAGACATTTTTCAATAAATACCTGCAGTACTACGGGACCAGGGTTGGTTGAATCCGCGGAAGCAGAGCCGTGGATGCCGAGGAACCGCGGATCCCGAGGGGGGACTGTAAGTTATAGAGACGTTTTTGACTGCGAGGGTGGTCTGAGCCCCTAACCGCCTCATTGTTCAAGGGTCAACTGTACTCACCAAGCACACGCACACACACACACACACACACACACATTTAAGAGCTTGGCTAACACACGCCGTACCCAGATCCCCTGCCTTTGGCATCACTCAAACATCTGCCTCCACCCACTGATCACCTCCATGTGTCCACACTCATTTAACCAAACCTGGAAGCACAGAGTTACCAACCAGCTCTTCATGCCCTTTCTTGTCTGCTGTGTTTTCATGTGCCTGCCCAGGGAGTGTTCAACACGCTCCGAAGGAGGCCCACACAGACACGCAGCCTGGGCCAAACGGATCGTTGCATAATTGATAATAGGCCTTTGTATTCACATTCTATTTAGATTATTGTACAAAGCAGGTGACAGGTGTTCAGAGAACATTACCCAAGCTGCCTGTTGCCGAGAACATCCTGAGACCAGCTGGGGCAGGGAGCCCAGAGGAAATCCCCTGAGTAATTTAATAGTTCACAGGGCTTTGAGTTTGTGAGGATTACAACCAAGAATTCAAGTGATATTGACCACCCACTTAAGAAGGGCCTTTGTGCTTTTCCCTTCTACACTCATTATTTTTGTTCCCAGGGAAATTGCTGCATGGTGATCGAGATGAAAACTTTTTTTTGCAGAAGGGTGTATGTTGTCGCTTAACACGAGAAACAATGGGAAAGAAAGCATCTAGTAAGGGAGAAGCCTGCTTTGAAATGCCCAGTATTGGGTATGCCCGGTTGGGGTGGATGGGGGTTGCTAACTTCTCTTTTCAAAAGATTTGTACCCAGAGCCAGATGTTTAAGGAAAATTGTAGAATGCAACTTTCAGGATCAGGAGCTGGTTCTGAAACAGAGCTAGCCAGAACATTTCACTTGATTTCTCAGAATTCATCCTCTAGGTTCACAGCTGAAGTTTTCACACTTAATAGAGCCGCGACATTGCTCTGTGTTTGAAAATTTACTTAACAGTTGGTCTCACTTTTTGACTATTTCTCCCCTGCTTTCTCATGCATTTTGGTTTTTCAGAACAAGTTTGGGTCAAAATTCATGCACTGGCTCATTCCCTGAACATTTACTAAGTATGCCTTCAACACACTGTGTGAGACGGGATTCATTCAATATCCATCCTACAGATACTTCCGGAGTATCTACTAGGTGACAAGCTCTACGCAAGGCGATGAGGACACGTTCTGTACAGGGAGCTTACATTCCAACAGGGCAGACAGAGCCGTTTGGTGGTACTTGCTGTGGAAAAAAGTAGAGTGGAGTAAGGGAGGGGTGAGAGGTGCTGGAGTAGGGGAGTGGAAGAGACTATATAACTGGAAAATGACGAGTGAACTGGCCAAGTGGACATTTCCGGGCAGAACGTTCCTGGCACGGGACATAGGCTGTGTGAAGTCCCTGTGGCAGAGGATACCTGGGATGCTTGAGGCCACAGTAAGGACTTCAGCTTCATTCTGAGTGAAATGGGAAGCCTTTATAGGGGTTTGAATAAAGGAGCGATGGGATCCAAGTCAGCTCTTAAGATCACCCTGATTGCTGTCTGAAAAATAGTAAGGGTCAAGAATAGATGATGTAGGGAGACTTCTTAGAAGTCTGTTGGAATTATCCGGGGAAGATAAGGCAATACACAAATATGTAATTCTAGCCTTCAACAAGCATGTAACTACTTGGGAAAACAGATCTTGGCAGCATTTTATTTAAATGGAGGCAAAATGGAATAAGAAAAAGTAAGTGGAGGAAACAGTGGTTAATTGTTTCCATTAGGGAAGGCTTCTTGGAGGAGGTGTCTGTGAGAGACTTAAACTTTTCATTTCATTCTTTAAGACCTCCTTCATTCTCTCCTCTTTCTCTTCTTCCCTCTCTCCATCTTTCCATATGCCTCTCTCTCTCGTCTTTCTTTTGATAACCTTTCTTACCTTAGTGGTAGCTAAACATTAGCTAAAACCTAACTTTTATAATACTTTTACAGTAACTTACTTTTACTACCCTCAACTCTGCTATAACTTCATTTTTCTCTCCTCAGGCAAATAGACTTCCGTACATTGAATACTGTTTTAAAGAAGGTCTTAAGCACTGAAAGATGGATTTTGATATTCAAAAGATGACAATTTATTAAACTGATTAAAATATCATTTGAAATGAAGGGGTTGGGAGTAGAGAGGGAAGTACAGATGAAATTTGATAGGCAGAAGTTCAGTAATGGCTAAAGCAGAGCCATGAGCACATAGAGGTTGAGGACACCATTCTCTCTACCTCTGTGGATGTTTGAAATTTTCACTAATAAAATATTTTAAAACCTCATTCGGGCTTTCCTGGTGGCGCAGTGGTTGAGAGTCCGCCTGCCGATGCAGGGGACGTGGGTTCGTGCCCTGGTCCGGGAAGATCCCACATGCCGCGGAGCGGCTGGGCCCGAGAGCCATGGCCGCTGAGCCTGCGCGTCCGGAGCCTGTGCTCCGCAACGGGAGAGGCCACAACAGTGAGGGCCCGCGTACCGCCAAAAAAAAAAAAAATAAAACCTCATTAGATCATTCTCAAGACAGATTGCCATCCGTGATACTACATGTTTGGTATCTTTTAGAAGTGATATCTTTGAAAATCTTTTCTTTAGGAACTGACTTCTGAATAGAACGGTTTTTAAGAGTAAACATTTCAGGAAGTAACTGTCTTGCGAGCCTCTCACTGTTGTGGCCTCTCCCGTTGCGGAGCACAGGCTCCGGACGCGCAGGCTCAGCGGCCATGGCTCACGGGACCAGCCGCTCTGTGGCATGTGGGATCTTCCCGGACCGGGGCACGAACCCGTGTTCCCTGCATCGGCAGGCGGACTCTCAACCACTGCGCCGCCAGGGAAGCCCCAGGAAGTAACTTTTAAACATACGAGCAGACTGGTGCAGATTTTCCTTTGAATTTGACTTAATGATATACCACTTCTTGTTTTACACTCTTAGTTCCATAATATTGGCTTTCAGTTTGATAATGTGTATCTAGAGGTCATTGGAAATAGCTGTGACGGTTTGAAGCAGTTCTATAGTAAGGCAGACCTTCCTAATCAGGGCTCAGCATGGGATAGGTGTGTAACAGTATCTGTGGAACTGATCGCCAAAGCAATTTGTATCCAAATACCCATTCGCAATCACTTAGGCTACTAATTCTTAAAAAATAGAACACTAGAGGGCAGTCTTCACATTGAGAAAGAATGGAAAGGTATAGCCGGTGACTAGCAGTCAGACTGACAATTTTAAATAGCCTTCTAAATTGAGAGATTATGTTAGATTAACCTTCACATTTTTTATATAACTTCACTACTAGTGTAGCATATTTTATATATTTTCACATATTTTATATAACTTCACTGTTTTATATAACTTCACTACTAGTGTAGCTCGAAAGTATTAAAATCATTTAGATGTGCCTTATATAAGTATATATGTGTTTACCTTTTCATAGAATGTATAGTAAGGATTATATTACATCACAAATTTGATTTTTTTAAGACCTTAATCTAATAAGATATCCTTTAACAATCTTGAAAACCTAATTTAGGAGACAGCATATTGAAACACAAACTTGAATAGGTTAACTAAACTCTCAGCAAACGTACAGCCCCCAAATCCAGAGCAATTTAAATGCTTCACAGGGACTGTCTTCTTTTCCTGCTTCATTGGAACCTATTTTCCTTCCCAAATAATGAGTGTGATGGATCCAAGGCCATAGTTTCCAGGTAACGAGCCCCTTATCAGTTGTTTTCCTGCTACCAGATTCTTCTTTCTCTCCAAACACTCATTTGAACGTGTGTTTATTCCCGTGATACATTTTCTTCTCTTTGTACAGATGATATCTACCAGCATCCCAAAGTCCCAAAAGATTCCACATTGATGATTCCATTTATATAAAATTTCTGAGTAACAACAGTTTAAAAACTGACAATATGTTAGCGGTTGCTAGGGGGATTAGGAACCATGGGAGGAAGGGAAGGAGGTGGGAGGAAGTTGAGTGTAGTTATTAAAGGGCGATTCATGTGATCCTTGTGGTGATGAAACCATTCAGTGTCTTGACCGTGGTGGTGGAGACAGGAACCTACACAGGTCGTAAAATTGTATAGAACTAAATATACACATACAGACCCAAGACCAAGTGAGACTGGAGAAATCTGAATATGATTGGCAGATTGTCTCTATGTTAATGTCCTGGTTGTGCTGTTAAACCATAGGTATTTTGGGTTTGTTTTTAAAGATCAGGGTTTTCTTGTTGTTGTTTTTGTTTTGTTTGGCCGAACTGTGCCGCCCACAGGATCTTAGTTCCCCGACCAGGGATCGAACCCGTGGAAGTGTGGAGTCCTAAGCACTGGACCACCAGGGAATTCTCCTATTAAACTATAGTTTTGCAAAATGTTAACACTGCTGGAAATCAGGTAAAAGGTACATGGAATTAGCTTCTCTGTTTAATTTGTTGAAACCAAATGTGAATCTTCAATTATCTCAAAGTAAAATTGCAATTAAAAGACTATATAAAGCAAGCATTAAAGAATTCAAACAGGACTTCCCTGGTGGCACAGTGGTTAAGAATCTCCCTGTCAGTGCAGGGATCACGGGTTCCATCCCTGATCCGGGAAGATCCCACACGTCACGGAGCAACTATGCCCATGCACCACAACTACTGAGCCTGCACTCTAGAGGCCATGAGCCACAACTACTGAGCCCACGCGCCGCAACTACTGAAGCCTGCGCACCTAGAGCCCGTGCTCTGCAACGAGATGCCACCGCAATGAGAAGCCCGTGCACTGCAAAGAAGAGTAGCCCCGTCTTGCCGCAACTAGAGAAAGCCCACGTGCAGCAACGAAGACCCAATGCAGCCAAGAATAAATAGATTAAAAAAAAAAAAGGAATTCAAACAACACAGCTCCTCAGTCCATGGAAATTTAAATATGTCTTCAGACTCTTAACCAATTTTTTTCCGCTTATTCAGACTTAAATTTTCTAGAACAACATCTGCAAAGTGGTTGTTTCTCAGTCCTAAGACTATGGCTCAAGAGTTGATCAAAATAATCTGAGACAATAGTTCCCTAAGGCAAAAGGGGAAAAAAGTAATTTCCAAAGTAGACTGCCTATTTGAACACTGGCCACAAAAAATTACAGTATTGGAGAGAAAAATGGTAATTCTGGGAAAGCACAAATCTTTCCTCACTTATCATGCCAGGCTGTGTGGATGAGACGTGAAATAACATCAGCGTGTTTGTTCAGTTGATGCGAGAGCATTGGTAATAAAATCTTTTTTTTTCCCACCCTATACATACTAAGCTCTTCTGTGATCCTTCTGTCACCTCTCTTATCACATGATCAGGCTTGTCACTGCCAAATGTCCTGGGCCTTCACTTCTCAGGAGGCCTGACTTCTCCAGTCTGATTCAAGTAACAAAGTATTGTCTAAAAAGCTAAAAGCAAAGAAAATGTATAGATGTGACACTCCCCTCGCCCCCGTGATACCCCCTCACACACAAAACCCAGAATCACCTCTGATCTCCGCATGACCAGTGGAAACATTTTTGTCCATGGCTTCTGGCAAAGGAGTATTTTCCAGGAATCAGGTGACCTTTGAGGTTGTACCTAAGTGAAGGGGAGATTAGATGAATGAGTCAGGGTAGGGTAAGCTCTGCTGTGGTAACAACCACCAAATCCTAAAGTGACCAGATACGGTACCCATGGGCTCAGATGACAGAGACAAGCCCCCCCCTCCACCAGCACACACTTATGAGTGCTCGTGAAAACTGGAGGAAATGAAATAAAGTCTGTAGTCTGATTGACGGTATTGGGCCAGTGGCGGGTAGGCAGAGGAGAGGGACGGGGGAATGAATGAAATCCTTCTGAGTGCTCGGAAGGTGGAAACCTGGAAATACTTGGCAAATGGTATGAACGACTGTGACACTGAAGCAAGCAGTGAGCTGCAGAACAAGCTGTCTGTGGTGTTCTGAGTACAAATTCAGGGCCTCTCAACAAGAGATCCAGGGAGTCACCTTACTGAAGAAAGTCCTTCCCCCTAGGTGAATTCAGGCTCTGCTACTTATTAACGCTGGGACTTTGAGTCCATTACAGCACCTCTAAGCTTTAGTTCCTTCATTTGAAAAATGGGTTTGTTGAGAAGATTAAAGGAGATGAGGTATGTGGAATGTTCTGTGTGAAGTGTACAGGGAGGTGCTCAGATAGCAAATACACAACGCGTTAACATTCCTAGTACCATTAGTATTTCTGCTACTCTTGTTTTTTTGTTATTCATTATCTCCACTATCATTTCCCCTTCCAAGAACTATTAGGACTCAGTCTATCAAGGTGATATGTTGAAGGAGAAATAGAGGATAGGCATGCTGGAAGTCAATGGGTGTGTACTTATTAATCATTCCACTGAACCCTTATTTACTCCTATTAGATCTTGGTTCTTATCGTCTCACCCATCCAGTCCAGTCTCTTTGAAGTTCTTTGAGCCTAAGCATATTGTTAATATTATAAGGGAGAGTGTAGAATAGCAGTTTAAGAGGAATGACTCTCGAGCCTGGCTACCTGAGTTTGCATCTACTTCCATCATTTACTAGCTGTGTGACACTGGGCAACTTACTTAACCTCTCTGTGCCTCAGTTTCCTCATCCAGAGAACTGGCTGTTGTAGTGATTAATTTGGGTTTCTATTTTGTACAAAACACCAGGGAAACTGTGGCAGCCACAGATGACACGATGTGTCCTTCTCCTCTCACTAACCAAATAGACAGATATTAGGAAAACATATGAACTTGCTCATATGCAATCATATAATGGAGTTAATGGCCCCTCAAAATTTAAGAACCCCAGTTTTAGGTGGAGAGAAAAGCAAAGATGTATAACTGATGGAGTGAAAAGCTGCTTTTATAGCTTTTTTTTTTTTAATTAAGGAAACCTAAGATTCACTGCGGGTGGTGAATGTTCTCAGAGCTCACACAAGTATGTCCATCTTTGGTTGATGATGTGATTTCTATATACGAGGCAGCAATGACCATCCTTATTCCAGAGAAAAAGGACCCCTCTTTTCCTGTGGTTGTGTGCAAGAGTAAGTCTTATTGGTAGCTGGTGATGCCCCACCGACTCATTCACTTTCTCATGGTAGCTGGCAGAGTCAGGGGCTAATCCCAGAACCTTTTATTACGATGACATTTTAAAAACTACATCCCTTGTGCTCTTGCTGCATTTCATCAAAGGCTAAAACAAAAACCTATCTAATGTGTCAGAAGGGCCAATCTAATCTGCCCTATAAACTGCGTTTATGGAGGAAAATGCTTTGTAACCTTATATATCATAAACTCAACACATGAAGCCAATGTAAAATGTTCCTGAAATTGCAAATATTGACCCATGTCTTTTTCTCCCCAAGCAGATAAACTTGGGACATACAAAACTCATCCTCTGTTATCAAAGGAGAGTCATAGGAAAAAATATGGTCAGACTGTTTATCCCACCACATCCATTTAGTCCATAATGCTCATCACAAAACCCCAGCTGCCTAGAAACATTTTATAATAAAGCATATTTTTTGAATATTGTGTCAAAATTGTATTGGCCACTTTAAATTTGCATACAGTAGAGTACATTACATCGCCTCAATCACATGTTTCCCATACCCCATATTGTTTCTTAACCTCTAACCTAATTTCTCTCAAAGTGGCATCCATTCATCTGAACTACTGGGGAGCTTGTTAAAGATGTAGGTTCCCAGGCCCCCCACCAGGCCCACTGAATCAGATCTCTGGGCCTGGGACCCAGGAAATGACATTTTAATGCAGCCTTCCAGTTGGTTTTGGAATTGCTGCAGTCCCCCCAAACCAAATCTTTAGTAATATATTCATAATTATGGTTTAAATATGATAAAACCACAGTTATAATACATTGATTTATACTATATTTCTTCCTTTTTAAAGATTTTCCTTTAAATATTTCAGGTGTCCACGGATCTTCACAAAGATTCTATTTTATTTGTTGTTCTTTTTTAGGGTTGTATATTTTTAACTTATGGACTATATAAATATAATGGATCAATAGATACATAGATAGAGGGATAAATAGCTGTAAATAGAGAGAGAGAGATCTTTATATCTAACTTTAAAAAAATTCCCTACACTACAAATGGTAAATATTTTTCAAAAGACAAAAAGATTAAGGTTTTTCTTGACCCTAGGAAGCCTAATAAGAACATGTATTTTTTAAATACAAGGGACTAAGAGGGGGAGGTGGGTTTTAATTTTATTTATTTGTTAAATTTCTGTTTTGCTTTACTTGAGATATTTTCTCTAATAGGTAGCATAGCACTTTTGAAAATATTAAAGTGCTGAAGAAAATGTTTCTTCATATTAAAATGCACGTCTCAGTAAAAGGAGAAAAAGAGAAATAGCTCCCTTAATTTTGCTCTAAATTATAGCTCGAGCCTGATGACAGTGTCTTCCTAAGCCAGTGCTTTCCAAAGCATCTTCCAAGAACACTGGCCCCATATGATGTGCCTCTAGGGAAGGGTTGCATTTTTCCAAATATATTTGCAAATTGCTCCAGGCTCTCCGTCCTGGCCCCCACCCCAGTGCTTCAAAAGGTACATTTTCACATTAAAGACTGAGGAGTCCTGCGGGAAAGAAACTTGGTTGACTTTGATCAGCAAAGCATTTTTCAAACTTACTTGTCCTCCAGCCCTCCCCCCTCTCTTACTTTAAATCACTTCTATCAGTTCTCGAGCAGTTCCTCAGAACAGGCACACTTGGGCTTGTAATAAGCCATCCTGAACGTATCTGTTCAGTCAATGCTCTGGAGTTCCACTGAATTCTTGTACCTGTCGGTTAGATAAGTTTACCCTTCACCCTCATCCAGGCCGTGGGTCATCATTGGCAGGAAACTTAAGACCACCCCCATTGCCACCGCCGAAAAGCAGACTCAGAGCCCCTACCCTGCTGGTCACATGCCAACACAGCCTGGCATAAGCAGAAGAAGTAGTCAGCTCGGTGCTTCTAGACTGATAGCTATTCTCTCTTTAAAGATCCCCAACAGAGGTGATTTCCCAGTCTGCTTTCCTAAAAGATGTTATCTCACCCGTCTCATAAATCAGAGATTTCTCTCTAATGTGCTCCCTGTAATCTGTGGTCGCCTAGGGCAATGCCTTCCAAGGCCCCATATTTGCAGTTCTAGAATGGCTGAGTTGTGAAATACCACACATTGAGAATCTTTCAACATTTCACTGTAAAATAATATTTTTTTCCTAAATGATCAAGCTACTCTGTGGTCCAATAGCAAGACCTTTCCTTACCAACACCCCACTGGGTTTCCAGTTTTTGTCAGCACATCTTACTCACCCCTGTCCCCGGTGCCTAGAATAATAATGCAGTTCGCAAGGACACACAGTGGGCGATTGATGAATACTTGTTGCAAGAGTGAATTAGGCAGAAAGCTCAGTAATGATCCCGTGTAAAGGCTCCTTGGTACAGCGCATCTCTGAGATTGACCCACCAATGTCATACCTATGCACTGCCTCACCCTCTCATTCAGGACCGGCAAGCTTCCTGAAACCCATGACCCATATTCCAAACCCTTGTTGCTGTAGGGCAGGGACAATGTCGAGATCTTCTCCAAACGTCCGTGGGATACTGTGTGCGGGCACCCCACCGAGGCTTCTGCCCAAATGAATAAAACACATTCTTGGTCTGTCAGTCACTAAAGGAAAACCACTATACAGAATAAGGGATTTATCAGAAGAACAGGACAAAGAAGAAAAACAATCCAGGGTAGAGAAATGAGCATAGAGCCTGTATGCAAGCGAGCCCTCCCTTAAGCCTGGGTCATGCCCGGGTCCACTGTTGGGATCCACCCAGGGTGGAGGTAGACAAACTCAGGAAGGAGCCCCTCCGTTTTCTTTGAATCTGGGCTTTTCAGCTTCCTTCAGGAGGAATCCTCTCAAAGTAAAAAGGAAAGCGACACAACCGACTGAATCACAAACCCAAGTGCAGAGGGTTGAGAAGATCCTGGGTAGGGAGATTTGACCTTACCTCCAGTGATGTCCTGGAGGAGCCAGGAGTGCTCCTGGCTGAGTGCATGTCCAGGTCTCAGAGAGACGGGCTGTGAGTAAATTCTGAATGTGCTTCTTCCCTAAATTTGGGTCACATGAATACTTGTAAATCCCTGCTCTCAGCCCCTCTAATGCTAACAGAGCCTCACGAATGAGAAAAGTTTTTCTCTCCTTCCCCCAGCCTCTTGCACCGCTTTGGTGCGTGGACAGATGGAGGGCCCAGTGTGGTCTCAGCAGGGAACTGTGAGGCAGGCCACACTCTCCGTGGGTCCCAGAGGCTGAGGGGCCACCACCTGTCACCACCTTTCTGCTCAGCAGAGCAAAGACTAGTGCTTGAAGCTACTCAGACCATGGGGATGAAAGCGTTCCCTCGAACGCTTGTGGGGAGGACTTTGTGGGAAGCTGGAGGTCCTGTGCATGCACAGGCGAGGGCCAGAGGGTGAGTGGTTTGTACTGCAAGACAGGAGGTTGTTTCTATGATGACAGGACCTCTGTAGCCAGTAAGTTTGGGCTTTCGAGACCTCCTTCTCTGGGTAGTCTTGGGCATGTCCACACAGGTCGGGGACTAGCATTTTATTTTATTTACTTTTAATTTTTAAAATTGAGATAATATTGATTGATAACATTATATACGTTTCACGTGTGCATCATTTTGTTTCTACTTCTGTATACCCTACACTGTGCTCACCACCGAAAATTTAATTTCCAACCGTCAGCGTACACTTGACCCCCTCTACCCAGTTTGCTCTGTCGCTTGCCTCTTCCCCTCTGGTAACCACTACTCTGTTCTCTGTAGCTACTTGTTTGATTTTGTTTGGTTTTGTTGGTTCATTTATTTTGTTTTCGTTTAGTTGGGGCAACTAGCATTTTACAGGAAATATTCTGAGAGAGGAACTAGGGACTCTGATGGTAAAATCAAAGAAATTTAGAAGTAGTAAAATGGACTTCGAAGGTGACTTCATTCAAATATGTCCTTTTATAGGTGAGAAAACATGCTAGAAGAGAAATATGGGAAGTCCCTTAGGGGAGGAACAATTGAGTTTTTCCTAAACCATAGTACTAAGTAAACGTCGTATTCTAGTGCATGTTGCCTTAGCCCTGGAATTTGAAGGTGTGCTCTGGCCTTTGACGAGGACCCTCATGGAGTATGTGATTGCCAATGTTAAAATGTCCAGAACCTTATTGCTCTGCAGATAGAAAAGCCGAGTTTTGATCTCCAGAACAAGGTACCTGCTTCAGGCACCGTGGGAAACACCTCCTCCCCAACGTCAAGGCCAGAATTCTGCCCCATCAGCTGCTTGGGGCTGCAGTGCCAACCAGCTGGCCCCAAGAAGTACCCTAGGAAATCCATGCCTCTGCTAAGCCTCTAAGCTGCCCGCCCTGGGAACCCTGTAGGCACCTGGGTTATTTAGTACAAGAATATCCCATCCCTCTTTCCTTCCTGTGTGAGCTGCATCACAGCAGTGACTTGGAATAAGAATCACCCTTGGCAGCATCTGCAAGGAATTGTTTAAAAAGGTAGGCGTTAACCAGGTACACTGGCCGGTGAAAGGCCCAGCTCCTGCCTGATCCCACGGGAGCCTCTGAGAAGGCCCTTGATGGGCCTCCTGTGGGAAGAGTTCTCCAGCAGAGCCCGAGAGCAATGGTGGGTGGGGTCTTCTTAGCCATGTCCTTCCTAAATTCCTCATGGCTTTGCTGTAAGCCTCTCTAGAAATTCCAAATCATTAAAATTGGAAGAGTAGATATTCTAAGGTTCAAAGGAGAATAACCACAGAGGAAGGCTCATTTGGGATCTAGACTTCACAGACTCATCTCCTTTTCTACCAGTTCTCCACCTGTCCAGGCTGGGTCCCTACCCATCAGTAGCATTCTTCCCTCAGCCCTCGCTCTGTAAAGAGAGAATGCTTGTTCTTTCATTCATTTATCCAATCAAAATACAGTTCCTGAGCCCCAGGCACTGCACTTAACATCAGGGATACAACATGGCGTGATGGGTCCCCGTCATCACTCAGCCTGCAGCCTGCGGGAGATCCTGATGATTACGCTATAGGGTGAGAAATGCTGGAATCGGCTTCAGTGCCGATGGCAGGAGAACACACGGGAGTGACACCTAACTCAGTCTCAGAGGGTCTGGAAGAGTATTCTAGAGGAAGTGATGCTTTAACTAAGATCTTAGGAATAAACCAGTCACTTGTGAAAAGTGAGGGTCCATGGGTATATAGGAAGATTGTGGACCTGCAGATAGAACAGCTTATCTGCAAAAGCTCAGAGGTGCCAGAGGACACCGTTCATTCAGAAATAAAAAAGATGAAGATGCTTTAGATTAAGCGAAAGAAAAGAGCATAAACATGGGAGTCCTCAGGCTGGGGCTCCAGTCCTGGCACAGAGACAGACAAACAGTGACCTTGAGCAAGTCACTTGATTCTGGTCCTCATGTCCTCATCCATAATACAAAAGGACTGGCCTAAAGGGCAATGGAGAGGAGATGGTCATAAAGCCCCTGCCCCTGTGATAATGGCACAAAGGCCCTGCACGGACTCTTGCTGGAAGGGTGAGGACAGTCACCTTGGTCTCAGTCTTCGGAGCCACTTCAAGTTCCTGCAGTCACGTGGCAGGACGGCACCGGGAGGCTGTGGAAACTTTTTCGAGACTTGGAGCTGCTCTAGTCGCCACTGAGTCCTGTTATCACAGGGAGACATTTGTATAGTCCTCGTTCTTTGATAGTCTGTGTCTGAAACGTTTTGTTAACCCCAGAGAAGGGCAAATACTTAGGTGTGATTGCATGGCACGGTGAAAGAACTTTCATTGTTGAATGAATGGAAAACAAATAGTGATTGGAACTTGTTAAAATTATGGTGTATAGAATAAGAAACAATGTTTATCGAGGTTCTTAGACTCCTCCGACACATGGTAGGTGCTTAGTGATGATGTTGGCTTGATTTAAATGAATATGGAATATATATATTAGTTGTGATATTAGCTGTTTGTTACATGGGGCTCGTTACTGTTTGATTTCCCCAAAAACCTAGTGATAGGCTGGGTTCCCTCCATGTTGACTCAAACTCAGGGGATATTTTCCCCCATGTAAATGGTTCTCTTCTGATTTGAAACATTATCTGTGGCCGTGGTCAAACAAATGTGAACCAAGATAAATCCATATCATCACATCAAAACATGTTGTAATCAAGGTCATAGACCAAACACGTGCTTTATCTCTCATCCGCTAAGGTCTTGGTGCCGCTTAGGACAACTGTTATGAATACTGGCGGACACAGCTTAAGGTCACACAAAATGTGGACTGGAAGGAATCGGTCCATAAATGATATACATGATAACTGATGTCATTTTCAAAGGAAGCTGCTGTCTGTTGTTAAATAAACACGAGGTAGGTACTCGTTGCAGAGCTGTAACCCAGTATTTTAAACTACACACAAAAACCGTTCAAAAATACATTGGTAAGTCAGACTGCATTAAACGAAACAAAGAAGTTAAGTTTGGGAAGGTTATAGTTTGGTTTCATGCAACCACGTCAAGCTGTTTGGCTGGTCTGACACCTGGTACAGACATCCCACTGTAATCAGTCAGGCTGTGCGTCATTTCATCTCCACTCACCCAAACCAGGGATGTGACCGAGAAAGATATTGCGAGGTGGGGGAGAATTCAGGTCAGAATTCTGAAGCAAGAGAATTTGAAAGCAGCCAATTCGAGAGTTGTCTCAAAAACTGAAAATTAGAAAAAGCCATATGTGCTGTTTGGAACAGGCGTGTAACTGGAATGTCACCACCCCCTTCTTCAGTTTGGAGGTCACCAGTGTTCATCTCCACATCATGCATTCTAACCCCCTACACCCACCCCGCACTTCCTCTCTGAGAACAGCTCCAGAAATCACCACAAGGGGGAGCATTGACCTGGTGAGTCAAACCCCAGTAGGGGGTATCAGGCGGATCCTAGTCTGGGGATACAGGGGCAGGTCACAAAGCTGACACTTCATGGCCAAGCTTCCACCATTCACATGCCCAGAAGTTACCTGGGTTGGAAGCTCACCCTCCTACACCGGGTCAGGGAGGGCACAAGCATCTACCACCTATTAGAATCCCAACCAACCTCTCATGCCCCAAGTCACTCCGAGGGCCTGGAAATTTCTCAAGCAGAACATCTTCTAATACTCCCTTTCCTGAACATTGGAGTGGACAGCAACACCTCCCAAGAGAGACTGTCTTAAATGCCTGCAAACCTTCTTAGAAAGGGACATATCTGCCTTTCGGGCCTCAGAGATCTTTCCCTTCCTAATGCTGGCCAAGGTGACTCCCCAGGATCATTTCTGCGAGAGCAAGGACATTGAACGGTGTTCCCAAGCTTTCCCAGGCATCTGCCGTAACGCGTTCTAGAAAGCCTAGATCAAAAACTCAACTTTCCCATTTATGGCCTCTGTGAGGGTGGCACGTTTCTGCCAGAAGTAAGTGTGGGGTCTGGTGTGGAATATCCACTTGAGTCTTGAAGATGACTGGCCAAAGGAAAAGGAGGAAGGAAAACAAGTCATGAAGGACTCCTGTCTGTTAGCGCCTTCCCCACCGTAATGTCTGCTCCTTGCCCTGACAAAGCCCTGTAAACGTGAATTCCTACCACACATATGCAACGTGCACCCAAATTTACTGCGCTGTTTGATTTGCTTGTCCTGTAACTGGCCGTGTGTACTCCGGCATCTGGAGAAAACTGCAGCTTTTCAATGTTAATATGGCATTTTTCTTCCAGCTTTTTGAATGTAATTTTTGCAACTGAGGTCTTAGTCACTTGGTGCCAAGACCAAAACAGTTCATTTTTGTGTAGAAACTCACACTGATCTTGACGATTCACTTTTACTGAGTTGGCCAAAGAGGAAGAAAAGTGAGAGCATATCAGTATAAGATGTCCTAGCTTTGGAAATGAGGATAATTTAAGGATCTGGTTAGAAAAGATGGGTCTCCCCACCGTAAGGTTCGGTATTATTACAGTCACTTTGGAGCGGATAATTTAACCAAATGACTAGGAAGCTAAGAGATTCAATAGCCTAAGAAGAGGATTAATCAGAGGAAAAAGGTCCTAACTTACTTGTTGAAAACCCCCTCCCCAAAGTCTTTTTCAAGGGAGAGCATTGTCCAGACAGGAATGTTCACCCTAATGGTCATTTCTTTTTCTGAAACTCTTGGTAATAAACTACCTTTGCGTCCATTATTGCTTTTGTTTTTCACAGCAACCCAGAGAAATGGGCTCGGGGACAGTTACTATTCTTTACAAATGAGGAAGGGTTGAGGGTCATGCTTAAGGTCACCCAAATAACTGGCAGAATCGGTACTCACACCAAGACCTTTCAGTGTGGGGATGTAGTACTTTTCCCTTACCCCTGTCACTACTTTCTAAGAAGCAGAAAACGGGCTCATTAAATTGTTAGGCCTTTCAAGAATCACCATGCTGGCAGAGGAACAGCATCTTCAAATCCAGCTGCCTCCCTCATTGCAAAAGAGCTCACAAAAACAGGCTTTCTCTCCTCACTTTTACTGTCAGCTGTGAGACATAAGACTTGAAAATGCCTTAAAGGAGTAAGTTGGAATTCTGATGCCCTGAGCCTTTAAATACCCCATTGTCTCTCAGGAGAAGGACAATCCGGGCTTTGTACTGCGGTGCATTTTTCCTCAATCCCTGATCCCTGGAAGGCCCCCTTTCCTCAGAAGGGCTGTTGTGTTTTTCCTGCCACATCACTGTGACATGTCTCGCACTTAAGACGGCAGCCTACTCAGCCCCATTCATGGATTCCTCTGGAAATTGATGTCTGTTCACCACCACCCCCTCAAAAAAAAAAAAAAAAAATTCTGGCTTTTTCAAAAGAGTTATTGGAAATGGAACTTGTGAAAAACCCTTACTATGCAATGTGAACCCAGACAATAATGTTTTGTAACAGTTTTGTTTGATGTGTGCTGACAGGAATTAATCATTTTAGTTAACAGAATTGCTCTTTGTTATGTAAACTTGGTAAAGTCCGCCTCATCTGACCTCTGGCGTTGGGGAATCCACTGTTCAAAACTGTCATCTTTCTGTGGGCAGCAGGATTCTTATGGCAACTTCTGGAACCAAATTAGCCCTTGACCTTAAAGTTTATACCACCACTGGGTTGGATGCCAAGCCAGGCAAAGACGAAACTACTGTAAAGTAGGTATACACACAAGTCCCATTCCCCGAGAACTGATTAAGTGGAATGAGTATTTGTTTTCCCATTTCTCCTTTTCATTTGCTGGTATCTCAGGGAGCCGACCTCTATCAAAAATGATGGCAAACCTGAAAACACACCATTTCTAAATTATATACACTTCTATTCACTTTAGATATCCAGGGCTTGTGTACGTATAAATTGAGAAGATAGTTGGCCCTGGGTTGTGTGCTTTTAGATTGGCTCTTTAAGAAGCAAATAAAATAGGCTCCCACCTCAGTCATCACCTCCAAACCCCCTAAAATAGGAATTCCCTTACCATACGGTTTCCCAAGCATCTCTGACATGGCTCGATCCAGCTCTTGCAATCTCAACCAAGAGAGCTGTAGTCCATAAAATCACCCCACCGCCATCACCACGAAGACCACCAGTCTCAACTTTATTAGAACCCACTCTTCCGTCTTTTTCTGCCCAGAAGAACCTAGAATGACGTAACCATCTCAAACCTACCCAGACTCCTTCAAAGTTAAAAGATTTTGTCTCCTAAGCTGCCAGCCTCCTAGAGTTGCTTGTGAAGGGGTTGGCTTCTGTGTTTTCCCCGAGTATTATTACCCTAAGAAGCCAATGGATAGCCCCAAATTGTTGAGCTGTAAATCTTGCACAAGTGACAAGGGCAGTAGCAATAGGTTAGTGTAACACAGGAAGAAAGGAAGTGGGAAAGAGAGGCCTTCAGGAAAAAAAAGATCTGAGGTCAAGCCCCACCTCTGCAACTTGCATCCCACCTATGTGTCCTGGGACGTGTTTTCAGACACCTCGAGACGTATTTCCTCTCTTGTATAGTAGGAGTGATGTGTGATAGAAATGAAATGCCTCAGTTCACATTAAAGCTGAACTTCAGCGCATGGCACATAGTAGGTATTTGACAGATGACAGCTGCTAAAATTACCACTGTTATAGCAAATACTGCTAACTCCTTTTTGTTATTGAAGTCCGTTTTCCACATAGTGAAAAATTAGGACATTATACCAGGAAACAGATCATTGTTCTTCTTAAATTCTAGATTTCTTTTCTCTCCTGCCCCAAGTTTTAAGATACATAGATCTATAAATCCACTTTGGAATGCCCGTTGCCATCCGTAAGAACACACGTGAGAGTTAAATCACATGCTTTTTAAAAGAAAAGGATAACCTAGTGGAAAATTACAAAAGCCAAGCGTTCAGCCCCTAAGACTCTTTTCTTTGGAGTGAGAAAAAAAACCCTGACTGGTTTCACTCCAACTTTATCTGCCATCTTAGTGAACAAGATTAAAGCTCTAACCTGTGCTTTTAGCACAACTGATAATACCCTGAATGTAGAACGTCGGGTGGCAGCGTGACGTTTGTCAAGCACACACAAACGTTTCCCTTGTAACCCTACCTGGGTCTTCCGTGTTTCCCCATCCTTATCAGAAGCTGATAGGAAATACAGCACACTTGTTCGCCAGCTGCAGGGGTATACGGTGGCTCTTCCAAATAAAGGGCATGGTAGGCATAGTCATTTGAAAACTTATCTGCCAGGATATCTGCAAGCCCATCAAATGTTCGCTGGTAAACAGGTAATCTGAACTGGTGGATTCCTGCAGACCGGGAGCGATTGAGGTGCCCTTGCCAGGGAGGGAGAGAGGAGTTTGCCTGATTCAGATGTATGCTGGGCCTCCCGGCCGCTGGACAGCCTCGCGTGAAAGAACACAGGAGCTTTTGCACTGGTTATCGAAAACCTCGGCCTGTGGGCCGAGGGCCCTGCCGTGTCTCCCTGCCAGGGCACTGAGCCCAGGCTGAACAAGCAAGGCTTCAGAAGAGATTCCCTACCCCGACTCGTGTGAAGGAAACTCTCAGCACGGCTGACAGCGAGTTTTTTCTCACTCTGTTGACCACGGCGATGTGTAAACAGATGTATTTGAAACATACATTTGGGAGACAAAATTTCAAAACTGAGTCGCTTTTCATTGGTTTTTATAACATTGATTAGTTTATTTTTTAATACAGGGAAAGAGAAAGAAAACAACTGGCCTGTAATCTTACTACCCAAGGATTCCTCTTGACATAATTCTTGGAACTTTTATTCCAGCTGCACACGCATGTAGGAAAGTATACAAATCAGAAATAGACAGCTCGGTGAATTTTCAGACGAGCACACCTTTGTTACTGGCCACCAGCTCCCAGATCAAGGGAAAACATCCTCCTCCTAGAGTCTTCTCGACCTCTTCTAGGGTACTACCCACCTCCAAGCACAAGTTTGATCTGGACTTCTCATGGCATAGGTTAGCTTTGCATTGCCATTTTTTTTTCTTGAATTGAAACAAATAATTAGGTATATATGACCAGAAAAAATTTTAAGTACAGAAACATAAACCAGAAAGCAAAATCCGTCTCCCTACCCTAAACTTCCATTAATAGATTTTCGGTTTTGTGGTTTGTTTCTTTTCTGATTTATTTCAGGAAAATGATTATGCCCTTTGCCAGAATCATTCTCCTCCTACCCCGTCTCCCCCCTCCCCTTCCTCCCCTTCTTCTCCTCTTCTTTTTCTTTGAATTTACACACAGCAGATGATACATACATATTGTCCTATTTGTTGCTTACCTTCTTTGTACCATTTTTCCCCAGAAAGGATGTTCCTACAGATTTCATACTGTTGTGTTAAAAAGTCCTTTGGTGGTAGGGGAGAGTAGGGAGGAGGGTGAGAAGGGCCATTTTGTAATTTACAACCAAGTAATTTCTGTTTTTAATTAACAAGGGGAGGGTGGTGCTTTTTCCTTTCTTTGAAAAGATACAATAGATCAGGTCTCCCGCGGTCATCCCTGCCTCTTGTCCAGAATTCTGGGTCCTTTTGTAACAGAGCTCAAAAAAGAAAACCCCCAGCTCATGAGAATAGCCTGCTATGCTTACACTCCAGGAAACTCAGCCCCCATTAGAGTTGGCCGTGTGACAACTTGCAGCAAAGCTCTTTCCCGAACTATGGTGTTTGTGGGTCTCAGATTTCATTATTATTTCATATTTTCTTTGTATCCAGTTAAAAATGAAAGCTTTTTTTTTTCCCCCCAAACAAAATACCTAGAGCTCACCTACCGTTCCTTCAGTGAGCTGGCTTCACTTGGTTTTTCTTTGGCAGGGAAATTGCCATTGAGGGAGGCATTTTCCAGTAGTACAACGTTAAGCCTGCAACTTTATTGAAATATATTTTTCCAATAGGTGGCACTAATGTGTTTAGCTAGAGTTAATACATCCCCACCGAGGGGAACTGTACAGGTCAAAAGAGCTGTTCTTACCACTTCTCACCGAGTTTCTCTTACACTCTTGGAGGTTGTCTTAACTTAGTACCTCAAACCAGGTGACAAGATACCCAGATAAGCATCTCAGAAACTGGCCCTTGCCTCTTGATAAAGAATAAGAGATCACAGAAAGAGAGGATAGATCGCCCATGAAGAGTCTTCCTTTTGTCCTTTAATTCATTTGAGGGAACATTAGTACCTGAAATTCAAAATCTAGGAGTGAAAATGTTCTTTTATATGTAACTAAACACCAAGGAAGCAGCGAAAGTCTAACAGGCCTACAAGTCACCTACTTGAAATGCAGGCTTGACACGCGTCTGGAGGAAGCCATGTGCTTTGCTTCTGTTCTAGGTTTTCCGGTCGTGAGATAGAGGCCATAGTGGCTTTTCCCAATTAATCATTGACTGTGAGGATTTGAACAACCTCAAGAGGTTGTTCTTCATTCAAGGTCAATTTATATTATGGCCTCAAGAGGACTTTAATTTTCACCACGTTTCAGCAGTATTCTGAATGCAAAATGAGAGCTACTCTTTGTGTATCACAGAATATGGGAAAACTCAAGATGAGACCATCTATGGGTACTTGAATTGTGTTGAATATAATCCCAGTTCCTACCCTTTTCTATTCTGTATCGTCACAGAAGTGTCATCTAAACCCTTTGCTTATTAATCCGTCTGTAAAATGGAATTGAATATAATAACTTCTGCTCCTTTATTCCTTCAGGGCAAACAAAAAGCCAAACAGTTTTAGAGCACCAGGCTTGAGTTGTAGATGCAGTTTTATTTTTCATTCTGTTCTTTATACTTGAACTGTTTCACACCTAAACATTAAATAATTCATTTGTAATAAGCACCACTGTGTTTGGAGGGAAAGGCAATATGTAAATTCAAGATGACTTTATAAAACTTTAACTCATGAGAGTGATACCTGATAATTATAGAAAACTTGGAAAATTATGAAAAGTGGAAATGGAGGGGAGAGCTCACCAGCTTTAGGGGAGATTCCCACAGCTTCCATGAGCCTTAACACTTTGGAAGATTGTGATTAACATTTTTCACAAAGGTACCTGTTAGAGAGTAGCAAACCAATAAAATAGCACGACTCTGGATTGCAGAAACCAAGGAACAAGCTCAGCACCTTAAAAGTCCACTTAAATTGTTGAGAATGTTGCACCGGTCAGAAGATTCAACTGAAGTTCTAAGGTCCTTTCCAAAATTGATTCTGTGTTGTTATACATTCGTTCAACAACTACTTAGGAGTACCTACCACGTGGAAAACACTGTGCTGAAACTAGGACATACAGTGATGAGCAAAAGAAACAGGAAGACAGGCGTTAACCAATAAATCAGATAATACATTACCTGATTGCAAATGTGTATAATAAGGACTGCGGTGAGAGAGAAGGCAGGGTATCTGACCTGGTGTAGAGAGCCAGGAAGCTGAGCTTTGAACACTGAAAGAGCTTTGAAGTAGACAAATGAAAGAAAGGTAGTGGAAAGGAGGGAGCTATGCAAAGGCACTGTGGCAGGAAAGAGGCACAGTGAGTGGAACGGTAGTGGATACAGGGGCCATCACAGATGAGGTCAGAGGGTTGTTTAGTTTTATTCAAAATAAGGTGGGCTTCCATTGAGTTATTTCAAAGTGACTTTTTTTTTTTAGTTGAAGCATAGTTGATTTATAATATTATGTTTCAGGTGTTCAACACAGTGATTTGCTATTTTTATAGATTGTACTCCATTTAAAGTTATTACAAAATAATGGCTATATTTCCCTGTGCTATGCAATGTATCCTTGTTGCTTATTTATTTTATACATAGTAATTTGTACCTCTTAATTCCCTACCCCCATCCTGCCCCTCCCCCTTCCCTCTCCCCACTGGTAACTACTAGTTTGCTCTCTATATCTGTGATTCTGTCTCTGTTTTGTTATATACATTCGTTTGTTTTATTTTTTTTAGGTTCTATATATATGATAACATAGAGTATTTGGCTTATTTCACTAAGCATAATCCTCTCTAGATCCATCCACATTGTTGCAAATGGCAAAATTTCATTCTTTTTTATGGCTGAGTAATATTCCACTGTATATCTATATATATACATACATATATATATGTGTGTGTATATATATATATCTATCACATCTTCTTTATCCATTCATCTGTTGATGGGCAGTTAGGTTGCTTCCATGTGTTAGATATTCTAAATAATGCTGCTGTAAACATTGGGGTGCATATATCATTTAAAATTAGTGTTTTCCATTGCGATTAGAACATTTCCTAACACCATATACAAAAATAAACTCAAGATGCCTTAAAGACCTAAATGTAAGACTTGAAACCATAAAATTCCTAGAAGAGAACATACGCCGAACAGTCTTTGACATAAATCGTAGCAATGTTTTTTTTTTTGAGCTGTCTCCTAAGACAAAGAACTAAAAGCAAAAAGAAACAAATGGGACCTAATTAAATTTAAAAGCTTTTGCATGGCAAAGGAGACCATCAACAAAAAAGACAACCTACTGAACGGAAGAATATATTTGGAAATGATATGACCGATAAGAGGTTAATATCCAAAAATATATAAATAGCTGATATAATTCAGTATCAAAAGGCACATGAAACAGGACTCTTTAGGCCTGTAGAGATGCTCCACATAGCTAATCATCAGAGAAATGCAAATCAAAACCACAATGAGGCATCACCTCACACCTGTCAGAATGGCTATTATCCAAAAGAACAGAAATAACAAATATTGGCAAGGATGTGGAGAAAGGGAACCCTCGTACACTGTTGGTGGGAATGTAAATTGGTGCATTTATTCTGGAAAACAGTATG
This sequence comes from Pseudorca crassidens, assembly GCF_039906515.1. Taxonomy (NCBI): domain Eukaryota; kingdom Metazoa; phylum Chordata; class Mammalia; order Artiodactyla; family Delphinidae; genus Pseudorca; species Pseudorca crassidens. Next base: position 84,214,178 of record NC_090305.1, on the reverse strand, counting down.
GAGGTTTCTCAGAAAACTAAAAATACAGCTCCCATGTGATACAGCAATTTCACTACTGGATATGGATCCAAAGAAAACGAAAAAGCTATTTTGAAAAGATACATGCACCCCAGTGTTCATGGCAGCAGTATTTACAGTATCCATTGAGTTTTAAGCGGGCCTGTCTACTGTTCAGATGTGGCTTCTGTGTTGAGGCTGAATTAGATGGTGACAGGAGGGGATATGTGTAGAGACTGACTCTGCTGAAATAGTTCAGGCAAGAGAAGGTGGTGGCAGTGGATGGTGGAGAAAGATATTTTAAAAGTAGCATCAATAGGACTTGATGCAATTGAACATGGCTAGAGGGGGAAGGTAGTAGAAAGGATGACATCCAGGCCAAATATATTAAAGTAGGTTGTTGATGTATCTATTACGTTTCAGGGAACGTGACTTTTTTTCAGTCAACAAACACCTGTTAAGCCCCTGTTATATTTCAGGCCCTGTTCTAGGCCAAGTGAACAAAGTCAACAAATTCCCAAAGCACCTTTGAAACCGTGTTATGAAAAACTTTAGACCAGGTGTCAGCAAACTGCAGCCGTGGCCAAATCCAGCCCGCTGCCTGTTTTGTAAGTAATGGTTTCTTGGAACAGAGCCACGCCCACTCGTTCACAGAGTGTCTGTGGCCGTTTTCACCCAGCAATGGCAGCGGGAAGCAGCTGCAACAGAGACAGTTGGACCCACAAAGCTAAGAGTATTTGCTCTCCAACTCTTAACAGCAAGTTTGCCACCCTCTAACTTAGATGATCCGTGTACTGATCTTACCTTTCTCTCTGATTTTCTTTGTAACCTTGAGAAAACTAGTTAACCTCTCTTCCTCAGTTTTCTCGGAGGTAAAGAAACTATGCTACCCAGGCGCGCCAGTTGAGAAGCTATCAGTGAGGGCTTTGGGTGGTAGAAAGTGTGAGCTGATAAAAGTGGTCTAGATCTATCACGCGTGTGCTGTTTTGATTCGAATCTTCCTTGCCTGGTCCCTAACCTCCTTTTCCAACCTGATCTAGCTCCAACTTCTAAAAGCATTTTCTGCTCCAGCAAAACTGAAAACTCTCTCAAGTCTACGCCATGTTTATGCTGCTTCCTTTTTCTTTAACTCTCTAAGTTTACTGAAACCGTGCCTGTCCGTCATCTCGCCAAAGTGTCCCCTTCTTAGTGAAATCTTTCCTAAGTGAATCAGCCTGATGCCTTTCTTCTGTTCGTTTACTCTTTATGGTAGGTGTGTCCCTCTCTTAACAGCCTACCCACCTCTCCCGTCTGCCCTGGTGTTCGTTCTATTTGTCTTGTTATGACTTATGAGATACGAGGGAAGATGGGCATTGTCACTTGCTCATGTCTGCAGCCCTGCCGTGCTTAGCACAAAGCCTTGTCCAAAGGTTCACCAACTAGCCAGTGACTTGAATTAAATATACACCTAATAATGACTTTAAGTTTTAGAGTGTAACCCTCAAACTAGCTCCTCCGTAGGAAGAAAGTTGAGTGGAAGATGAGACTTCCCAGCAACCTAATGACAAATGCAGTAATGATTGACTCCAGCCTACAGACCTGTTCTTTTTGACTTGAGCTATGTGAGCCCAGGCATTAGAATTATTTTAATTGAGTTACCAACCTCTCAAAATGGGAAAATTTCACCAAAAAAAAATCTGTATTTCTGCTTTCTTTTAAAAGAAGTCTGCATTCCCACATGGCATTCACCTGTCATACTTAGTAGAAACTGTTAGAAACTCTTACTTAGATGAAGCATACGGTTTCAAACTTGCAATAGTCCCCGCCGCCACTCCCTGTTGTGTGTCTGGTGTTGTGGCTCTAACACTCTGACTATTTACTTCTGCTTGCTCCACTTAAATCTATCTTTTGTCACAAATAGAGTTGAAAAAATGAAATATTTCTTTTGCCCATGTTTTTAATAAAAGTGTAGAATTAAAAATAGCCTGAGAAGTAGAGTAGCATGTGAGTAAAGCCATGGACTCAGGAGTCAGACTGTCTGGGTTCAAGTTCTGGTAGCCCCTCCTACTTAGGGTTACCAGATAAAATACAGGAAACCCGGGCTTCCCTGGTGGCACAGTGGTTGAGAGTCCGCCTGCCGATGCAGGGGACACGGGTTTGTGACCCGGTCCGGGAGGATCCCACGTGCCGCGGAGCGGCTGGGCCCGTGAGCCATGGCTGCTGAGACTGTGTGTCCAGAGCCTGTGCTCTGCAGTGAGAGAGGCCACAGCAGCGAGAGGCCCGTGTACCGCAAAAAAAAAAAAAAAAAAAATACAGGAAACCCTATTAAACCTATATTTTAGATAAACACTGAATAATCTTTAGTATAAGCGTGTCTCAGTTTCTTTGATTTGCTAAATCTGCCAACCCTACTTCTACTTGCTGTGTGACCTAGGGTAATTTACTTAGCTTCTCTGTGCTTCAGTTTCCTCATTTGTAAACTGAGGGTAATAAAAGGACACTGTGATGACAAAATAAATATTAGCTACTATCATTATCAGTTTTTTTTAATTTTTTAAAAAATTGAGATGTAACTGACATATAACATTGTATAAGTTTAACGTATAAGATGTTGATTTGATATATTTATATATATCATATATTGCAATATGCTTACCATTGTAGCATTAGCTAACACCTCTGTCACATGATTATCATTTCCTTTTTGTGGTGAGAATGATTAAGATCTAGTCTTTTAGCAACTTTAAAGTTTATAATACAGTATTATTGCCTGTAATCACTGTGCTGTACATTGGATCTCCAGGACTTATTTACCTATGAGTTGCAAGTTTGTACCCTTAAATAACATGTCCCCAATTTCCCCACCCCCAACCCCTGTAACCACCATTCTACTCTAGTTTGGGGAGTTCAACTTCTTTAGATTCCACATATGCATGAGGTCATACCGTATTTGCCTTTCTCTGTGTGACTTTTCTCATCTAGCATAATGCCCTCAAGGTTCCATCTATGTTGTTACAAATGGCAGGATTTCTTTGTTTTTCATGGCTGAATAATATTCCACTGTATATATTTACATACTGCATCATTTTTTTAACCACACTAATTGGTGAACACTTAGATTATTTCCGTATCTTGGCTATTGTGAATGATGCTTCAGTGAACATGGGGGTGCAGATATCTCTTTAATATACCGTTTTCATTTCTTTTGGACATAAACCCAGAAGTGGAGCTGCTGCATCATGTGGTAGTTCTAGTTTTAATTTTTTGAGCAACCTCCATACTGTTTCTGTAATGGCTGAACCAATTTACATTCCCACAGATTGTGTACAAGTGTTCCCTTCTCCAACCTTGTCAACACTGGTTATCTCTTGTCTTCTTGATGACAGCCATTCACAGGTATGAAGTAATATCTCACTGTACTTTTTCTTTTTAAGTTTTTTTTTTTTTTTTTTTTTTGGATTTTCGTTGCTGCGCACAGGCTTTCTCTAGTTGCAGCGAGTGGGGGCTACTCTTCATTACGGTGTGCGGACTTCTCACTGCGGTGGCTTCTCCTTTGTTGCAGAGCACAGGCTCTAGGCACGCGGGCTTCAGTAGTTGCAGCATGCGGGCTCAGTAGTTGCGGCACGTGGGCCCTAGAGCGTGCAGGCTTCAGTAGTTGCGACACGTGGGCTCAGTAGTTGTGGCGCACAGGCTCTAGAGTGCAGGCTCAGTAGTTGTGGTGCAGGGGCTTAGTTGCTCCGCAGCATGTGATGTCTTCCCGGACCAGGGCTTGAACCCGTGTTCCCTGCATTGGCAGGCAGATTCTCAACCACTGCGCCACCAGGGAAGTCCCTCATTCTACTTTTGATTTGCACTGCTGTGATGATTAGTGGTGTTGAGCATCTTTTCATGTACATGTTGGCCTTTTGGATATTTTCTCTGGAAACGTGTCTGTTTAGTTCCTCTGCCCATTTTTTAATCAGATTGTGTGGGAGTTGTTGTTATTGTGTTGTATGAGTTCTTTATAAATTTCAGATATTTTTCAGAGATTATTAGTCCTTTATCCTATATATATAATTTATATATGTAATATTAATTTATATAAACCATATATGTATAATTTGCAAATACTGATTTTTTTCGAAAAAATAGAAGATAGCATATGCCATCAGGGCAGTGAGGAGTGTGTCTATAATTTGATAAACAAGCTATGTCTTTGTTCAAGCATACAACTTAAGATGCTGCATTTGGGTAATTAACATTAACTGGCACTCTGGACAAAACTTGAAAATCTCATTGGCCTAACAATAAAGATTTCTTTCCACCTAGTATACAGTAGAATGTAGATCAGCAGGCCATCTCCCTCTTGCGTAGTTACGTCCAAAGTCACCATAGCTGAAGAAGAAGAAAGTAGAGGAGGCTTTCCAGCTGTTAACAGCCTTGACCCAGAAGTGATACAAGCAGCTTTCATGCACAGCCCATTGGCCAGAACTAGTCACATCACCCTAACCTAACTGCAAGGGAGCCTGGGAAATACAAGGAAGCACACAGAATATTTGATGAGTAGTAACTATCTTGGCCACAGTTACCATTGTAAGACTAATATGGCCGTCTTCACTTTTTGTATTACTCGTCTGGCTACAGTAGACAGTTGGATTTGCAACTCTAGCATATGCAATGGATGCAAAGTCAGAAGACGTGTGTTCTAGTTCTGTTCTTTCTTGAGCCAGAGAAGTATAGGCAGAGGATTTTCTTCCCCTGGGAGGTTCATCTCCTCCTCCTGCCAGTTGAGAAGGAAAGGGATGCTTTTCTCTTCCTATCAGGAGCAGGAAGTTGTTCTAAGTTGAGTTGGTTATACCTCTGACTTGGAAACTTTGAAACAGAATGTGAAGTCGAGCAGAAGAGGAAGGGAAGGAGGAAGCTGAATTACTCTGATTAGTATGCGAAGCAGTAAGGCGTTTTTCACATTGTAGCATGTAAACACGATCTCATTTTCTATTTTGGATATGGATGTCTTCCAGAATTTAAAGAATGATTCTCAAAAGAAAGGAAAATGTCTGCACAGGTCCAATCAGTGGAGTGAACCCAGGTGTTTGCCTGGAATGGAATTTAACCAAAAGAGTTCAGAAGATCATCACGTCGATCAGTACAGCTGGGCATTGGGGCTCACTGGTCCATCTGAGGGACAAAAGCCAGTGCCAGCTGCCTGGCTGCCAAGGTTAATGAGGCTATGTTGTTGTGACCTCATCTTAAACAGGGTTCTGAGCCAGGCACAGGGAGGGAGGGAGAAGTGAGCTGGGGAAAATAGCTTGTGATGAGTGATGAGGCTTTGTCAGTTACACCCAACGTGTACAGTTCATAAATCAGAGAATATTTCCTGATCTGAAAATCTGGCTTTGCAACTTTGGTGATTATTTTTAGATAAATTCTGAGAGGCCGCAAGTAGGGACTTGAAAACACAATCAAAACCCCGGAGCAGATTAGCCATCTGTGTGTGCTCAAGGAAAGAGAAGTGAATTTAATTTTATACTCTTTGAAAAAGGAGGAAGGTGCTGTTGGCAGGTCCATAAAATATGTGTGATCGTCAGGGTGGCAGACACTCAAAGTCAGGGAGAGAATCGCTTACCCGATGTCATCATTCTGCCTGGGTCATCTTTTAAAGCTTCACGAGCATCAGTCCCACTGCCAAAATAACCTCTGAAAAGAAAAAATTCTTTTCTCACAAAGATCACAGGTTTGTTCTGTGACTTATCGATATTGGGAGGTGTTTGTTAAATGTTTAGTAACGTCAGGAAGACTTATCAGGCACTTAACTTCTTTGGGGGACTGTGATGGTCCCTTTCACCTGTGCTTTGCTTTGCCTCTCCAAAATCCAGAAAACTCTGACAGCTCCATGATAATAAGACATCCCAGGGGCTTCCCTGGTGGTGCAGTGGTTGAGAGTCCGCCTGCTGATGCGGGGGACGCGGGTTCGTGCCCCGGTCCGGGAAAATCCCACATGCCGTGGAGCGGCTGGGCCCGTGAGCCATGACCGCTGAGCCTGCGCGTCCAGAGCCTGTGCTCCACGATGGGAGAGGCCACGGCAGTGAGAGGCCCGCGTACCGAGAGGAAAAAAAAAAAAAAGACATCCCAAATATAATCTCATAATACAGTCAAGTGAAAATTAACCAGACCCTTACAATTTATTTTTATTATCAATCACGCTTGGCAGTTAAGAACTTTAAAGCCATATTCAGTGAGGTAAACAGTGTATACTACGCGTTTAACAAACTAAGAAATACTCTCCTTATATTTTCAGCTTTTTTATTCTTTCAGTATTCATCATAGTTATTATCTGGTTGAAGGAAGATTCCTTTGATGCGTATCTTGCTTTTGGATAGTCTCACTTTGTCTCTGCACAGTTATTTGTCTTTCCAGTGACTGTGATGTTACTAACATCCTTACAGTAACTTCCTTTTTTTGCTTAAATCAGGTGGTTAGTTTCTGTTGCTTGCCGCCAGAACTTCTGCTTGGTACATTACCTATTCTGCCTGGTATTAGAATTGTTTGTGTTTGTGTGTATCTCCCCAAGGAGACTCTGACATCTTTTGAGATGAGTTAACGTAATCTCTGGCATTTGTAATAAAGCCCATCATAGAACCTCACGTACCAGGACAGTTAAAAGTGTGGATTCTGGAGCCACGTCACCTTGATTAACATTCTAGCCTCTTCCTTTACGAACTCCGTGACCTTGGGGAAGCTAACAACCTTTCTAGGTTTTGGTTTCCTTGTGTAAACTTGCGAGCACCGAGCTGTATTAATGCTTAAAACAGGGCCTGGTACGGAGAAAGCATTTCATAAATATTAGCTATTATAACAGTATTACATTTTATTATCTTATTTCTTATTACTTCATGTTATTTTCATGTTCTATATATTTATGATATGTTATAAACTTTATTATATATTGTGCATATAATGTATAAATTATGTATAATATATATTGTGTTATATAAGTTGTATATTATATTTCATTATATTATAGTATTATTATTAAAAACGTTCAGGAAAATAAATGTTTAATTGAGTTTAGCTGTTTCTCAACCTGTAAGCTCACTTCCAGTGGACAGTATGACGTTATTTGTTTGTTTTTAAGAAAAGTTTTCTTCCTACCCTTGGTTTTTTTTAACATCTAAAAAGCTTCCCTTTGGAGGAAGTAATAATTTTTAATATGCAGGTTATGAAAATAGCAGCAGGAAGTTTTTCATAATATGCTAAATTTCTCAACCTCTGCGCAAGTAGTCTTCACCTAATTGAAATGTTGTTGAATGTTTTTCTCACTATCATGATGTTTTTCATGAAGAATCTGCACATTTCATCGGCCTGAATGGAATGCTTCCCTGGACCAGCTACATTTTCCATGAAGTTGTAAGAGCTGTGAAGTCACCTCTTTATCCAGACCCCTTTTACTTAATCTTAGTATAGCACCTGACACAGATTATTCCGTTCTTCGTGCGTTTCTGAAGGACTGTCTGCTTTTCTTCAGCAGACCCATAAGTCAGTTTGATTCCTGTATCTGAGCTCTCTAACAACTGGCATTGTTTTCACTGTGCTTCTTTGTGGTGTTGCATGGGATTCTTTTGAACTTCATTTCCCCTGTGCTTAGTGCTGATGTCAGAAACTGTCTTTTGTTGAGAAGTTTGCATCCTTGGATTGAAGCGCTAATACCTCCATTATAATATCATCAAAATGGCAAGCAGGGATTGGTTTTGTCTTCATTGTTTACTTTTGGAAACTCCTGGTCCCCGAAGGAGTCTCATTGTGGAAGTGCTGTAGTAAAGCAGAATCAATTCATCTGTTTAGCAGTTGTTAACTGGGGACTTACAGTGAGCAAGATTTGCTCAGAATGTTGACCCAATTCAGAGATGAATTTGGCATATCCACCCACGTTGTAGAAGCAAACAGTCTCAGAGGATGGAATTCTCTGTAGAAGATTAATGCTCATCTTTAGTTCATGTTCACTGCACTTGTCCTTATTTGGGGTACAAATACAGTGAGTTTCCCAAAGAACGGCAGAAAGGATGGAGGAAGTGAGAAGAAGATTGTACAGGGAAAAGGTTGGGTTAAGCATTACCTGCTACCTCAGTGTCCTAGAATTCTTCTCATCCAATTTCACGAATAAGAAAACAAGAGCTCAAAGAAGCCTGGAACCACTTCCATGGTCACACAGCCAGCATGTGCCCAAGCCATTTGCTGGCCTGGGAAACCTGTACTCTTCCCCTCATCAGCCACAGTGCCCCACACACAGGGGATAGAGGGTGATGGGTGACACACCAGGGCAACACGCCGTTCTCAGTAGTCAAAAGGCCCCTTATTGCCATTGCTCCAGAAACCGAGAAGATAAGTAAAATCAAGGAAGAGCAGTTGAATGATTTTAACTCATATTAATTGTTCCTACCTAATTAGAGGGTGTTTGATACAGTCTCTTACATTTTAAAATGTGTCTATCCATCTTCCCAGCCAGCCTGTATCTTAGTATCTACCCTAGAGGAATACCTGCATATGGGTAGAAAAAAAGCATGTACGTTAATTGCAGAATTTTATGAAATGTGCAGAAATCGGAACTAACACAAATGTTCATTGATAATGGAATAATTAAATTCTGCCAAATCTATACTGTTAAACGGTATGCCGATAAGGTAGATCTATACAGGTAGAACTAAAAAGATCTTCAGGATACACTAAGTTAACAAAAAATCAAGTAGTGGGAACGTGTGTATAAAAAAATTAAATAAAATTCTCTATTTCAAAAAAGGGAGTGATGAGTTAAAAAGAGGAAAATAATACTTCCAGTTTTGAGAGAGAGCAAGCACAGATTGCTTCATGTGTAGGTGATATTGGAATTGCAACTTAGAGCGTGGTGAAATGGAGAGATGTAAGGATTTATCCAGAACCACCTAGGTAAACAAGGGGGTTGAGCCAACATAGGCCCCCAGTTCTGAGTCCGAAGCTGCGGCTTTTAACTGAGATTCCTCTCACAATATGAATTCTAAGCAGCAAACATAAGATGTAGGTAAAACGCACATACATAGGTAGAGGATATGCATATGCATATGCATATTCATTAAGTATTTACCTTGTGTCAAGTACCCTACTAGAGGTTCTGTGGAATATCCTGATGAATTAGAGTTCCTGGCTTTAATAGCTTGAGGTATAGTATGGGAAAGAAGATGTATTTATAAACCTTTTAAATATATGAAAGTTAACCAGACCCTAAAACAAAACTACAGGGAAATTTAGAAGAAGGATTCATGAGCCAAGACAAGAGAAAGACATTTGCAGCTGGGGAGTCTGGAAGATGTACCAGGTAAGATGTGTTAAGATACAAGAAGCAGGAAACTGAATTAACAGTGACTTAAACCATAAGGTTTAACTGCTTAGCAAGAAGTCTGAATTTGGCTGTTCCTAAGCTGATTCAGCATCTCAGTCATGTCATCAAGGACATAGGTTTTTCCTATCCTCCTCAGTAATCCTTCATCTTTGGGCTTGTCACATCATTTTGCAATATGGCAGCCGCAGCTCCGAACATCTCAACCCACATTCAAGGGCAGGAAGCAGGAGGTAGACAGGGCAGCAAAGAAAAGAGTGGGACTTTTAATGAGGGCAGTGTCTTTGCATCTCTGAACAAACTTTTCCCCAGATGCCTTCGCCAGAGATTTCTTCTTATAGTTCATTGGCCAGAATTGGATCACAAACCCCCCCACCCGCCTGGGCCCAAGGGATGCTGTGAGAGTATGATTCTGGCTTTCCTCCTCTCTATCATGGAACGATGGCTGGAAATAAAAAGCCTCATGGTACTGAGGAACATCTGAGAATATCTGCCACGGCAGGTTTCATGGAGGAAGCAGTACTTGGGTTGGATCTGAAACAAGGATAAAAAGAACATTTATTGGATTGTCTATTGAGCACCACTTTTCTAAGAATTGACGCTCCCCAGCTCCAAGTGGGAGTTACCAAGATCATATAATATGTTCCTGTCTCCTGGGAATGAATTGTAATAGATGTCATAGATGCTGCCAAATTGGTCTTTGTTTTGTTTGTTCCTCTCAAGCAGCATTTCTGACTTTCTCCCTTTTATTGAAGCTAACTGTGTAAGCACAGTACTCCTGCTTGGTTGTTAGTCTGACGGTCGTTCAATTCTCTGTGCTCAGTTTCCGGCAGCAGTCAAGAATCCCAGTTATTTTTTCAGGAAGAATTTAACAGAAAGTATTATTAACCATGTGTAAGAAAACAGGGCAAAAAAGGGACACTAGGGTATCACAGAGGTAGTAACTGCAGGAAGCTGGCCACCACCCCAAGTGTTGGGGGAACAAAGAAGTTGGGGTACCTGTTGGTATCTCTGAGTTTGATACACCTGGTTCTGATAACAGTAAAAACGTGCAACCTGGAACCAGCTCCTGCTTCTGGAACCAGTGGACTCTGCCAAGTTTAAAACCCATTGCTGGAGAGATGCTGAGGGCAGCAGCAAGCAAAACTGGCAGAAGCAAGTCCCTTCTCCCGCCTCCATCCTTCCGGCTCCCTCTAGCGCCCCCTATTGGTGAACCTAACAGAAGGCTGCTGTCAAAACAGACGTGGGGCTTGCAGAGTTCCAACCCCAGCGTCGCATAGCAGGGTATAGAAGATTTGGAGCTGGAACACCTTAATACCCAGCACGTCATTTTATTATTATTGTTTTTAGCACATCCTTATTAAATGGAAGTAGTAATAGAACCTACCTCATAGTATTATTTTGAGGTTTAAATGAGGCAGACCGTGAGAAGTGATGAGCAGGGTGCCTAGAGCCTAACAGGTACTTAGGAAGTATTAGTGGATGTTATTACTACTTATTCAACAAGTATTTTTTGTGTACCTGTTTTCAGATCTAGGGTCTGAAAATACAGTCATGAGTCAGATAGATAAGATCCCTGTGACATTCATATTCTAGTGAGCAGCGGCCCATAATAAATAAGATCATTTCAGAAAATGGTACATGGTGTAGAGATAATAAGACAGTCCGGCAGTTGAGAGTTACAGGGAAGAAAGTAACTAAGATTCAATGATCAGCAGCTAAGAAAATGAAAAGACAAGCCACAGACAGGGAGAACGTATTTACAAAACTTGTGTCTGACAAAGAACTTATATCCAGAATATAGAAAGAACTCTCAAAATCATAAGAAAACAAGCAATCCATTTCTAAAATGGGCAAAAGATTTGGACAGTCCATCATAGAAGATATGTAGATGGCAAATAAGCACATGAAAAGGTGCTCAAGATGAAAAGATGACCATTAGTTATTAGTGAAATGGATATTAAAACCACAATGAGAGTCTACCTTTTTTTAAAAAAACTGACAGTACTGCTGATGAGGATACAGAACAACTGGAACTCTCATATATTGCTGATGAGAAAGCAAAATGGCACAATCACTTTGGAAACTACTTTGGCAGGTCCTTATGAAGTTAAATATTAACTAACCTTGTAACCCAGCATACTCGCTCCCAGGTGTTTACTCTAGAGAAATAAAAGCTTAGACTTAACACAAAAACCTGTGTGCAAATAAACATATTCTTTTACTTTATTCATAGTGACTGTATTCATAAAATTGGAAATAATGCCAATTTTTCTTCAGCTGGTGAATGGATAAACAAGCTGTGGTATATCCATACAGTGGGATATTATTCACCAACAAAAGGAACTATGTACTATACCTGCAACAACATGGATGAATCTTGAATGCATTATGATAATGCATGAAGCCAGATTCACAAGACTGTATTCTGTATGTATTCATTATGATGACATTCCAGAAAAGGCAAAACTAGAAGGACAAACAAGGGATCAGTGGTTGCCAGGGGTTGAGAATGGGGTCCATGGTTGACTCCAAAGGGGCAGGAGGGAATTTTGTGGGGGTGAAAGAACTGTTCTCTATCTTGACTGTGTTGATGGTTACATGACTTACGCATTTGTCAAAACTCATAGAATTGTACAGTAAAAAGGGTGAATTTTGCTGTATAACAGTGCCATAGACTGAATGTTTGTGCCCCCCCCCCCACCGCAGAATTTATTTGTTGGAATCTAATCCCCAGTGGGATGGTATTTGGAGGTAGGACTTTGGGGAGGTGATTGGGTCGTGAGGGTGGAGACCTCATTAGTGCCCTTTTAAAAGAGGCTCTAGAGAAGCTCTAAGCAGAGGGAACAGCAAGGACAAATCCTCCGGACAGAAGGAAGCAAGGAATGTTGAAGAAAGGCCTGTGGGACTAGAAGAATAGAGTGATAAATGGTGAAGAGAGCTGCATCTCAGAGGCCCTGTTTGGTAGGGCTACCAGGTTTGGCTAAGTAAATAAATGAATAACTGGACACTCAGTTAAATTGGAATTTCAGGTAAGCAGTAAGTTGTTTTTAGTATGTTGTATGTAATATTTGGGACATACTTATACTAAAAGTATTGTTTCCTCAATTTCAAATTTAACTGGGAGTCATGTTTTTTATCTGGCAACTCTTCACCTAGGACATGGTATGAATTTTAGATTTTCTTCTGTCTACAGTGAGAAACCAACGGTAGGGTTTTAAGAGGCACAGTGGGGTGATCTGTGTTTACTAAGATCATTCTGATTGCTGCGGAGAACGGATTATAAAGAGGCAAAGACACGGCCATTGCAGTGGTCCAAGAAAGAGAAGATGGTGACCTTGTCTAGGTAGCAGTGGAGACTGAGAAAAGTAGATGGATTGGGGAGATATACTTTGGCGATAGAGATCTAAGGACTTGTTTATAGATTATGTAGTGGGGGCAGGGGAAAAGGGGAAAGAGGAAAATGAAGGGTGCTCCTAGGATTTTGGCCTCACCAACTGGGCAAATTCTGTACTATCTAATATTAGCAAAGACTTAAATAGTGTTGACAGTGGGCCGTGCTTGCTTCTAAGCACTTTACATATATGAACTCATTTAATAGTAACTCATTTAATCCTCACTATGATTTAAGCGCTTGAGAGTTACAGGGAGCGTTATCCCCATTTTACAGATGAGAAAACTAAGGCACTAAAAGGTTAAGTAGTATGCCCAAGATCATGCAGATAATAAGTTGCAGAGCTGGGTTTCCAGCCCAAGCAGCCTGGCTTGAGTCCATGCTGTCAGTTGCTATGCTCTGCTGTCTCTCCTGCTATTGAGCACGTGTTAGGCGCTCAATAAATAATTGTTGAATCAATGAATGGATGAATGAGTGAGTGGAAGGATGGGTTCCCACACATGTCTTATGTTGATTTTTATGCAAGGTGGTGATGATGTCCTTATGCATGCCAGGTAGACGTTATCTGTATGCTTTTCTCCATTCTCCACACAAGTTTTAACTTTACCTCCATTCTTCTGGACATCATCTCATATGTTGATGTTGGAAGTCATTAAAATAATTCCTAGGACGTGTTTTTAAGATTTAAACTGTTATGAAGTAGAGTTGAGAAACACTCTTTCCCAGTGTCCCAAGCAAATTGGCACACGTGGTTGACTCTGAACTCTAAGGAGGCCGCGTTGTATCAAATTCACATCCTCTCTACTGCCAACTGAATTTGTCCTCCAGATATTCTCTGACCCACAGGGCATAACATGCAGGTGTACCATCTCATGCTGAGGGACTCAGTACATCCAGCGGGAGGTAAGCCAGCGTGGTGGTTAAGGCTGCTGCCTGGGTGGTCAGAGAGACGTGCATTCAAATAATGGCTCTGCTCTGTGGCCAAAAGGAAGTAACTCAACTTTTCTGTGCTTAGCTTCCTCGTCTGTGAAATGGGGATAGTACCAGTGCCTGTATCATAGGTTGATTTTGAGGGCTGAGGAGATACCAGTACCTGACTGAATAAAATGCCAAATAAAAGTTGGCATCCATTATTTTTATATCTAATTCTCCCTTAAGAGAAAGCTGGTTGTACCTGGCCCACTAGAAGTATCCATAGCTACAGAATAAGTTCCTTGCCTGGAATTTGCCTTGGTTCTCACAGTCCAACTGTGAGCATGAAGAAGGATCCATGAGATTGTTCTTACCACTCTCCCTTTTCCCTTGTCTTCAGAAGCGTTGCCATGGAATCCTTCCCACCTCTCAAGACAGATGGACTAGTGTCCATTTGGAAGGTATTTAATGATCTTCACAAGATCTCTCAGGCCTCTTGTGGCCCCTGCTGAGATTCCATCTAAGGCATCAGAGCAAGTGTACAACTCAGGAATTCGTAAGCAGACTGATACTCCAAGCATCAAATGAGTCCACATTTCCCATTCAGTTCACCAAATGTGTAAGTGAATGGAATGGAACTAATTGAAGAATATTCAAATATTAAATGCCAAGCAAGGACAGAGAGTGGGGTGCATAGGGTTGTTGGTCTTCTTACTGAGAAATGCTGGCATCTGGGTGGTGAAACCACCAAACAAAACAACTCCCCAAGGAGACCTGTCTGAGTATTTTCCTTGCACAAATTACTGGGACATAAATTCTTCTTTATGGCAACATTATTGAGGAAAATGATCTCAAAGAGCCCGCTATATCCAACAAAAATAATTCTTTATGGAACAGGTGAACTTAAGAAAACTCTCCATCTAAATACAAGCCCTTAAAACAGGTGAAAATTAGGCATGTTTGTTCACTTGACAAAAGGAATTTTTTAGTTTCAAAGCAAACTTTTTCCTGGAATTTGTTAAAGTATGAGCTACTGAAACACATTTAACATATTATCTGATTCACATGAAATATTCCCCTTTACATCCTGCCTTTTACACAGACCAGCTCAATCATCTTTTCTCTCTGTGTGTGTCCTGCCTTGCAAAATAAGGAGTTTAGGATGAATAATTTTGGAGTCTCATCTCTAGGAGCAAAATCCTCTGTTTATGGGACTGGAGAGTAGTTTGACATATTAATTCATTTTGTTCTATAAATATTTTTCCTTTACTCTTGCCCTCCTTTAAGCAGATAGCAGGTTCTGGACTTCTGCAACAGAATTTGGTGGCAAAGCAGAAAGGAGAGCGATCCTATCTTTTTGAAGGCAGAGGCGAAGAGGGTAGGGGTTGAGGATGGACTTGGAGAGGCATGGAGGGAAGAGTGCTGTGGCCAACAGGAACAAGTACTGACCAGGGTTCAGCTTCCCGGCAGTGCCACAAGGAAACGGCAGAATCCCAGAGAAACATGGCTCAATGAAGCGTCTCAGGCAGCCCACCAAGTGAGCCTTATTTCCCAGGCTTAAGCTGAAGCAGCCACAAGCGTTAGAACCAGCCTCTGTAGATGATGACGGTGCTATCCCAAGGCCACCTCTGTGGTCTGACAGCCGGAAGGCACCCCCATCACACCACCCCTGGCACAGAGTTAGACCCTAGAAATCAAGAGTGAGGAATCTCCACAATGACTGAGATTAAGGTTCCCACCAGTACGGAAGGATAAGGGCTCGAAATCCAAAATAAATTGGCTTAGTTATTTAAAGAAATGCGATGTTTCAGGAACACCAAATATAGGGGCTGAGTTCATATTTAGCGCACGTCTATATCACAATATTTGCAATCTCTCATTCTTTCTAAATCTCCATTAAATTCCCCCCTGGGTTTGTCCAATCCTTTTATTTCTCCTCTTTTGAAAACTATACATGTTACTTGAAAGAATGTTGAAATGATTCCCTCCAGGGCCTGAGAACTCAAGGGTTTACAAAACACTGTGGGGCCCCTGTAGATGCTGCTGTCTGGGAGGCATTTGGCAGCCAGGACTCCTTGTTGGGTTGAAGGGGTACCATTAGAGAGAGCTGTTAGGACCCCATTCATCAACAAAAGCTTTGTGACTGTCTGGCTGTGTGACAAGATCAGTTTATGTCTCTGAGCCTCCATTCTTAGAATTAAGTGGGGCAGTAGGGGGAAGGAGGAATGAGTCATCTCCAGAGCGTCCATGAATGGCTGGGCAGACCATGCCTTCCTCAGGTGCAGCCCACCATGCATTCATCAGCCCTGTGCTCAGGGCTCTGGGACGTGGCTGTGTCTGCCTTTTCCTCACCCACACAGGGAAGCAACATGGGCTACCTAGCCCTTGTTATAGCTGCATAATCCAGCTTGGATATTTTGTGATTCCAATTTGCTAAGCCTTTTCTTCTAAAGGATTTTGCTTCTAGCAGTCTTTCTGGGGGTGGGGGGGAAACTTCCATAAATACATTCCTTTTTTCCTCAAAAGCACTTTTACATATATATATATATATATATATTTAAAATATATGTGTATATATATTCGATAGATAAATAATAATATAGATAGATAGACAGAGTTAATAAAAAGAAAGTTGTGACCATGTCAGGCACAACCTCCAAGGACCCCATAAATATCTGCAAAAGTAGGGTTTTGTTTTTTTGTTTTTTTATTCAAATTAATTGATATGACCAGTGAACAGGGAAGTTTGTCCAGCTAGTATGGAAAGTAATCCTTGTTCATTTTCAGGTCTCTGGTTAGCAGGGCTTAAGGGAAACCGAGAAGGCAGGGGAATTTGAGGTCCAGCTAACATTTCTGCAGAAGGGTGCCATTGTAGTTCTGTTTCTGGAAACCGCACTGACTGCCTGGAACTCTGGGGCTGGGGGAGGAGGTGCTGTTGTTGCTTCCCTTGTCCTGGGCTTGGGGAAACAGCTCTGAAGTTGCAGCAACTGGCCCAGCTGGGGTTTGTCAGAAGTCCTGCCTTCACCCATGACCCAGTCGTTGCCGAGCTCTCAGTGGGGAAGGCAGGCAGTGAACACCTCCTGGGGAGATCACGTCTTGTCCCCTGCTTGGCCCTAGAAGGCAGACACCCGGCTTCAATGATGTCTTTGTCATCAGCTCAGGCAGGCACTCGGGTTTGCCGATTTGATGAACATGGGACACCCAGGCTGAAGCACCTCTGCCCCCCCCATCTCCACGGCCAGGAGAGCACAGCCTGGGATCTGGGACCTGAAGCTGCCAGGATGCCCTTAGGAAGGCACAGGGGGGCTGGGGAGGGGGCTGGGAGGAAAGGGCCCGTCCCCAGGGCCACCGTGCGGGACAGTCAGGATGCCCAAGGGTCCCCCTCGCTCTGCCGTGCCCTCCTCATTCTCTCCCTCCCACCACGGGTATTTTTTTCTGTTTTCTGGCTGCAGCTACACGAGGCACTTGAATTAGAGTCATGATTGTAATTTAATTTCTCCAAACTCAGAGCTATTTTCTTTCCGAATATATCAGGGGCCAGGAAACGTTCAAAGACCTAGGGAGACCATTCCAAATTCAGAAAGGTTAAAGAGGAAGAGAAGTCACAGGATGAATACTACTACTAACATAATCTTTAATAATAATTATAATATCTCATGTACAATGTATTATACCTTCACATAGCATGAAATATGTATTCTTATATATATGATAATATATAGTAATCTTATAGATGTGTTGTATGTTATGGTAGTTATTGTATAGTAGTGTGGTATAATACATATAACATGTAACATGACAGTATTCAAAATGTTCAAAAATAATTTTCATAATGTTAAAAAATGGCAGGACCCTTCCAAAATCAGAAATTTTTAAGAGGAAGAGGAGACAGGGTAAAATAATTATTTTATAATTATTTTTATGGTAATTTATATTTGACACATAGTTACCTATATATTCTGTATCATAATTATTTTTTATATGATACTATAATATATGATATAAATATAATAGTATATTATTGTTGACATTATTATTATAATTAAAAATAATATTTGTTGATTTTTTTACCAGGCGCTGTGCTAAACACTTTACAGGCATTATATGACTTAATTTTTATAATAACCCTATGATGCAGATAATGTATTTTTTTCTCCTGTTTTAAAATTACACTTTTATTGAGATATAGTTCACATACTATACAATTCACCCATTTGAAGTATATAACTCAGTGGTTTTTAGTGTATTCAGAGTTTGCAGTCATAACCACAGTCAATGTTAGAATATTTTCATCATCCCAAAAGGAAACTCCAGACCCATTACAAGTCACTCCGCATTCCCCCCTCGCAACAGCCCTAGGCAACCACTAATCTACTTTCTCTCCCTATGGATTTGCCTTTTCCGGACATTTCTTTTAAAAGGAGTCATCATATGTGGTCTTTTGTGACTGGCTTTTTTCATTGAGCATAATATTTTCAAAGTTCGTCCACACTGGAGTACTTTATTCCTTTTTATGACTGAATAGTATTCCGTTGTATGGATATACCACCTTTGTTTATCCATTCATCAGTTAATAGACATTTGGGCTTTTTATAATTTTGGGTTATTATGAATAACTTTCTTCTGGATACTCATGTGCACGTTTTTGTGTGGATGTATGCTTTCATCTCTGTTGGAGGTAATGTGTTTTTACCCCATTGTACAGACGAAGAAACTGAGGTACAGAGATGTTAAGTAACTTTCCCAAGGTCACACAGCTGGTTAATGCTCTGAGACTCAAAGTCAGTTGTGCCTGATGCTCTTAGCTACTATGGTCTGTTGCCCTCAAGTTTATCACAGGTTAATATGTGGAGGGTGGGGACTCATGTCCCTCAGGGCCTCTCAAGAGACACTGAAAAGAAGCATAGCAGGAAGTTTCTGTGCAAGATGAGGATGAACTTTCTCTGTTAAGGCTGGTTAGGTAAGCCTGGGAGTGATTGCCAAGGGAGGGGTGGATTCCCCTTTTGAGATGAAGGATCCTCTGTGGGGATCTTTAAGACATAGCAGGGATGGGTGCCTCGGTCCTAGGAATGAGGTTTGGCTCATGGATGTCCAAATGGCAGCCCTCATTCTGCATCTGGAGTCCAAATGGTGCGAGAGGAGCCAGGCCGCGATTCAGGCCTTTCTCAGCCCTGACCTTACCCCAGCCACCCGGGCCTGTTTCCAAACCCCCGTGCCACAGAGCAGGGCCTCCCAGACCTCCTCCGTGTCCATCCCAGGCCTTGACCTAGCCCTCTCTCTGGCTCTCGCTTGGGTGTCTGCAGAGGGAGCTAGCTGGCTGAGGCCAGTGGAACCAAGGCTGGAGTTGGGTGGGGAGGAAAGTGATGAGGTTCAGGGCGGGAAGGAGCTGAGGGGGCCAGAGGAGCCATTTCACAACACCCAGGGGCAGGGCAGGGCGTGGAGGGCAGGATGCACAAAGTCTTCCCCAGGGAGGTGATGTTACTCAGAGCACGTGACCATAACCTGAGCCCTCTGTGCCTATGTGGCTTATAGAGCCAGTGTCATTTGAAATATTTCTATACAATATGGGTTTTCTTCTTAATCCTACCAAAGGACAGACCCTGGATTCTGGAATTGTTACTGTATCAGTCATACGAAAAAGAAAACCCACAGGCTCTTTGCGGGGAGGCTTTAGTTATGAAATGTAGTAGAAACAGCTTAAGTTTTTTGTGTTTTTTTTTAACATCTTTATTGGAGTATAATTGCTTTACAGTGGTGTGTTAGTTTCTGCTTTATAACAAAGTGAATCAGCTATACGTATAGTCAGAGGCAGAATCTGTCCCTCGGTAGCTATAGGACCCTAAACAATTTTCTTAACCTTTCAGAGCCCTTGTTTTCATGTACAAGATGGGAATAAACAGAAAGACCTGCCTTGCACAGTTATTGGCAAGATTAAATGAGAATGTGCCCTCTTGGCCAGTATATATTCTTAGCGATCACACTTCTGCAGGATATTGTAATGTGGAAGCAAAGAGGCGGATGATTTAGGGGAGCAGTAGCTTAAACAAAGCTAAACAGGTTCTATTCTTGAGCTACTTTTCAGAGCATTTAATATACTGACCTGCATTAAGAATGTCTGAGAAGAACCACTGTGTCGCATTTCGCAAATTTATTTAACCATGGCAGTTTTTCGATCTAATGTTCAGGGTAGAGGTTTCAAACTGGCGGTCCATGGGTCAGATGTGGCTAACAGATGTAGAGGTTTTTTTTGGCCAGTGTAGTGTTGCTTTTAAAAGTTTCCTGTATTTGAGTATAGTGAGATTTCACATGTAGATGGCAAGATTTCACATAAAAATTAACTTTTCAGCTTCTCTTGAAAATTCTAAACCTTGGGCCCAGCTGGGTCGTTTCCACATGGTGACACTTGGTGGGAAATTGGGTGGGCAGAGCTCTGCGGCAGCTGCCAACTTTAGATGAGGCATGTGCTCTCCACTCAGTCCACGGCCCCCGAGGCATCCCAGTTTGTGACCCCTGAGAGTCTGTTGCTTCTCACATGCTGCGATGAGGAATGTAAAATAGTGAGTTTTGTCCACACCCCCCCTTCATTTACAAATTGCTAGACATCTGCTTATTAATCATATCCGTGCATTACTGAATGATGTGATATGTACATGAAAAAGCATAAACCAAGAATAATGTAACAGAATGAGATTAAAAATCAATATGAGTCAGGAGTTTTGCTCTCCACCTTTTGCTCTGTGGAGGCCCCTGAACCAGCTCGTCATACAGAACTGGCACCTGGTCGGGGCTCATGACTTAACAACTCTTATTAATAGATGACATGATTGGCTGATGGTATATGAAGATGTGTAACGTCCTTGTTAAAGAAAAGCTGAACATGGAGCCCCCATCCCTGTAGCTGACACTGAGCTCAACGCCTTGTGTCTCTGAACTCCTCCATCCTTACAAGGAGATAGTGAGCTAAGTGCTATTTCGCTTTTACTTGGCCCATGAGGGTTACTTTTTCTTTAACTAAGTAGCATAAACAGTAGTCTCTGGAACCCAGGCCCTACCTGAAATATGAATATCGGTAAATAGCAGTCTATACAAAGAGAGAAATTGGTGCACAGCATTTTTTGTTTTTTTCCAAATATTGGTGAAGTGTTTGCTTTAGCCAGAAAGATCTGGGAAAACACCAAACAACTTTGAAGGGACTCTTCGAGTCTCGAAGCAACCACACTCCGTTATAGTCCCCAAGCGAGGAATATAAATAGTAAATATAAATAGTAAACAGTAACTGCCTGTGAAGTCATCTGAGATTTTTAGATGGAAGGTCAGGCAGAAACATTTTTGAAAGTGTTATTTATTATGTCAGTTTGGGTCTTAGTTTTCCAAGGTTTCAGCCTCATCCTGTAACAGAATTTCAAAATAGTGAAAAGTAATGTGACCGATAGTAATTGGTTTTCTTCTTAAAATCTAGTAAGGAGGCTGAGTACAACTGGGTGGGAAAGTCCTCTCCACTCCACCCTCCCCTTGGACATTTGAAGTGCAGTTTCACTCAAGAGCTAAGGAATCCAAATTTCTTGTAATACTGCTATCCTTGGCAGCAAACGCTAAGACTTCGGGCACCACTGATCTGAGCAGATGAAGCAGCCATTCCAGTGCCCTCTATGACATGGACCCAGTCAGTAAGATAGCCACATGGTCAAAACTGTGGGCTCTGAATCACCCCTGGGTTCCAGTTTCCCCCCTAGCACTTACTAGCTGGGTGTGTGGGGCAAGTGACTCAACATCTCTGGGCCTCGGTTTCTTCTGCTGTAAAATGGGAATAATACTAGCACCTGTCCGGTAGAGCTAAGAAGAGAAAATACATGTGAAGTGCTTGGTCCAGTGGTTAGGCACACAGAAAGTGTTACTTCCTGTCTGGCAAACAATGAGCTATTTCTCTTGCTTTTCTACTCTCAAGATCAGAAATGTAGATGTCCTCCTTTAACTATTTGAGTCCTCTAGTTTTCAGCTGTTCCGATCCACATCTCCAGTACTTAAGCCAGGTGTTGGAAACCTCTTTCTGCCAAGGGCCAGATACATTCCTTTCTGTAGACCGTAAATTCTCCATCACCACTACTCAACTCTACCCTTGTCACTAGGAAGCAGCCATAGAGGATACAGAAGTAAATGACTGCGGCTGTGCACCAGTGAAACGTGACTTAAAAAGATAGGCAGCAGCACGATGTGGCCCACAGGGCGAAGTCTGCCGCCCCCTGATTTAGGCTCTGTTTCTCCTCAAAACATGCACAAAGAGGGCAGGAGAGACCACTCGAAAGAACCCAGTGTTTAGCACGTGTGCTTCGGAAAGAACCCGGGAAGGGAGTCCGGGCTTGTGTGGATTTAAGGGAAATGGGAGAAACTTGAGCCCCCTTTCCCTGCAAAGAGTCATCCAGCTTCTCTTTGCAGAACAGGACAGTCTCAAAGTAGAAGGAACAGTGCTGTTGGCGAGGGGAGGGGGGTGAGGAGGGAGGGGAGGACAGCTGATCTTTTTTAAATAACTATAAATGGAGTATAACGGTTAAAAATTGTGAATCACTATATTGTACTCCTGAAACTTACATAATATTGTTGTTTAATTTTTATTGGAGTCGAGTGGATTTGCAACGTTGTGTGAGTTTCAGGTGTACAGCAAGGTGAATCAGTTATACATATACATATATCTACTCCTTTTCAGATTCTTTTCTCATATAGGCCATTACAGAGTATACAGTAGGTCCTTATTAGTTATCCATTTTATATATAGTAGTGTGTATATGTCAGTCCCAATCTCCCAATTTATCCCTGCCCCCACAACTTCCCCCTGGTAACCATACGTTTGTTTTCTACATCTATCACTCTATTTCTGTTTTATAAATAAGTTCATCTGTATCATTTTTTTAGATTCCACATATAAGCGATATCATGTATTTGTCTTTGAGTCATTTCACTCAGTAGTTTTGATTCTTATATTAACAATCATCTAGATCTCTACCCAACTCACTAAACTGTATAATTAGTTCCACTCACTGGTACATATTCTTTTCCATTATGGTTTATCACAGGTTATTGAATATAGTTCCCTGTACTATACAGTAGGACCTTGTTGTTTATCCATTCTATATATACTAGTTTGCATCTGCTAACCCCAAACTCCCAATCCTTCCCTCTCCCACGCCCACTTCCCCTTGGCAACCACAAGTCTGTCGTCTATGTCTGTGAGTCTCTCTCTGTTTCATAGATAAGTTCATTTGGGTCATATTTTAGATTCCATATATAAGCGGTATCATATAATATTTGTCTTTCTCTGTCTGACTTACTTCACTTAGCATGATAATCTCTAGGTCCATCCATGTCTCTGCAAATGGCTTTATTTCATTCTTTTTTATGGCTGAGTAATATTCCATTGGATAATATGTACCACATCTTCTTTACCCATTCCTCTGTTGATGGATATTTAGGTTGCACATCAACTATACCTCAATTTAAACATATATTAAAAAAAATAAATAAACTTCTGAGAAGGGATCTGTAGGTTTCCTGGACTGCCAAAGGGATCTGTGCCAAAAAGAAAAAAAGACGAAAAGGTTAAAAATCCCTGATCAGATTATCACAGTGACTCCTTGAAGATGGCAAGGTAGTTACTATTATCTTCTTTCCAGGGATGCGGAAGCGTAGGGAAGTCCAGTGACACGTCCACGGTGGCAGCAGTGGGTAACAGAGCCTGAGCACACTGGGATGCTCAGGGTTCCCAAGTGACCACAGTCAGCAGAGTGGGAGGGAACCGTGGCCCCTCTCTGTGCAGTAGCCAGCACGTGAGCTGGAGCAGTGTGGAAGGAAGAAAACACTGAGAAATTCTTGCCTCTGGGGAAGGTAATCACCAGATACAGCCAGAGGTTGAGCAGAAGCAAAGAACCGGGCCTGTCAGGCTGGGGCCCAGTGATTAATTGGTACGGGGAGCACAGCCAAGAGCAGAGAAGCCACACCAGGCCTCCATCCATCTGTCCATGCCCTGGGGTCAGAGATGGAGCAAGTGGAATCTTTTATAAAAGAGGAATGTAGCCGTAAGGGGAGTTCTGCAAGGAATTCACAGGTGTTCTCTTATTGTGCCTGCCCCTCCCTGAGGACCTCTGGGTGTGCCGTTCGCAGTAGAGAGGAGGGGTGGAGGTGCGACCCCCTGTGTGCTCTGTGATCTTTCGCACACACCCCTCCCCCAGCCCTGTCTTTTTTATGGGCTACAGTGGTTTATATTGAAATCGCAGAAGCCAAGTTCACGTCACAGGGATCCGGGTCACTGAGAAACTCTCTGGGTTCTTCAGCGCACGTCAGCAGGTGAACCCCGAGGGGCTTTGGGTCTTTGGCGGGAAGGTGTCGGTCACCAGGGTCACCCCACTCCGGGCCATGAAGCTGACCTTCTGTAAGTCATCTCCTTGTGGTGATTCTGTCGATTTAGATTCAAGAGAAACTCTTCTTGCTCTTGAGGAAAGAAAGCTCCAGAGGTTGGCTCAGCCCACTTCTTCTAACTGAAATTCTGGTGAGAGTGTGTTGGTAATTGATACTCAGAAGCATTTATTGACATGAAAACACAGCTGTTGTGTATCAGGAGGTCCTTTTGTTCCCCTAACACCTACTTGAATTAGGAAATGATGGAAGATTTGCAAAAGTTTTTTAAAAAATAAAACGAGGCACTTTTAACTCATCAACCAGTAAAACCAGTGTTAACATTTTGGTGCCTCTTCTTCTGGATAGAAAGGTAGACAAATAGGCGATATGTGCGTAATGTAGAGAGCATGCAAGTACAACCATTCAGTCCGTAAAAACTCAGTCCCATTAGTAGGATATTATGAACACTGAGTCCTACTGTGTTGCCTTTTGGGACATATAAAACCAGGTTCAGAAACGTGAGGTCTCCTTTATTTCTGTCTCCCTCCTTTCTTCTGCCCGCTTCCTCATGGATCTCAGGTTCATCTTCTATCCTGCAGATTTCTACTGTCATACGCTTAGTGCATGGCAGAGCATGAATTCTAATCCTGACCATTTAATTTGGGAGCCCTTATTTGTAGCAGATTGTGTCACCCTGCAGTCAGCAGTTTCCTGTATACTTCCAAGGGATGTGCACCAGGCTAAGGATTTTAGATTCTTTAAGAAAAGAAACCGTATGAGACAAACAACTTCCTCCTCCTTTTGCCCATATCAGCCATCTCTTATGGTGTAATTTAACTCGTTTTCATGCTCAAAGACTCTCCCTTCCTACTGGAGAATGGGAGGATAGACGTAGATATTAAGGACAGAGGACCTCTCCTGTTACATTATGTAACAAAGACCTAATATTTTCTAGCACTTAGTATGTGCCAAGTCCCATACTAATTGCTAAACATGAAACTGAACGAATCTTTACATCAACCCTATGAGGATACTGTGGTATAAGAGTAAAGGTAACCGAGACCTTTACTAGCCCAAGGTCATATGGTTAGTAAGTAGCACAGCATGGTTTCTAACCCAGGCCATCTAACCCAGGAGCCCCTGTCTTGGCAGGTTGTATTTCCCAAAGACGGCAGCACCAATATATAGCTCATCCCGTATGGTTTCTTTCAACATTTGATAATACCCCTCCATCAAGCATTGGGGATCTGTGTTTCTCTCCTTGAACCTGAATGAACCCTCGTAACTGTCTTGATTAACAGAATGTGCTGGAAGTGACACTGTGATTTTCAAGGCCAGGTTATAAAAGGCAATACAATTTTGCCCAGCTCTCTTTCTTTCTAGGGCCATTTCCTTTTAGAATCCAGCCACCGTGTTGTAAAAACAAAACCCTTGCTGCGTGGAGAGGCCTTGTATGGCGTTCTGGCTGATGACCCCAGTGAGGCCCCAGTCAAGAGCCAGCATCATCCCCCAACACACAAGGGTGAGTGGGCCTTTACATGAGACCAGCCCCAGTCTTCCTTCTGAGATTCTAGACCACAGAGAGCGGAGACAAGCTGTTCTTAGTCTGCCCTGACCCACAAAAATTGTGAGCAATAATAAATGATTACCATTGTTCGATGCCACTAAGTTTTAGATAATTTGTTGTGTAGCTGGAGTAACTGGAATATTGCTCTTGACTATTACAGCGGGGCTGGAATAAGCTCTCTGGAACTCTCCATCCCTACATTTATTCTGGTCCACTCTGGTACATCACCAAGCTTGATTTTGCCGTGAGGGAAATCTTGCATAGATTTTTCTTGATCCAATTCCATCAGGAGAATTATTCCCATGAGGCTTTCTATTGTTGTTTAAGTTTTTGCATTTTCCTCTGCTTTCCTAGGTCTTTTGTTGGGGATTAACAGGCTGCCTCCAAGCCTGTAAGCCAAATGCTGTTTTAAGCCAGATGTTAAGTTGACCTCTTTCAGGAAAGATCTAGCCAGTCCTTCAACAATTGTTGACTAAGGAGTTCCTCAGACCAGTACTGGGCTTTGTCCAAGTGAGTTTATTCAGTCAAAAGATGCTGTACAAAAATTTTCTGAAAGAAAGGAAGAAAGAAAGAAAACAGGGAAAGAAAGGGGAAAGAAAGGAAAGGGAAAGGGGAAAGAAAAGAAAGGTCCCATGTGCTTAAAATCGTGACCCTTTGATTCTCTCTGTAATGCTCTTCTCCAGAAAAAGAAATTGAAGGGGGCAGGGGTGGAGACCAGCAAACCAAGGGAAAAATATAAAGGCCTAAATACTCGGTGAGGAAAATCTGCTAATGTTGTCTGATTGCAAGAGAGATGCAGGATGTTTAAAATGTGCAAACCTGTGGATGCCAAGCTTGTCCCTAGCCCAGAGCTTTGTACATGGTTTTAGAAATTTTTTTCTCAGATATAAGCATGGCTCATTTCTTTTAGCCCTCTGCTCAAATTTCTTTATCAAATGTCCATAGGTGATGATAGAGTTTAAATAGTTTGGTGTGCGGAAAAGGGAGAAGAAATGCGAACAGGTCAGCTCTCTCCCATTAGCATAAGGAAAATGCGTGGCCAGGTTCACATGGATTTTAATACGCAAATTGTTCCCTTTATGGGGACATCTTTTTGTTTGTGTTACATTTAAGTGTGAAGAGCTAGACTCCTTACTAAACTCCCTCCTGAAAATCTGTATATGTTTCTTTACATATTCCTGTGCTCACAGGCCATAGGGCTGGGAGTAAAAAAGAAAGGACAAATAGAGGGGAGAGGTGGATCAAAATTAAATGTGGAGATGCCCTAGTTTGAATTGTAAGAGATTAAATATTGCTCTGCTGGCTCAGGGTCCCAAAAAGAACAGATGGCACGTGCTGAGTAAGATTATTTGGGAAGGTTTTGTTTGCAAAGGGTTTACTTGCAGTGGTGTGGGTGTAGGGCACCACCGAAGATAGTGCAGAAACGGGCATATCCGGAGTAAAACTGTCACTACCATGGCCTAAAAGGGAGGGAGAGGTTGCTGGAACTGGAAAGAGAGAGTCGCGTAGAAGAGCTACCTCGAGAGCAGCTATCGGGACACTTTCTGGTGGGACACAGCTGAGGAGCTCTCACAGAGGGGGCCGGAGGAATTAATAGACAGATCTCACTCTCCTCCTTCCCTTTTACCTGCTGGAAATTTCCACTGGCTGTACCCACCTGGATGCCAGAGATCCAAGAGGCTGTTGAACTAGTCCATAAAGGTCAGCCTCTGGAGCAGACAGCAGAGTAGAGAGGGGTAAAGGACCTGGAGGGTAAAGGGGAGATGTGCAGCACACCTGCCACCCCACACATATGAAAGTTTTCAAAATCACAAAATGCTTGCTTGGAGAGAGTGCTAAGTATTATCAGTAATGCCTAAAAGGTACAAATTCAACTTTAAACCACATACAGACTTTAGGAAGACATTTACAAGAACCTCAGGTTTATCTTGCATCTTCTTAGCTCCAATATAACTGAGTACTCTGGGTGTACAGCAATAAACTGCATTCCTATTTATCTTCAGGAGACTGGTCTTCACAGGGATAGGAAATACATCATAAACTCTTGGGTACTAAGCCTCAATAAGTGGTATTTTTAAAACATAAGTCCAATAATGCCTCTGCTCTGTTGACCACCCCCTTCCCTATGGCTTGGAGTAAGAGCGAGAGTCTTCACAATGACCTACAAGACGCTGGATAATAAGCCGCTGGCTATTCTGTGAACTTACCACTACTGCTCTTCCCCTTGCTCAGCTGGCTTCAGTCAAAGTGGTTCAAATCCATTAATCATAATCTGCCCCAGGGCCTTTGTCCTTGTTTCCCCTGCTCTTTTCCAAATACAAACATGACTCACTCCCTCACTTTTTTTTTTTAATTTATTTTATTGAAGAATAGTTGATTTACAATGTTATGTTTATTTTCTCCCGTTGCGGAGCACAGGCTCCGGACGCGCAGGCTCAGGGGCCGTGGCTCACGGGCACAGCAGCTCCACAGCATGTGGGTTCTTCCCGGACCGGGGCACGAACCCGTGCCCCCTGCATCGGCAGGCGGACTCTCAACCACTGCGCCACCAGGGAAGCCCACTCCCTCACTTTTATATGTTCAAATATCACCTTTAAAGAAGCCTGCCTGACAATCCTATATAAAGTATTATCTATAGCAAAATGTGTTTTCCAAAAAGGGCCATACCAGTGTTTCCACTCCCACATGATCTCCCAGAAACTTGCCACTGCCCATCCGTCAACAGGTGGAGTCTGCTTTCCCTCTCCTTGGGTGGGACTTGTGCCTGCCTCAACAAATAGAATGTAGTGGAAATAATGCTGTGGATTTCCACGGCTGGTTCATAAAAGGGGATAGAGTTTTCTTCAGATGCTCTCTCTTCCTGGGACATTTGCCTTCGGAACTCAGCCACCATTTTGTAAACGAAGCAAAGGCCACGTGAACAGACCACGTGTAGGTATTTGTTCAACAGCCTCAGCTGAGGTCTCAACCAATCCCAGCACCAGTCACCGGATACCGGAGTGAGTGAGCCATCAGGTGACTCCAGCCTACAGCCTTCAAGCTGCCCCATCTGATGCCAAGTGGAGTAGACAGAAGCTCTTCCTGCCAAGACCTATATTCCCTTTGCAGATTCATGAGCAAAAGAAATGGTTGTTTGTGCTGCTAATTGTTGGAGTAATTTGTTTTACAGCCACAAAATCAGAATATATTTTTGGTAACAGAAGTGAGATGCAACAGAAACCTAAAAATATGTGGGAATGGCTTTGGAACAAGGCAGTGGGCAGAAACTAGAAAAACTCTTAAGGGCAGTGTTGGTGAAAGCCCAAAGGATCTTGAGGAGACCAACAAAGGAAGCCTGATAACCCTTGATGAAGGTATCAGGGAGGGCTTCAAGGAAGGTGAAGAAAAGATTACGGGAAGCTGGAATGTTATGGAAGTCCTTGTTATGTAGCGAGAGAAAGTTTAGCAACACTGTTCCTGCAGTAACTTGGAAAACTGAAGATGTACGGAACTAACTGGATGATCTAGCTAAGGGGGTTTCAGGCAGAATATTATAAGTGTCTTCTTCCCATTGTCTATGGTGAAATGAGAAAGGAGCGATGACTTTTTTAGAAAAGGAATTTTTCACTTTTCAAGTAAAATGTAGAGGAATTATCAAGAGCAGGACTTGATGTCTTCAAAAATAAATGTAATTCTACCTCCTGGCCTCTCCAATATTCTCAAATTAAGAGAGAGCTTCAGAGCGAAGGTTAAACCCAAGTTTTTTTGCTAAAAACCTCAGCAGTGCCTCCAGAACTCTTCTGCTTGCACAAAAGTCCCTTTAAAGATTTTAAGGGGGTGCTTCACAAATCCTCTGTATTAACCAATAGAATCTAAGAATCTAGACTCTTAAGAATCTAGACTGTTGTCTGTCAGCAGTTTTACAGCAAGCCCAAGGTAGAGAAGGGCTTATGTTGACAAGATTCGTGCATGTAGCTTTTTGTAATGGAATGTATTGTAATCTGATTCATAAGAAATCCACGAGGTTATAAAAACAGTCATGTCAGCTTGGATAGAAAGGAAGATTTAATCAACATTTTCCATGCAGAAAGCAGGCTGAGGAAATCATTCAGCGAAAATTAGGCCACTTTGTATAAAAAGGATGACGATTTGGAGGGCATAACCAATAGCCATGCTGAGTCATTGCCAGGCAGGAGCACAGTACCCTAATCAAGTAAGTGGTAACATACACCCTACTGGATTTCAAAATTGTTATGGATTCCTGTGTGCTTCCAATTTTCCCCCCTTTTGAAGAGAAGGGTCTATAGCACTCTATACATTTTCCATGATGACACACGTTTGTGTGTGTGTGTGTGTGTGCGCGTGTGCACGCGTGTGCCAAATTGTTTCTTGAGTTCATGAGTCTTAAGATCAATGGAAACTGTCTCTAGAAGCTCTATCTGAGGAATGTCAATTGCATGTGAACAAGATCTATATGGCAAGATCCTAGACTGTGAGCCGGATCTTTAGGCCATAATGGGATTAGACCCTGGGGAAAAGGGTAACCTTTTTTTGCCAATAAGAGGGATTTGAATTACTGTTACCAAATTGTGGTTACGGATTGTGGCAAAGTATATCTTCAAAAAACGGCATGGCAGTATTTCTGGTCCCATATGGTCATCCATAACCTTGCCACTTCCCGTTAAGAGTCTGTTTATCTTCTCTTTGGGTATAACCTGAGAAATGTAGCATCCATATAATAGCAATTACAAAAGTTTTGGTGAAACATTGAAAAGGAAACCAAAATAAATGGGAATATGTTTATGAATAGGAAGACACCCTGTCATAAAAATACTAATTATCCCTAAATTCATCTATAAATTTTAAAAATTCTAATTACCATTTTAATAGGCAGGCCTTTTCATGGAACTGGCCAAGCTGGTCCTAAAATTCATGTAGGAGAGGAAACAGCTCTAAAAAGCCAAGGCGTTATGAATAAGAATAGAGTAGGATTTGGAGGGAACTATTTACACTGGTGTATATCAACATTATAAAGCTATAGCAATGAAAATATTGTGGAATTGGAACACAGATACATGCACAGACCAACAAAACAGACTAGAGGAAAAAGAGAGATAATCATCTATAATGTATGCGCTACTTCATTTATCATAAAGGTAGCCATACAGAGCAGTAAGGAAACGAAGTGTTTTCAATAAGTGGTACTAGATGTTTGGTTCTCCATAAAGGAAACAATTAAATCAGAGTTCTCCTCCATTCCAATCCCAGGTGGGATTTTAGACTTAATTGTGTAGATGAAACTTTCAGAATAAATGCGGGAGGGTGTCTGAACAACTTAGGGTAGGGAAAATTTTCCTAAGCAATACACAAAAAGCACTAGCTGAATAAAAAGATGGGTAAAATTGACTACATTAAAATTCAGAACTTCTCTTTATTCAGGGCACACCGAAAACAAGGTGCAAAGAACTTAACCAAATATTTTTGATGCCTAAAAACCCACAAAGGATTAGCATCAAAAATATATAAATAACTCCTTCTCATCAGTAGTAATTAGGAAAACGCAAATTAAAACCAGAATGAAATACTATTCACAGACATCAAATTGGTAAAAATAATAATAATAAAATAAAATTCAATCTGTTAATATCAACTGTGGGTAAGAATGTGGGGGAAAGACAAATTTCAAACATGCTGGTGAGATTATAATAAGGTTGAAGCCACACATTGTATATAAGCAGCATTTCCACTTCTAGGCATATATACGCAAAGAACCATGTCCAGGAATATTTGCAGAGGTCTTGTTTGCTATATGTAAACATTAGAAATAACCTAAGTGTTTATCAGCTGGAAAATGGAAAAACCAATTGTGGTTTATTCATACAATGGAATGTTTTATAGCACCTAAAATGAGTGAGTTAAATTAGACACGTAAACATGGATACATTTCTAAAATATGATATCGAGTTAAAAAAAAAAAAAGTGTTGTAAAATGATGCACACGGAATGATCCACTTACGGAAAGTTTTAAAACATGCAAAACAATACTGTAGTTTATGATATTGCATAGGTAGTACAAAATATTAAAACAGACTTAGGAATGATAAAAAACAAAATCCATTTGGGGAAGGAGAAAAATAGGAATAGAGAGAGGTCCCAGAGAGTCTCAAGCACATTTGTGATGTTTCATTTCTTTAAAAGGAAAAAAAGCCCTATTGCAAATGGTTAAGTTTTCATTGTTTTGCTGTGGGTAAGTGGGGTGCTCGATACATCACTCTCTGTCCGTTTCTGTTCACAAACTTGTTTTGAAAGCTTAATGAGAATCATAAGCGTCAGTGGGTCCATATGGTTTGTTGCCTTATTTGTGGATCTAGCTATATACATTGGGTACACACGTTCTGCTGAGAATGTTATAAAGGTATGCATGGAATTTTGTTGTTGCTCTTCTACACATCATCAGCAAGCCTCTTCCGTTTATTTATTTATTTATTCTGGCCTTGCCACATGGCACGCGGGATCTTAGTTCCCCAACCAGCAACCAGGGATCAAACCCGTACCCCCTGCAGTGGAAGCAAGGAATCCTAACCGCTGGACTGCCAGGGAATTCCCAAACCTCTTCAATTTTAAGTAGAATGAGCAATTAGGTTATTCTCTCCTTCCGGGGAGAGGGCTTTCTTTTACATTTATCGTCAGAAAATCCACTCCCAACGAGTCCAGTCTGCAGAAGAAAGATAAGATGTCAACAGTGTATCCTCCCAAATTGTCTAAAGGCCAGAAAGAAAAGAAATACTCAGCATACCTACTGTGGTTACTAAGGCCAGGTTAAACATCAAATTTCAGTTTTCCAGCACGAGGAGGGAGGTTGAATCATCGAAGAGGATGAGCAAGGCTTGAAGTAGGACTCTAGAAATACTTGGTCACTGAAAAGTGTCTAAGAGGTTCTTCTGTCTCCATGTTGACTTCTCCATCTGCCCTCACCTCATTGTTCTAGGAGCAAAGAGTGATACAGGACAGGGCTTAATTAGGTGGACATAGGTAACTAGCTTTGTCTTATTTATGTATTCATTTTTAGATGGAAATCATAGATACACTGTTTGATTGTATTCCCTTAAAGTAGACCCTAAGAAAAGGATTTAGGTGAAAGTAGTTTACATCACAGTGAGGGAATGCGGGTGAGACAGAAAAGGGAGGGAGGGTCATCACAGGTGGAGGGAAGGTCATCACAGGTGGATTAATGCACGGGTTGCTGCCCTAGGCAACTGGGGATCCATTTTGCTGGAGGCTTTTTGAGGGCCTGTGGAGAAAACCCTTGAACCTAGCTCGACAAAACATAAGGAGGCAGGAGCATTTTTCATCAACTCCTTATTTAAGGATTGTTGCTTGGGAATATTAACTGCTTCCACCGGGCCTGTCTGCCCTGAAAGCTTGCCAAGCAGATTCTTATGGGCCGCAGAAAGCCCCCAGGCTGAGTTCAAAAGCCAGCGGCATGCAAGGGAACTTGTGAAAATTTCAGGTGACATCCACCTTGGCAGGGCCGTGGGGATCTGCCTCCAGCATGTGACAAGGATATCTATCACAGAGCCCAGTGTATCATATGTTCCAAAGCATGGCATAAGT
This sequence comes from Pseudorca crassidens, assembly GCF_039906515.1. Taxonomy (NCBI): domain Eukaryota; kingdom Metazoa; phylum Chordata; class Mammalia; order Artiodactyla; family Delphinidae; genus Pseudorca; species Pseudorca crassidens. The sequence continues at coordinate 84,181,004 of NC_090305.1, read as the reverse complement.
ATTGCCAATGGTTCAGGAGACAATTTTAGGTGGTTCTGGATCATGGTGTTAAATAGTATTGAATCACATGGTGAGGGAGTTCTGCCCTTTTCCCTTGTGTTTCAACTTTTCTTATTATTCCAAGAATAATATCTCATTTGGGTACTAAATGTTATGGGCTGAATTGTGTCCCCCCAAAATTAATATTTTGAAGTCCTAACCCCCAGTAATCTCAGAATGTGACTGAATTTGGAAATAGGGTCTTTAAAGACATAATTGAGTTAAATGAGTTCATTAGGGTGGGCCCTGATTCAGTGTGACTGGTGGCCTTATAAGACGAGGGGATTGGGACACACACTGGTACAGAGGGGAGACCTGTAAACCACAAGGAGAGGGCCGTGTATTGCACAAGCCAAGATAGGCGTCAGAAGTAATCAACCGGCCAACACCTTGATCTTGGACTTCTAGCTTCCAGAATTTTAAGAAAATCAATTTCTGTTGTTTAAGCCCCCCAGGCTTTGATACTTTGTTATGGCAGCCCTAGCAAAGTAATGCACTCATCATGGCTTTAATCTATCTCCAGCGCTTGCTAAGCTACCCATTGAGGAGTGTCAGCCCCAGGCTCAGAAGGTTTACTGATGACCGCAGTTGGCTAAAATGTGCCAACGTTGTCCTGTTTTCATTGATTTATTTGTACAATTACCCTCAATCTGTGGCATGTGGGACTATTTATTATCAGCAACGATGCAAAGTTTCCTTTTTAAGTACATGTATTTAATCGTTGAAGCCAGCCAATTTAAAGAACAACATTGAGCAAATCATGGAACCATCAAGATAGTATAAAATGGCTCAAGTCTGGGAAATACTGTGAGCTCTGGAGCAACACGTTATGATGGACAGAAAGAGTGTGACCTTGGGTGAATCACCTAGCCCCTCTGAGCTTCAATTCCCCAATACTGACCTCGTAGAGTAGCTGGGAAACTCAGATGGGATATTTGTCAAGCCACAAGCACTCTGCCTAGCAGTAATTAAAAAATCAGTAAATGTTGGTTCTCTCCCCTTGAAATATTTGTAAGAAAATATAGATTTTTTTTAATGGGCCTTTGGAAAGTTATTACTCAGATATTAGAACACGGCCAATCAGATGTTAATCAAATCTAGTGTAATTTTCTTTAGAAAAATTCCCTTTTCTATCATTTTGTCCCATCCTAAGAAACTGGGTCCTTTTGATCTGTTTGGAAGTGCTGAGCCCATCTTTTCTGGATGTTGGGAAGATCAGATGAGGTAGCAGGTGTGGAAAGGCATTAGAAAGTTTGCACACAGATGGAGTGGCAATGGGGTTTCTACTTATGTCCCACTGTGGCTGTGTGAATTGATCTGTATATCTTGGTTGCATTCATTGAAATGAACCACAGTGCTTAAAAACTGCCTTTTTTCCTATGGCTTTTTCTATTAATATGGGAAGTGTTCACAAGTTTCTTATCCAAATAGTAGAGCAACGGGAACCCCGAGAGGACCAGAGGTTTTCAGTAGAGAATAATCTGTCATCTCAGAATTCCCGAGACCTTTACGAGAGAAGGTAGTGAGTCGGTGTTCTTAAAACAGTGGAAGTGCCAATTCTGAGTACAATGTCATGTTTCTTTCATGGGGGAAATAGAGCAATGTGGAAATCCCCAAAGTATGTGTTATTACGGGGTTTCTTTCGAGTTGTTAGGATATTTGAAGTTATTTTTTTAAGAGGTTTAGCATTGTGTCCTGAAAAGCTCTTACCTGTCAGCAGAGTCTTCAGGAATGTAGTCTCCAGTCACTTCCAAGGGATGCAATTCCTTTCATGAATATGCCACCTCTAATGAATAAAGGGAAGGGTGGCCGTGGGGAAAAGTAAGGGGGTGGATACCAAGTTGAGAAGAGGATATAAATAATAGAGTCCTATCTGGCCTTAGGGTATTCTTCAAATTAATCAAATCCTGCCAAACCCTAGATTCCTGGACAAAAGAGATTAACACCTGAAATGAACAGAAGAAAGTCTGTACCCTCTTGTAACATGTTCTAGCACAGGATTTTAACCTCGTGCCACTCATCCTGTGGCGGTTTGGTAAAGTCTACGGATCCTTTCTCAGAAGAGTGTTTTCAAATGTAGAAAATAAAATACACAGAATTCAAAGGAAAGCAATGATATCGAAATTGAATAACTTGCAGCACTATGTTTGACCCCTATCATTGCACACTCTTTTAGCTATAGGCTACTTTAAATAACACACTTCAATAATTATCTCAACCATCACATGTATTTGAACTTATCTAGTCTTTATTCCTAGACTGCATGACTATCCTTGTTACAAAAGTCCTTGCAACCTTATAGAGAGTTAAGAATTCTTATGTGGACTGTCCAGTCTTAAAACCTTTTAACAAACAACAGAAACAACTCACTCTTTCTATGTATTGATTAACATTGTAAATAAGAAATACTAGAATGCAAGGAGATGTCTGGGTCATCAACATAAGAAACCGTGGTTTCACTGTTTGGTGGGTGAAGGATAACCGGGCCCAGAACTGCTCTATAATTGGCCATCTATGCCTGTGAGCATCTGTACCCGGGAAGGCTCTGATCACATGCCACCTTGCTGCAAGCCCATTGACTACCATAACTTGTAAGCAATGGGCATAAAGGATATTTCAAGATACTGTCAACAGCTGTAATGTCATAGGAGCCACACCTGTGATTTCTTGTCGATAACAAGTCACTGGCAGTGCTACACATTCAGTTTGCTGTCTGTGCTTATAATTGAAAGAAATGTTAAATTTCAGTTAGAGCTCGGTAAAAATAAGGATATGATTATTTTCCTGTCCAAGGACCTCCTAGACTCCCAATTTGACTCTAGGAAAGAATCCCTTGTGGGAAAGCAGGTAGTAAGTAAATAATAGCATGCCAAGTGATGGTAAATGTTATAAAGGAAAATACCACAAAGTAAGGGAGACGGAGAGAGCCAAGCCTGTGGAGGGGACGAGCCACTCTTTTATTTTAGGAATGCCACTCTAGGATGACATTTTGGACAGTGATCTGAAAGAATACAGGAAATGAGCCCTGTGACTACGTGCAGAAAGAACGTTCTAGCTAGAGGAAGCCCCAAGTGTGATCCCACCTCTTAGGACCTTATTGATTGTGTTAGTGAAAATTGAATCAGGAAAGCAGAACCCCTATGAATATCTTGGAATAAGGGCTTTATTACAGGAATTAGACTTTTCCCATTTGTGGGAGGATCTGGGGAAGTAACTATCTGGCAGCGGGTATTGCATGTCAGGGAGGAGTCCCTAACCAGCCCTGGCGCAGGGAATAAGCCAGAGCTGGCAAGGGGGATCTGAGCTGGGAGCCAGACGCGTGTCCAGATGCTGGGATGGGGCTACGAGAAGGAGCTATTGAAGGAGTCCACGGGAGGCTGTAGCCCAGCCTGTGCATCGCCCCTGCCTCTGAGGGTCCACAGACGAGCGTGTGCAGTTGGGCCTGCGGCAGCTGTTGGTCAGTAACCAGGAAGAGCTAGACATCGGCCAGAGGAGAGTGAGAAACACCTGGAATCCACTAGACTCATCTGTGGTTGTCCTTCACCATGTTTGACTGGAAAGACCTTCCCAGAGTAATGGCCACTGTTTTTCTTCTGCCTTTCAAATCTTGTGCAAATTCCTCTTTGGCTAACTCTGACTCAGAACCATTCAGGGAAGAGGATTCTGTGAAAATTAGTTCCAGCTTAATCAAGTCGACAAAGTACAAACTCCCACATCTGTCAGTGTCAGGGCTTTGGCTTTTAATGGCGAGATGGGAAGCCACGGGATGGTTTTGCATGATGTAAGTTATAAGAATCTCTCTCGCTCCAGTGTTTGGCACAGTACTAAGAACAATATTTACTGAGTGTTTTGCATTCTTTTGAGAAATGCAGAAGGTTTTCTTCTTTTTTTTTTTTAAAACTAGGGTAGCCCCAGTCTGAGCCAAGCAACTGTGTCCACACGAAATCTGTGCAGTTCTGAATTTTCCTATAACTGGAGGAGCAGAGAGGTGGTTTTGAGGTAAAAGACCTATAGCTTAAAGAAATTGAATCCGTTGTTTTGTTTTTTGTTTTTTTTTTTAAATAGCTGATACAGCCACTGTGGAAAACAGTATGGAGGTTCCTCAAAAAATTAAAAATAGAACTATTGAATGATCCAGCAATTCCAATTCTGGGTATATATCCAAATGAAACGAAATTGCTATGTAGAAGAGTTACTGCACACCCATTTTAACTGCAGCATTATTTACAATAGCTAAGAAATGGAAAAATCTAAGTGTCCACCAACAGATGAATGGATAAGTAAAACGTGTATATATCTGTGTCTATATCTATCTATCTACCTATTTGTCCACACAATGGAAAGCTATTTACCCATAAAAAAGGAAGGAAATTCTGCCATTTGCAGCAACATAGATAGACCTTGAGGGCGTTATGCTAAGTGAAATAAGTCAGAGAGAGAAAGATAAATACTGTATGATCTCACATGTAGGATCTTAAAAAAAAAGTAAATTAAAAAATTAAAATATACTTAGTACCTTCTGTGTACCCAGTACTAGGGCACTATTCTAGGCATGTGGTATTTATCTTGAACAAAGTAGACAAAAATGGCTGCCTTTATGGAGCTAATACTCTAGTGGGAGTGACAATAACATAAAAATAATTGTTACACAGTGTTTCGAAGTGCTTTGGAAAAAATAAGTAAAGCAGAATAGAGCAATCAGGAGTCCTGAGGAAGGTTAGGGAGACATAATATAGGATTGAATAGGGTGGTCAGGGGAGGGAGTGCTGCTTGAGACAGTGAGATGTAAGCAGAGCTTTGGAGGAGATAAGAAGTGAGCCGTGTGACTGGGGCAGAGGGAACAGCTAAAACACAGGCTCTGAAGCCGACACGTACCTGGCATGTTCAAAAAACAACAAGGAGTGAACAAGGAAAGAAACTCATAGGAGACGAGGTCAGAAGGCACAATGGGGCCAGAAGCCTTGAGCCTTGAAGTCCCTGTAAGGACTGTAGCTTTTACCCTGAGTGAAATAAGGAACCACTGCGGAATTTACAACAGAGAAATAACAGGACAGCGAATTTTTGGCATGGTTTTATTACCTTTTGGAGCTAAAATGCACAGGTAGCCTGAGCCCGTGATTGTTTCCAAAGCCAGATAAGAAGAGTTGAGTCTCTCTGAAAGGAATGGTAAGAATAGAAGCGGAAAAATAAGACTGGGAACCAAGTCCACAATATCAATCTTAATGCCTGCATCGTGCTCGGGAAATGAAAACTGGACTCACCTGAGAGCCTGCTTCATGTTCTTGGAAAGGATTGCAAATGGGCTGAAAGGGCGTTGCTGCAAGATCCCTTGGGGTTTGGAAGTAGCCCAGACTTGGTTTCTGTGAGCCCAGAAATACTAACTGGGACTTCCCCAAAGTACACTTGCTGTTGCTTAATGATAAAAGGCCTCCCTGTTCTGTTCCTTTGAGTAAAAGGCAAATCCCCCCATCTCTAGGTGCTATAGTCTGCGGGTTGGAAGAATTGTCCTTTGTCATAAAGGAGAAGCTCAAGTAGAAAAGATACCAGCTCTTGTGATAACCAGATTGGATGGATGTGATAACCAGATTGGATGGATAACCAGATTGGATGGAAAAGATACCAGCTCTTGTGATAACCAGATTGGATAACCAGATTGGATGGATGATAACCAGATTGGATGGATGTTACCCAAGAGTCAGCCTACGGTTCTCATTCCACCAAATCTGTGATGTTTGAGCCCAACCATTAAATTACAGTGGTTGCTTCTCAAATTGGTCACACACTAGATTCTTCATGATGAAACCAACCCAAAGGATGTCCTGCAGAAAGAAATAAAACCTCCCCAGAAAGTCACTTTCCAGCCCTCTACTCCATCATTTCTCAATTCAGGGCTAAAAAAATCCAACACAGACTTCTTTTATATGCAAGAGAGGCAAAGCAAACCTACCATTGAAAGCAGGTAAAAAATAGAATAGAAGTACCAGTTTGGAAGGCAGCTGAAGAGAGATTGCCCAATACTTGGAATACACTTTGAGACTGAGTCCCATCATATATACAGAAACTGTAATGCAGTCCGTGCCCTGAGGCCCTGTGACGAAATCCCCTGTGGAGTAAACAAAAAAAGAAAAAGTATCAAGACCCAACAGGACTGACTCGACCAGAATCAGGGGAGGACTGGCAAACTCACAGCAAAAATTGTAATACAGGTCACAAAATCCTCCCTAGGGCCGCCAGTTTCCAAAAGTGTAGTCAGAGCACATCAGCATGTTGAAAGATAAATATGAGAGACTCAAACAATGAGACATTTTTTTGAAGGCATGGCACCCTCGACAGCTCACCTACAGAGGCGCCCCGGACGGTGAGGAAAACGAAGGTCTTCCACAGGGAGAGTGAGAAATCAAAAAGGTTGCAAACTCCAGGGTAATTTAAAATCACACTCATTATCTTCCCAAATTTTAAAAGAAACATGGAAATAGGCCCCTGTTAGCTAAAGATTTACAAACCCAGGCCAAATTCTAACAGTCTCAGCTCCGTCCAGCCAGCTCCAGGAAGCTGCTGTACCAGTTTTTGGGGAAGGAGCCTGAAGAGCTGGAACCACCTGGTTTCGGGTTTACTTGAGGGCCTAGAGTTCGCTTGACCTGGTTCTTTAAGAGTCAGAAGATAAAGACTGACTGTTCACTTACCTGGGCCTCATTGTTGGATGATAAATTGCCTATCATATCCCTGCCCTGGGAAAGGCAAGCTTCATTTTCCCATTAATTCCTGAAATGAGAATTGCTTCCTGACTGATTTCGTCTAGAGATTGATAGAAACACCGTCTGGGCAAACAATAAGCTTTGTACTGCTGGCAGAACTCTTCCAGCGAACACCCCAGACTACAGTGAGGATGTGAGAACCAAAGCTCTGGAAGCCAGCTGAGGGACAACAAAGCTAGAGCCCTGAACATCAAGGATGTCCTGAAAGTCATGTTGGTGGGAGAGAGTCCAGGCCAGGGGAGGCTGTTACTGACCAGGACACTTCCCTACACCCAAGGAGGGCCCCCCATCCCCTTCAGCAGAGACACTGATAGCATCTCTCCTCTTGGACTTGGTAGTCAGTTTTTAGAATCCCCCTAGAAGTTCAGTTGAGTTGGAGAACTGAACTGTCCCCAGAAAAACCATGCAGACTGAAAGTCTATGAACAGAAGTTGCTGGTTTGGATATGAGGCCCATGCCAAACACAGTTTGTACCCTCAGTGCAAATTTCTGAGGCCTCACTTGGAACAAAGAGCAATTTTGACCGTAAGCAGAGTAAAATAAGGTAGGGGCATAACCTCTGGCCTTGTTTTATGAGCTCCCAGCTTTTTTCTTTGTATTTTTTTGCTGATTTGGATTTTTAGCCAAAGAAAGAGCTCCTGTAGCCTGTGTTGTCAGTCTGCTTTTTCCAGAGAGACTGTTTATTTTATTAAAAACATTGAGTAGAGATTATCATACTAAGTGAAGTGAGACAAAGACAAATACGATACGATATCACTTATATGTGGAATCTAAGAAAATGACACAAATGAACTTCTTTACAAAACAGAGATAGACTCACAGACATAGAGAACAAATTTACGGTTACCAAAGAGGAAGTGGGGAGGATAAATTAGGAGTTTGGGATTAACAGATACACACTACTATATGTAAAATAGATAAACAACAAGGACCTACTCGATAGCACAGGAAACTGTATTCAATATCTTGTAGTAACCTACAATGGAAAAGAATCTGAAAAAGAAAAAATATATATATATAAACTGAATCACATTGGTGTACACCTGAAACTAACACAACATTGTAAATCAACTGTACTTAAATTAAAAAAACATTTTTGTAAGTTACCTGGTTTTCTAAACAAACAAAAAAACCCACTACAGTCTTTAAAACCAATCGGAAAAAAGTGAGAGGAGGAGGAGGAGGGATCATCCTGGCCATTTTAAAATCACAATAAGCCTAATTTATTCTGTTAACATGTGAGTCATAGGATTTCATAAGGCATCTAATCCACCCTTCTCATTTTACATATGAGGAGATTAAGGGCCAGAGAGAGGAAATAACTTGTCTAAGGTCATGCATGTTTATGAGTGTAAATATAATGTTAAAATGTATTCCCAGCTACTGATTTCCTTATTATTATTTAATTTCCCGATCCTTCTTTCCGTGGGAGTTGATGAGCATCCTGAAATTTGTGATTAAGAAAGAACCTGGCTATGTTACAGTGAAAAAGAAGAGAAATTCACTTGGACCAGCCTCTTCTTATCTGTCATGGCCTGAGAAACCTGTTGTACCAAGCTCTGGTAAACAGCCCCATCCTTGGGTAACCAGATGGCCCTGGGGGTCATAGTTGCAAGGCCCAGGACAATAACCTCACTTTCACTCTTCTCTCTTTGCTTGGAAAAGAAAACTGTAGAATCAGCTACGCCACTGTCTTACTAAGCATCAGTTTTACCTGCAGGGATTCCTTGCCTTTGCAGAAATTAGACTCTTGAATTAAAAATTCAGTTCCCAGGAAATGCAATGATGGTGTTCCAGTGTTGTGGAAAGAATAGGTCTTTAGTTATCTAAATATGTAGTTCTCATTTTCCTCGTGATGGGATTATTGGGAAATTCAGAGACACTATTTACAAATAGTATGGCTGTTATTATAGCAGTTTGTCATTACTGTGTGTAGCTGGACAAATCTTTCCTCACATTGTCTGAATTAGTAATTTTAATATTTTTCTTTTGGAGAAATCTCTCCAACTTCCTCTTCCTTTCACTAAACAGTTTTTATGTGATAGACCCTCCATCATGTGTATTCAGGGATCCGTATTTAAAATGAATTTTAAGTTCTATTTTATATATATGTATTTAGAAGAAAATAGCTGATCTACATCAGGGTTTCTCAGCCACAGCACTATTGACATTTGGGGCTGGATAATTCTTTGTTGTGAGGCTGTCCTGTGGACTGTAGGATGTTTAGTAACATACCTGGCCTCTACTCACCAGGTGCCAGCGGCACTTCCCCTTCATAGGTGTGACAACCAAAAATAGGCATTCCAAACAGCCTCCGGGGATAAAATCACCCCTGGTTGAGAACCACTGATTAACTTGTTTCAAAAAGATGTCCCGGTAGATGGTATGCGCCATAAGAACAGGAACTGTGTCTGTTTTGTTCATCACTATCGCGCACGTAATAGGTGTTTTTAGAAAACTTGTTGATTGAATGAAAGACACATGTGGTATAAAAGAGAGAGCGTTGGGTAGAGAATATTCGAACATCAATCTACTGCTACCTAGCCATGCCATTTGTCTAAATCATTTTATTTCTTTGAATCTTAGGCTCATAATATGTACTGCAGAAAATAATCTTTACCCTGACTCTACTATCTTGTGAATTTCAAACCCGATTACTTGTGCAAATATGTCTGTAACCTGTGAAATGACCTCAGATCTGAAAGCTAGTGAGGGACAAATGCCTTGAAGGAGACGCTGAACTCCACAGGGAGACCCAGATCAACCTAAAACAATAGTTCTTGCTTATCCGGGAACCAAGAGCTCTGAGCTACGCTCTGGCCCTGAGGTAAGGTAAAGAAAGAGGAAGGAAATGGAGCTGGATCGGGCAGCTCTGGAAACCCAGAGGGATGAGTCAGACACAAGTGGACAGTGCCTACTTATGGTTTCTTTATACAGCATAGATCGTTCTACACCAACCCATGTACCAAAGAACGACAGTACATTCCTAAGAAGGTACAGTGCCGTTGGGAATTAAGACTTTCAGAAGCCTTTACACTGAAAGACTATGATTTCCCCACTCCCCAACCTTATCGGCAGATCAACTGAAAAAATCATATGTGTGTGTACGTGTATAAAACACAGAATTTGTCTATATGTTCATTTTTCCTTTAAGCGGCTAGTTTTGCTGGAGGACTAAGGGCATGACTGGCGCACCTGTTGGAAAGTCCAGTATAAGCTGATGGACATGGTGCAGAGAACCACCAGGGGTCAGGTTCTATGCAGAAGGAGAGGAGATGTATGGATTGTATCTGTGTGTCAGTGATAGGCAGATCTCAGTGGTGTGTGCAGGAGTCTTCTGCCTGGGGTCCATTTCATAACACATCCGGATTTATCAATAGATACTAGTGAGCCAGAAAGTGAAGTGTCTGTGGTTCCGTGTTATGAGTTCTCCAGGAGCAAAAATTGGTGGAGGGGGATTCTTGCCCCATTGTGTTATAAATCACCCTATTGGCTGTGTGTGGTGTGGGGAGGGGTCAGGGGAGCACCTGACTTTTTTCTGCCTCAGCTTCCTCGCTCAGGGAAGGGAATGGTATTGCTGACTCCGTCTAACTTGGAGTGTTGTTATGGGGGACAAATGCAGTCAGGAACTTAGCATTTGTTTGCTTTTTTCATATTCATCAGTTGATTATCATGTTAGTCAGGGTTTTCCAGTTGAAATGGAACCAATGTTGGGGGGTGATGTGTGCATAGGTATACCCGTGGGTGTATTTATACACATACATATATACTCTAATTTTTCTTTATTACATCACTTTTTAATTTTTCTGTTTAGACATGTAATACACGATCATTGTAAAAACTGAACCACGAAGCAGTGAATGTCCGCCAACTCCTACCCATAGGAGTAACTGCTATGAAGGTTTCGATGCATATATATCTGCAGATTTATTTCTATGTGTACATTACTATAAATCTGAAAGGATGACTCACTAGTCAGTTCCAGATGAACAGTTGTAGTATCCAGGGTAAGACTGCCCAAGAGTAGTGACAAAGGCAGGGTTTTGCAGTGGTGCCTGCCAGCCAGTCCTGCCCATCATCAGAACCTGCTAGTGGGCGTCACTAGCCGTCACAGGCGAGACCGGTCACACTGATGATCACTCAGGCTTTCCAAATGGCACAAAGCATTCCTACCTAAATCCATTGCTTTCCAGGTTGAGCTTCTAATAGCCCACAGTATTTTTTTCTCTCTCTGTTCTTGTTTGCTGCCTCTTCTTTCTCTGGATTTTGTCTTGAACCAGATTCAATAGTACAAGTGTTAACTGCCATGGCAAGTAATGATTTGTACACCCGGCATAGTCCTCTTGTGTGATTAACCAAAACAGCCAGCGCCAGCTATGAATAATCAGGGAAAAGAGAAACAGATGCATGTTGCAGTGGCATTTTTGTCTCTTTGCCTTTGATCATTCATCTACCATTTTCACTATTTTAGCCATGTTTATGTGCCATTGGTACGACTATTGACTTAATATTCTTTTAATCAAGTCACTATTTTATCTTAAAGTTGCCTTAAAACTTCTGTCATTGACATAAAAGGTAGGCCAGGATCACTTGCCATAAGTGAAAGGTAGCCATAAAATAAATACGTAATTATTAATTATTGAAGCGTATTCACCTAACACCTTTTCTCTAGTTTGGGGAATATTGCTTTAATTGTCTAGCTAGAGACCCACAGCATTAAATTATTAAGGGGATCTGTGAATTCTGGAGATATCCACAAGAAAAACAGCCTTTAAAGAAAGTTACCACAAATACAAGCTTTGTCAGTCTCCTGGAACGAAAGTTTGGCGAATCAGAGAAATCGACCCAACGTATTGACAGTGCTTCGTATTCTGTAGACTTAGGCGTGTACAGGTTTAGAGCCGTAGAATCTTAGGACTGGGAGCAGAGCTCACTCCAACCTCAGTCATGGAAGCTGAGGACCTGGAGACAGAAGGTACCTGTGAGAAACTCTCATAGGTAAGTGACAATAGAACAAAACCATTTCCCCTGACCTCTACCCTCTAGGCTTTCTGTAAACTACCAGCTGTTGGAGTCAAGCCAACCTAACGTTTTGCTTATCCGCCGCTGTGTAACAGACTGCCCGGAATTTAGTGGCTTGAAACAGCGACCGTGTAATTCCTCACAATTCTGTGGATGATGAATGTGGGCAACACTCAGCAGGATGAAGCTGTTACTCCAAAAGATGTCAGTGGGGGTCATTCATTCAGCTAGAAACCGGCTTCGGCTGGAAGGTCCAAGAACCCTTCATTCACATTTCTGGCACCTAGCTGCCTCTCCACGTGGCCCCTCTCCCTCCACGCAGTAACTTGGGCTTCCTCACAGTATGGAAGCCTCAGGCTAATGAAACTTCTTACATAGCATCTTGCTGCTAGGAATGTGAGGGAACATTCCAAGACCAGCAGAAGTGGAGATTACAGATCTCTTAAGACCTGCCTCATTTTTGTTGATCACAGCCAGTCACAGAGGTAGCGAAGGGTCACGATCAGGGGACATCAACCTTACCTCTCAAAAGGAGACATGGCAAAGAATCTGCAGTCTTCTTTTTATTTTTTAAAATTTTATATTGGAGTATAGTTGATGAACAATGTTGTGTTAGTTTCAGGTGTACAGCCAAGTGATTCAGTTGTATATATACATGTATCTATTCTTTTTCAAATTATTTTCCCATTTAGGTTATTACAGACTATGGGGCCGAGTTCCCTGTGCTATACAGTAGGCCCTTGTTGGTTATCTATTTTAAATATAGCCGTGTGTACATGTCAGTCCCAAACTCCCAGTCTATCCCTCCCCTCACCCTTCCCCTTGGTAACCATAAGTTCGTTCTCTGAGTCTGTGAGTCTGTTTCTGTCTTCTGCAGTCTTCTTGAATCCACCACAATGAGGTTCAACCTCCAGCTCCACTACGTGCTAGCTCTGTCTCCTTAAACGAACTATTTAACCTCAGTTCCCTTGTTCGGAATAATTCACATGTAATAATATTTACCCCCCCCCCATTAGATTGCTGTGAGGATTAATCTCAGATAAGCATATAAAGTGATCAGCACAGTGCCAGGAAGATAGTAAGCATTCAACAAATTTTAGCTGTTTCCTTCCTTATCTACCAAGAGCTGATTTCCGCTCCCCCGCCCCCCCCCCCCCCCGATGTTATGAAGGTCAGTAGCCTCCACGTTGAGAACCGCGGTCCTGGGATGGAATATTCAAGCATAATAGAAACACTATCTACCAAAATGTTAAGCAAAAGGGAAATGCCCCAAAAATATCAGTCTCCCAGCCATCCCAGACTCAACGTGAGTCCCAGCCAAAACAGAGGCTGTGAATTGAAAGGTTTATCTTCCAAAGCTGACCTTTAAACATTCCGAAGGCCTCTGTAAGAAAACAACCATGGAGCCGGGCCATAGCTGTCTTGAGTCTGATCTCCAAATGATAATTTCATTGATTGCTGTGTTTATTCCAGTTCCTAAATCTGTTTTGTGTCTTAAACAGAATGAATACCGATTCCCCTCTGTTTGCATTCAAAGCCCAATAATTTTATTAAGCTGGGCTATTTACTAATAGAAAAATAATGGAAATTTTTGCTTGGTAAAGCAATGTGTCCTGTACCCTAGAACAGTAATTCTCAACGGGGCATGATTTTGCTCCACCTACCCAGGGGTTCTTTGGCAGTGTCTGGAGACAGTTTTGGTTGTCATAACTGGAGAGAGGAGGTAGTATTACTGGCATCTAGTGGGTGGAGGCCAGGGATACCGTTAAACATCCTACAGTGCACTGAACAGCTCCCCACAGTGGATAATTAATGGCCCAAAATGTCAGTAGTGCTGAGGTTGAGAAAGCCAGGTCTAGGACATCACAGCCAGGCGATTTGCTTTAAGAACTCGTATAAAATTTACACGGGGACAGGCGAACTTGGAATCCCTGTAGCCATTTAGTGACTGAAAGACCAAATGGACTTTATTATTTTACCTATCAGATAAAATGCATGTATAGATTCAGAAGCATGTGGCCAGGGGGTAAGAGGAATACTGTGGCAAGTGATACTTCTCCCTAAGCACATATTCCAAAAGTGTTGTCTTTTCAACAGTTTTAAGGTGGTTTGTAAGATGATAATGAAAAGACAGAAGAGGAAACCATGTGAAAATAAACTCATGTTACCTCGAGAAGGTAACCAAGGATGGCATCCTTTTCACATCCTTACCAACCACCGGCACAGCTCTACTCCATTCCCAAGCATGACCTTCCCCATCCTAGTGCCTGAGGGTACTTCTGTTGGCCCAAAAAGAAAAGTACCAGGATGTAAGTTCCTTACTCATCTCTACATCCTCCAGCACCTCTAAAAGCATGAAGTGGTTGCTTATTGGTTGTTGATGGAATGAAAAAACCAAAGAACAAGTCAACCAGTCACTCAGCCAAACAGACAAGCAAGCTGTGTATCAGCACTTTATTTTTTTTTTAATTATTATTATTTTTTTTGTGGTACGCGGGCCTCTCAGTGTTGTGGCCTCTCCCGTTGCGGAGCACAGGCTCAGCAGCCATGGCTCACGGGCCCAGCCGCTCCGTGGCATGTGGGATCTTCCCGGACCGGGGCACAAACCCGTGTCCCCTGCATCGGCAGGCGGACTCCCCACCACCGCGCCACCAGGGAAGCCCAGCACTTTATTTTTTTAAGGTGCCTAAAAGCAAAGCATAGAATGAAGATTTGAAATTTTGAAAAAGAGCAGCATATTTTGAAAAATATCTTCAAGTGAAAATCTGGAGAAAAAGACACACCTTTAAAGAAATGAGGGAGGGAGTACCTCGCAGCAATGAGAATAAATGCACTCGTGACACATGCAACCACAGGGACGGGTTTCACAGAAATCACGGTGAACAAAAGCGACCAGGAAACATCCTGTGTGATTCCATTTGTAAGGCAGCGTTTCTCAACCTTGGCCATAGTGACATTTGAGGCCAGGTGATTCTTCGTTGTTGGGGGCTGTGCTGTGCATTGTAGGATGTATAGCAACACCTCTGGGCTCACTAATGCCTGTGGCACCCATTCCCCAGTTTTGACAGCCGGCAGTGTGTCCAGACGTTGCCAAATAGCCTGCGGGGAAGGTCACCCCAGGTTGAGCATCCTGACACAAAATAATCCAGTGTTAGAAGAGTGGGTAGTACCAGGGTCGGGGCCCAAAGGGCGATTGCTGTGGTGCTCGTAATACTTTTTTTATCTTGCTACCGACTAATGTTGTGTTTTCACTTTGTTAAAAATTCATCAAGCCAAGCAATTATGTTTTGTGCATGTCTCTGTATATATAAAGTCTGCTTGGAAAAAAAAGGAACAGGCCTGTAAGAATAGAGAAAAGAAATTTCAACTACTGATACGGCAGAGAGTTTGGGCTGGTGGAAGAATCTGTACCATATTCCAATATTTTCCAACAATACAGGTTTCTTTTCCGACGTTTGTTGCTATTTCCGAAGTTTCAGGAAGGTTTTAACAAAATGTCATCGGGATGGGGAATTTCCTAGCTCATCTTTAGAGGCAGAAAGCTGGTGGAAAAGTAAAAGTGTGTGACCTACAGAGTCCTGGAGCCAGCACGTCCTCTGGGCAGCCCCTGAACTTGGCACACCGTCTCCGAGGTGGAGTTCCACACACATGCACAGATTACATTGTTGAGATTATCATGACAGGGTTCCGTGTGTCAAATGTCCCTTCCTTGCTGTGATAACTGCCAGGTTCTTAGGCAGCCATTGTCCCCATTTGTTCTCACAGGGAGTCATTGCTGGGACTAAAATAAAATCCTTCTCTGAAATGTCTCTCTTGATGTACTGGGACCCTTTAAACTTGCCATGACCCAGAAATCCTATTGAAATGACCTCTGAAGTTCTTGTGAGATCCTCTTCTGATGCGAGAATTTTGCTTTATCTAATACTGTTTTAAATAAATAGACCAATGGCTAGAGCTTAGAAATATTTTTTTGCTCTTTAGGGATTATCTCTGCAACGTGGTGATTTGAATTTAACCTATCTGACACCGAGGTCATTCCATTTTAACGTCTCTGCTAAAGGAAGAGCAAAGGCCAGAGAGACGGTGCCTGAATGGTTTAGAATACGCTCAGGACACTATTTTTCTGGAATCCCCTAATGGAAAATTCTCTCAACTTTCCCACCCTTTCTTTTCTCCATTGGCAAACTAGGTTCTGTAACTTGGTGGCTGTTCCGGAATTTCACTGAGCTTAAGGACACACACAGGCACAAATATATATAAACGAAGTATTCTTTGAAGGTTGGTATTTCTAGTGAGATGACGATAGGCCACAGGATGAGCTATTCTTGCAGGAACAGAAACTAGACCATGTGTCCTCTGAGCAAATTATATCTCATTTTCCCCAGGTTCTTAGCTGTGTTTCTGGAAAGGACCATCCGTGTGGCCACAGCATCCTTGCTCTGGGCTTCCAGGAGACGGCACAGAATCCACTGATCTCTTGTTCTCTTGAGGCACAAAGTTGCCTCCCTTCTTTAAAGACATACAAGATCCACATTTATGGAACTAGTGAGAAGTTGGGGGAAAGAATCCTGCCCCAGAGTTTCCCATCTCCGAGAGAAAAATGACATTTCCTGACTTAACACAAAAAGTGTGGCCTACTGACGCTGGGAAGTTGATGGAAATGAGTCCCAAGACAATTTCTTCTTTTGAATCAAAAGATGTATTGAGCTAGTGGAACAGCAGTTACTAATTGTTGGGTCCACAGCTAGCATGGGTCCACAGTGACTGCCAGAGGGCCACAGCCAGCCATGCTCATACATTTATGTATTGTCCGTGGCTGCTTTCACGGTACCACGTCACCGTTGAGTAGTTATGACAGAGACCACAGGGCCACAAAATATCTACTCTGTGTCCTTCACACAAAACATTTGCCAACCCTATGCTGTGACTGGAAAGTCTATTTTGTCTATAAATTTTATTAATGTTTAATTGTCAGAATGATAGTGTTCTCATTTTTAGTTTTAGTCTTAAAAAGTAAAACCTCCTGAGACATATGCTTATAAGGTTCCCATGTAATACATTTGTGGCAACTTGGCATTTTTGTCCCTCGTCACCACCTTCAGTCTCTCCCACTCCCTCTCCTTTTTCTCATCCCTCTCCCTTCTCTTTCTTTCCAGCTATCTGACTCCTTCCTACCTACCTCCCTGTGTCCCTGGTAAAGAGAAAGGTTTTTATATATACAGCTTTTAAAGGTTACTTTCCATTTACAGTTATTACAAAATATTGGCTCGATCTGCCATGTTGTACAATACATCCTTGAGCCTATCTTAACCCAGTAGTTTGTACCTCCCTCCCCACTGGTGACCACTAGTTTATTCTCTATATCTGTGAGTCTGCTTCCTTTTTGTTGTATTCACTAGTTTGTAGTACTTTTCAGATTTCACATATAAGTGATATCATACAGTATTTGTTTTTCTCCGTCTGGCTTATTTCACTTAGCATAATGCCCTCCAAGTCCATCCATGTTGCTGCAAATGGCAATATTTCATTCATTTTTTATGGCCCAGTAGTATTCCACTGTGTGTGTGTGTGTGTGTGTGTGTGTGTGTGTATGTGTGTGTGTGTTTGTGTTTGTGTATACCACCTCTTTTTTATCCATTCGTGTGTTGATGGGCATTTAGGTTGCTTCCATATCTTGGCAATTGTAAATAGTGCTGCTGTGAACATTGGGGTGCATGTATCTTTTCAAATTAGTGTTTTGGGGTTTGTTTGGATATATACCCAGGAGTGGAATTGCCGGATCAGATTGTAACTCTATTTTTCGCTTTTTCGAGAAACCTCCATACTGTTTTCCACAGTGGCTGTACCAATTTACATTCCCACCAGCAGTGTAGGAAGGTTCCCTTTTCTCTGCATCCTCACCACCATTTGTTATTTGTGTTCTTTTGGATGATAGCCATTCTGACAGGTGTGAGATGATTTCTCCTTGTGGCTTTGATCTGCATTTCCCTGACGATTAACAATACTGAGCATCAGCGAAAGGGTTTTTTGATAAGAGAGAGAAAAGGAACAAAGACATGGTAACATCACATTCCATCAATACGTTTCTGTAAAAGACGATCCTTACTGCCCATGGATATATTTGTCCTAAAAGATGCTTCGGTATAAAGACTCTGAAGGACACAAATCAGAACTTCTCAGGGACAAAAGAATCTGCAATTTTCACATACCCATTATAGTTTGAGACCACCCCAGAGGTTAGACTAGGTTCCCGAACTCTTCTATCCATGGACCATTTTCTATCCACCCCTTGTGATGGATGCTAGCAGGGTTTGTGTTTGGAGATCAAGACAACACATTCTTCTTATCAGCTGTCTTGAATTTCCTCTGCCCTGACCACCAGCTTCCCAGGGGAAACGTAGACATTTTTCACAGGGCCTGGAACATCTTCACGGAGCTAGAACAAATGGCCCTCCAGAAAGCGTGGAGATGAACTGCCAAGCTTAGATGTGCTTCCTGCTGAAGTAAGCAAGGAATGAGAGGCACAGGGACATGGTTATCATACAGAAAACATGTCCTGGATTGGAACCATGTGTGCAGGGGTCTAATACCATCTTAATATCTAAGATGATGACGATGCTAAACAAAGGCCATTAAAATCCTGTAAACAGCCCCCCCCCCATTTTTTTGAGGAAGAGCTCAACGTCAACAAGCTGTTACCCTGAGACCTATCGTATCATTGCTGGCGTTTTGAACAGTTTGTAAAGAAATGGCCTCTACTGATAGGGAATTCTTCTAGAATCCATACTTAGTATTAATCACCTTCAGGGTCCCCCAGTGGACCGGAGACCTTCATCTTACCACTTCACCAGGAAAGGCAGACAGAATTACTCTTCCTGTGCCCCTGTTGATAATTATTTGAGCCTATTTTCCTTTGGGGACTGATCAAAACTGTTATAATCACATGTGTACCGTCCTTGTCACCAGCAAGATTGGGAATTCCTTGAGGACGACCACTTGTTCAACTTCGTATGTCACCTCACACCATGCCTCATATGCACCCCTGGTGACACGGAGTGGATGCATCAGTTCATTAGTCAGAGAAAGAAGAAAAGCTGCCCCGTGTTCTGTGGCCTGGGGCTGGGATGGCTGATAATGTGGGTAACGTCAGCCAGCTAACTTGCAGAACTTTCTTGCAGCCAGGCAGTGGAGATGGAGACCATTCTCTCAGCCTGGGGGACAGTCGGTGTAGGGAGTACCACACACAGCTGCTCAGAATTTTGCTTGTGTAGCAGTCATATGGGGCCAAGCTATTGCACTGTTTTCAGACTCAGCCCCATGAATGGACATTTTCTGGACCACAGCTCTCTGTTCAGATGCTTCCTGCCACTCTGACTACATTTGTCCCCATCACATCACCCTGTGGGTTGAAGAAAGTGTCAGACCTCGGAGAAGATAAAAAGGCATCTTTAGGCAAGATGGCTCCCATGGCAGCCTCACAGCTGCCGTGAGGGGTCATTTTCAGCCCTAGGTAGACCCTTCCTTTCCCCCCGTGAGCACCAAAGCTCACTTCAAGTCATGCTGGTACAGTGGCAGTGATCGTTAAGGAAAATTGTGTTTTCCAACGAACGTGTGAGAGAAGAACATTCTTTTTCTTTTGGAGCGTGGCCCCTTCTCCTCAGCCTAGTGGCAGCGTGACTGAGACACACTCATCCCCGTCTGTGTTGCAGCTGCTGAGGCAAAGGGAGAGGCTGGGCTACTTTCTGGCATTGGGGCTGCACCAGGCCCGAGTTGCTTATACGTTGCTTTTGGCACTCGTTTCTGTAAGCACTCAGCCTATTTTCAGGTAAACCCCTGAGATTTCTTTTTACGAAGAGAAACATTCTCTACATCCCCATCTTCATTTGGGCATGAAGATGGGAGCTTTCCCTTTGTCTCTAGCCAGTACTGTTGTTCAGTTTAACAGATGTCATTGAGCACCTACCACATGGCCAAACACGGCCCCGTGGGTTGTAGGGAGTCTGATGCTGAATACGGCAGAATCCTTGCCTTCAGAGACCCCGTGACCTATCAAAGGGGATATACCAGTGAACAACTTACCATAATACAATAGAATAAGTTCCTATAATGTGTAAGTACCCAAGTGCTGTAGACAATAGTAATCAATTCTATGTGGGGGTGACTGAAGGTTGAACTCCAGTTGGAGTTTTAGGGGATAAATTGAAGTTTGCCAAGCAAAAACAAGCATAATAACAATAACAATATATATTTATATTATATAATTTATAATAATGTGTATCTATATCCAGTGCCACTTATTGAGCACATATTATATGGCTGGCATTTTGCTGAAGGATTTACATACATCATCTCATTTATTTTTCACAGTAATCATTAGAAGAATAGTAAACATATTTCTAATACTTGCTATGTAACAGGCATGATCTACTTTATATATAGACAGAGAAGAAATGGGATGGAATCTTTGGATGGATCACTATTCTGAGAATCCTCAAGAGGAATATGTTAAACATTTTTCCAGTGGTTCTAAATTTATACTATAAGTAAACCACGCTTAACATGTGGAAGAGGAGAAAAACAAAAGAGAAAAAGAAAGAAAGAAGGGAGGGAGGGGAGGAGGGAGGAAGGAAGGAAAGAAAGAAGGAAAGAAGGAAAGGAAAAGAAAAAGAAAAGGAAAGTTTGTCCTCTTCCTTGTGCTTGGTAAAGAGCTATAATGAGCTATCTCGTGATCTTTCTCCAAACTGCATAAAATCTTACTGGGAATTGTCTGCTAGCGTGAGGCCGTACTTGTGCTTAGCTAAAGCCAAACCTCTTTGGTTTCTGTCTGGAATTGAGCTTGGGAGGCAACATTGTTCTATAGCTGATCTCTAAGACAATGTGTGACTTGGCTTTGGACTTAGTTGTCCTTGGTATATTGCTGACGTTCACCATTAAATCTAAGAAGTCTGTGTTTCTATTTGTATTGGCACAAATTGGGAGGATTCTAGAAAAATGGTACAGATGAACAGGTTTGCAAGGCAGAAATAGAGACACAGATGTGGAGAAGAAAAGTATGGACACCAAGGGGGAAAAGCTGGGAGGAGGGCGGTGGTGGTGGGATGAATTGGGAGATTGGGATTGACATATATACACCAATATGTGTAAAATAGATAACTTATAAGAACCTGCTATATAAAAATAAAATAAAAGCGGACAAACTTAAAAATATTAATAATAAATAAATTAAAATATATGATTTATAAAAAAACAAAAAAATTGGGAGGATTGATTGGAATGAGGAAACAATGAGGAAAATTTTTCGCATGGTAACAGTTACTTCTTTACGGTATAAAAACTGTTCTTCCTAGTTTTCTCTCTTCTTCATCCAACTTCACAGTATAAAAACAAAGTGAAATAAGACTATTTCATGCTACAGAAACAGGACAATTCCATAAGGGCAACAGTCATTCAGTCAATCAGTGGTTTGATATCCTGTGTCCATCTCTTGATTTGCCCTAAGTTGCGAACCACCAAATTAAATAAATGCCAATGTCCAGTAACCAAACCAAGCCCAAATCCTGTCAACAGGGCAGCCTTCAGAGAAACCCCATGGCACCTTCAGAAAAGACCTTTAGGGACTTCCCTGGTGGCGCAGTGGTTAAGAATCCGCCTGCCAATGTAGGGGACACGGGTTCAAGCCCTGGTCCGGGAAGATCCCACATGCCTCAGAGCAACTAAGCCTGTGCGCCACAACTACTGAGCCTGTGCTGTAGAGCCCACGAGCCACAACTACTGAGCCTGTGGGCCACAACTACTGAGCCCACGAGCCACAACTACTGAAGCCTGTGCGCCTAGAGCCTGTTCTCTGCAACAAGAGAAGCCACCACAATGAGAAGCCTGTGCACCACAACAAAGTATAGCCCCTGCTGTCTGCAACCAGAGAAAGCCTGAGCCCAGCAACGAAGACTCAATACAGCCAAAAATAAAATAAATTAAAAAGAAAAAATAAGAAAAGACCTTTAAAATTCAGTAAACTCCTCCCACCACGTGAGGCCAGCCCCCGGCACCTACCCCCGGACAAAATCTTCTTCAGACTGAGAGTGCTCTGGTCCTGGCACTCACCAACCAGTCTTTCTGCAGAAACAGCATCCTGGAGGATGGAAAGCTCCTAACTCATTTTCAATACCCTGTGAAACGAAGTCCGAAACGTCCATAGTGTCGAGATCCATAAAATAGGCCTTGCACAGAGAGTTCTGGGTCTGGATAACCTAAACAGAGACCAAGTCCATCTCTAGAGTAAATCAAAATGTTCTGCTGCTTTGGTTGAGCAAAAACTATCAGTCCACAGACGTGCCCCCTGCTCATCAGAGAATCTTCCCATGTTTCTATACAGTGCAGGTGTAGGGGGTGGAGGAGAGCAGGGGCAGGAGTAGATTTTCAAAAGGCAAAGCAGACATCATTTTTAAGACTTGTTTTGTTTGCTTTTTGTTATCTTCTATGCAACAACACTATTTCTTGGATTTTATTTCTTCTCCCCATTTTAGTCTTCAATATTGTCCTTTATTTGTTAGCAGTTCCTCTCTATTTTATGGGATTATTCTGTACAGCATTCTAAATCTCAGATTCATTGAACAATCCCAAGAATTTTAAGGAGACCTGAGTGCCCACAAGGCACAGCTTTAGTGAATCCTTGGCCTCACTGTGACACTCACAGTTCTGTGGTTCCCTGAGAAGTAAAGTACATCGTTGAGAGAGAAGGGCAGTAGCTTGGAAGCTAATCTTCTAAATATTATTTGAGGTTCTTAAATGTGAGCTCTCACTGCAGGCTCCAGACTCCCCCCAAAATGAAATTACATTGAACATTAAACATTTTTCAGCATGTACGTTCCACTTTAAAGAAGGGGAAGAAAATTGTTGCAGCAATGCAAATGTCTATTAGTATACGCATCAAGAATAATAAAAATAGGTCTTTTAAAAAGAGCCTTTAAAAAAAAAAAGAAGGCTGTGGAAAACAGCTCCCAGAGAAGTAATTTTTCAATTTCCTTGATTTGCTTAGCTGGAAATTGCTCTCCAATTTATTATAATTTGAAAAGACAATGAATTCTTCATTTGGAATTAATATAAAAATGACTGAAAAGCGTCTTGCTCGTCTCAGAATTTACAACCTGTTTGGATAAAGCATTTTGAGTCATGCATCACCGTTAAAACCCAAGACTTAGTGAAGGCTGGTAATGCTTTCCATATGGTTTCCCTAAATGATAATTATAGCTCATTCTGAACTACAAATTATGTACACTAAAAATGTTAATTTAATTTAGGGTTACTGACTAGATTTTTTTTTTCTGAAAGCAGGTGTAATAGGAATTACATTGTCTGAATCCTGTCAGTAATACTAGACATGATGAATAGGTATAACCAGATTATGGCTGAATTTGACTTTATTTTGCAGATTCTGCTTGCAAATGTTCAGCCTGCTGTGCCTTCTCCGTCATTTATCCTGAAAGGAGAAAACCTTAATGAGGGAAATCAAAACAAATGCCTCTCCTGGACTCTCCAATAAGCTGTTTGAAATAGTCTATCTAGGAGAGAGGGTGGGCATGAGTATAAAACTGCAAACCAGTCTCCATGTGACTTCTTGGAATTTCATCATCAATCAGCATTAAGTCAAACATTAATAAGGATTGAAGTTGAAATTAACTGCAACCTCTGACTGAAAAGTATTTACTCATAACCTTTCAGTTAGTTTCTGTAATGAAATATGGCAATGAATTAGCCATGATGGTCTGGGGAAAGGTGCTTAATAAGAAAAACTGCTCACGTTGAGAATCCACGTTCTTCTCATGTGTACGTTAATGAATCCTCTTCATCCTTCCCCTGCTCCCCCCACCCAAATTGCCTTTTCATGAATCCATCACTGCTTACGGTAGAGGCAGATAGTAGGAAGAACTTTAATTAGTCTTCAGATTTGCAAGGTATCAGGAGCCTTAGAAATGGTTACGATCCAGAGGTTCTCAAAAATCAGTGTTCAAGAGAGGCAGAGTGTACAATGCAGGGGCTGGGGTTCTGCAGCCAGACCGCTTGGATTGGAACCTGGCTCCCCACACTTACTACACCTGAGACCTTGAGAGAGTCACTTAATCGTTATGACTCTCAGTTTCTTCATCTGTCAAGTGGGCATAATAATAATAACACTTATATCATAGGTAGGTATGATGACAACAAAGCTTATCGTACAATCTCATACCTAGAAATAGTCTATAAGTGCCTTATCATAGGAACAATTTAGGGTGCATTTTTAAAATATAAATCTCTCTGGGCCCTCACCCTGAGCAATTCCAATTTATTCAATGTTCATTGAAGTCCAGATATCTGCATTTTGACCAACATCCCAGGTGGTCCTGGACCATACTTGAAGAAACACTGATTTGGTCCAACACCCTTGTTTGGAGGATGAGAAAAGTGAGTCCCGGAGGGTGAAGTGTGTTTGTCAAGGTCAAACAGCTATTTAGCGATCCACCTGATAGAGATCCCAGGTCTCTCATCTTGCATTCTAACATGCTCTCCACCATAGCTGCCTCCATTTATTGACTCTTTAAAAGTGAGCTTCTTAACCAGAAGTGCACATCAGAAACACCTAAGAAGCCTTTGCAGATACTCATGCCCAAGGCCCAGCCCACACCTGCTGAATCTGATAACAAGCGGCAGCTCTCAGACCTGAACCCGAGGTCCTTGATCGTTTTATAGGACCAGGTGATATCCTTGTGTTAGCTTCTCGTGCTTTTCTCATATGGAGCTCAGAACACGTGATTTAAATCATATTTGAGTCATTTTCATTTCCTGACCACACTGGCGGATCATGGTACTATAATAAAAACACACTTTATTTTTTAGTTTATTTAAATATATTTTTTAGTTTATTTCCCTTCCCCTCCCACCATGGAAAACTCTGGCATTAGCCACTGCCTTGGCAAAGCATTTCGCCACTCCACCCCAATCTCCCAGGGCTTTTAAGGTACAGATTGGGTTAATCCAGCGGTTCTCAACTGGGGTTGCTTTTGCCACCCAGGAGACATTGGGCAACGTCCAAAGACATTTTCGGTCGCCATAACTAAGGGGCAGTGCTACTGGCATCTAGTGGGTAGAGGCCAGGGATGCTGATAAGCGTCCTTCCACGCACAGGACAGCCCCGAAACAAGGAACTATAGCGCCCCAAGTGTCACGAGTGCCAAAGTGAAGAAACCGTAAGCTCATCAACAGGAAGAAGGACTCAGAGTGAGGATTTGTCTCAGAGAGCTCTGAGAGCCACTTCTAGAAGAAAAAACTCACGTGGGAGAGGCAAGAGTGAGGACAGAGGAGAGTGAGCTTCCGTTTAGGAGTATGAAAGAGGAGTCTGGGGAGAAAGTGGAGAGTGAGGGTGAGGGAGAAGGAGATGGTGAGAGCTAGCAGCTGAGAGGAGATGGTGCTTTGACTTAGGAAGCGAATCTTCTTTAAGGTTCCTCAACAGAGGCAAGTTAAGATTAGAATGATTTGTACTTTTGGTATCTTTCAACGTGAGACCGCTCCAAGACTGGGCCCCTGGAGTGCTGGCTTGTATTACGGTGACAGAATAGTCCTTAGAATTACATCCCCTTCCTAAAGATGATAAAAATCCTCTTCAAATATCAAAATACTTTTGCTTTTTCCTTATGTAAGCCTTAGGTCAACATCATATACCGATACCATATACAGCACATATGCTTGTCAGTGAGGAGAAGGCACAGGGAGCTCAGAGAAGCTGATTCAAAGACCCAGAAAGGCTCTAGTAGCAAATGTCTGGCTTGGCCTTGCCCCTTGTTTCGTCAGTAACTGACCACACTGACTAAAGGCCATTAACTAGGCTGTTGCCCCCAGAATACCAAATAACCATGTAATTTGTAGGTAAAACAAATTTTAGGCTGATGGGGACAGAACTTTCTGGAAATAGTGACTGCGGAAGAGAATATCCTGTTGTCAATTGCCTGTAGACTGTTACCAGAATGGCCCCAAGTGAATCATGCCTCCCTGTCCATGCACCTCTGCAGTATGATATTGCCACTCCTCCCCACAAAAGGCAGGGTCTGTTGCTCCGTCCCCTGTGATCTGTGCTGGCCTGGTGACTTGCTTTGACCAAGAGAATGTGGTAGAAGTGATGTTGTACAGGTTCTGAAACCTGGGCCACAAGAGGCCTTGAGGCTGGAGCTCTCAGCCTCTTAGAACCCTGAGACCTCCGTGCTGTGAAGAAGCCTCGTGTGGCTTCTCACACGTGGACTCTCAACCACTGCACCACCAGGGAAGTCCCTTTTTTTTTTTTTCCCACCAACCACATGCAGCTACTGACCATGAATTACTTACAGTTGATTTACATCTAAATGGAAATTTCCACAGGCGGCTGGTGGCTGGTGGCTGTAGTATTGGATAGCGCCAGTGTAGGGCAGAGCATAAGGGCGTTTATTGTAACATTCTTGTCACCTTTCTGTAGCTTGGAACATTGTTCAAATAAGTCCATTTTAAAAAAGAGATCTATTTTAAAACTTCAAGAGTAGTACACTAAGACATAGACCAGACACAGATGCTTTGGCACAACCATAAGGTAGCTTTGTCAAATTCCTTTACTTTCTAAAAAGTAAAGGTCCATTGGAGGACGGGAGGCAGGTAGAGGAGAGCTGAGGCATTGCCCATCCACAGCCAGCACCAACTGCTGGGCATGTAAATGAAGTCATTTGAACCTTCCAGCCCCGGTCGAACAGTCAGATAACTGCAGCTACAAGAGCAGTCCCAGGCAAGACCAGCAGAAGAACCACCTAGATTGCCAACCCACCATATTGGGAGAAATAATAAATCATTGCTCTTTGGGGATGGTTTGTTTCGCAAGAAGAGGAGCCTGAAAATTCCCCCGAGGTCTCCAGGATCAAATTGCTTTAGGCAAGGGTGGCCAAGGTAGCTGAATCCCCCACGTTGCGTTCCTTCTTCTCCCAGGCCAACAACAGTGCCGTGTGGGTCCCTAAGCAAAATGGGTAAGTCAGCTAGGTGTGGCTGTGGGACCTTTCCACTTGTTTGGGAAGCATTCTTCTTTCCTCTTCTAGGAGCTTCTGTCCCCCCCACAGACAGTCCCAAGATGTCAGGGCCACCACAGGGGCATCTTTTCGCTACCAGCTTTCTTCATGCTTCAAGAGGGCCTCTTCCTCCTCAACCGCAAAAACCTTTCTTCCCTGAATACCCTGTTCCCACCTCACTGTCACACGGAATATGGTCCAGACCTGTTGATTTACTGAGATGTGAATGACTGATGAGGTGTTTTCACAATATGTATTAATAATGATATCATACTGGACATAAAATAGATCATCAACAAGGACCTGCGGTAGGGCACAGGGAACTTTACTCAACCGTCTGTCATAACCTATAGGGGAAAAGAATGTGAAAATGAATAGACACATGTATTGATATATGTATAACTGTATCACTTTGCTGTACACCTGAAACTATCACAGCATTGTGAATCAACTAGATTCCAATATAAAATAAAAATTAGATTAAAAAAAAAAAGAATCCTGTGTACCTCAGGCAGACACTCCCTCTAGCTTCACACTGACCAGGTAAGGGGGACACATGAGGAAAAAGAATCAGATGGGTAAAGTGACTCTCGCAACGTCATAGAGCTTAAAAAGATGGAGCTTAAGTCTTTCGGACTCTAAAGATAGTACTTTTCCAATATTTAACATCACCTGCTCTATAGGTGTGACCTCACATACTTAATTTCAGAAGCTGTGTCAGGAAAAGGAGAGTTGGAAAATGTCTCATCATTAGTAGGTGTCCATTGAATTCTCATTGTCCGTGGAACACGGACCATCGTAGGAGCCACTGAAGATGTATAAGGACCACTGAAGATTTTTGAGCAAGTGAGCCCATGATGATATTTATTTCCCCTGAAATATATTCTCTCCAGGAGCCTTGGAGAATAAATTAGGATGTAGAGTGAGCATCTAGGAGGCTTCTCCAATGCACAAGGTAAGTAGGAAGACCTGAAATAAGGCAGGTGGTTGGAAAGTTGTGAAGTTACTTAGAGGCAAAATTCACAGAATTATAGTTAGACTCTGAGAGATGGGATTTAAAGCTCCTCTCTCTGGTGACATATCATAATAAGCCTTCATTGTGTATGAGCAGAGTGGAGCCAGGTTCTGGAATCATATAGAAGTGGATTTGGATCCCAGCTCTATCCTTTAATGGCTGTATAAATTGGGCAAAATACTGTGCCTTCTAAATCTTCATGTCCTCTTATGTGAAAAGAATGCAATAACATTTCCCACTTCAGAGGACCGTTGTGAGTACTGAATGTGGGCCTGTAGGCAAAGCAACAGGAATACTATGAAATCTCAGTAAGTGGCAGTTACTTTTTAAAATCACCGTTCTGCTTGTATTTGCTTGCAAGCTTTTACTATGTGCCCAAGTTCCTCTTTCCTTGGCATCCCTTTTTGTTGTGACATTGGAGTGTGTTTGATGATTGGTCAAGCATTGTATGGTCACTGAGAAAACTGTATAAACATCATCACAGTTGTTCTCAAACTGTGTGCATTTTACCTATTAGTTCTGACTATTTTAAGATGTCTTATGGAGTCTCCAGCACTCCTTTAGGGTCTGCATGACCCGTATTGTGATTTAAGGAACTCAGTTATCTGAGAAACTTGGGAGAGTTTGCCCTCAAGGAATTAGTCCGTTTAATGGGGAGGGTAGCAAGCATATTCCCTCCAACTGCAGACTCCTCTGAAATATCAAAGTTTTGCCTAGTGTTTGAATTGAGTCGTATGTCAAGAAAAAAACGTATCACATTCCTTTGCCATAAGACAAACGCCATATGTTAAGTTTATTTTTAAAGGGTGGGTAAGAACAGGGAGACCATGTTCCAGTCTGAGAAAATATTGATGCCGTGGTGTCGGCAAGGCAGGTTATGGTTTAGTTCATACCTGAGGATTAAAGAATGAAAAATGAACCCACACCCCCAGCCTGACATCTGTGTAAATGGTGCATAGGGACGGGGGCCTGTCTACCTTCCTGAATGTTCTCAGGATAAAGTAAATACTGAAGGGCTTGACGTCTCTCCCAAGCCTCACAAAGCTGGCACAGCTGGCGCCCAGATGCACCGTTGGGTGGGTGGAAGGTCCTAGGGGCTGGGGAGAAAGAACAGAAGTGAGAAGATGCCTTGGGGTTTAGGGGATTTAGGAGAAATAGTGGAAAACCCCTGCTTTTACCGAGGATTGTTCTTATGCGCAATTGAAAAGTGGCTGAAGTTGGAATCCGGGATGTCCCTTCAGCCACCTCCTTTAGAGCTGGTCGTCCTGCCAGCCCACTCCCCGTTCCATACCCCATCCTCTTCCTTCTCAGGGTTCACAGTCTCACTTGATAGGATCATCCAGGGCAGTTTGGAAGAATGTCTCAAACCAAAAAAGTGCACTTACCTTCCCCCTCAGCTCTTCCCCTCTCATATTCATCCTACTTACACCTGGGCAAGGAGATTTGGTAGCATGTTTGTCATAGCAGACAATTGGAGACATTGTAAATGTCCAGCAGTAGATGAAACAAAGCATGGTCTTTTTCTCCTGGTTCTAAGATTTCTCTTTTGTGAAATGGGACCAGTGTCGGCTGCTTATTTCATGCAGTTTCATGAGGATGAAGTAAGAGCAGTTCTTGGCAAATTGTTAACAGTCAATAAATTGTTCGTAGTAGTAACAGCAGTACATGGAATACTATGCAGCTGTTATAAAGAATGATTTATGGGGCTTCCCTGGTGGCACAGTGGTTGAGAGTCCGCCTGCCGATGCAGGGGATGTGGGTTCGTGTCCGGGTCCAGGAGGATCCCACATGCCGTGGAGCGGCTGGGCCCGTGAGCCATGGCCGCTGAGCCTGCGCATCCGGAGCCTGTGCTCCGCAACGGGAGAGGCCACAACAGTGAGAGGCCCGCGTACCGTAAAAAAAAAAAAAAAAAGAATGATTTATGTTCTTCTGTAACAACTGATATTAAGGACAAAAAAATGTGAAAAACTCTAAGCACAGTATTCCATTTATATTTTTATTTTTATATTCTTAACAGCATCAGATTGCCTACCAGGAATATACTTGCCAAGCTTTCAGCTCTCATTTTGATGAGCATCTCAGACATTCAATAGAACTGGGAAATAAAAATGTGCAGAAACAGCATATATCCATTTTTTAAAACCTCACAAAACAATACTATAGAGTTTCTTTGGATATTCCTATGTGTATAAAAACAGAAAACCGTCAGAAAAAGAACAGGTCAAACTCCTAAAGAAGTACAGTGAATCAAGTTTGGGGGTTTTTGTTTTTCTTTGCTCTCAAAACATGGAGGTGATATGGGTTAGGGTTGGAGGTAGGAACCATTTAAGTCTTATCTCTAATGTTTTCATTTTGTACAGGAATAAATACTCATGTGTGACATGTGCCATTAAAAAATAGTTTAGGGCTTCCCTGGTGGCGCAGTGGTTGAGAGTCTGCCTGCCAAGGCAGGGGACACGGGTTCGTGCCCCGGTCCGGGAAGATCCCACATGCCGCGGAGTGGCTGGGCCCGTGAGCCATGGCCGCTGAGCCTGTGCGTCCGGAGCCTGTGCTCCGCAACGGGAGACGCCACAACAGTGAGAGGCCCGTGTACCACAAAAAAAAAAAAAAAAAAAAAAAAAATGTTTAAAAGTGGAAGAGTAACCCGTGCTCAAGTGCTCACTTTTAATTAAGTCAGGTGTGTTTTTCTTAAGCAGCATGATCTGAATCTTCAACCTCAGAGACGTTCCAGAACAGGTGCCTTGTCTCCAGCTGAGGGAACCAAGAGTTTACTTTTAATTTTATATATTTTTTTATCGAAGTATAGCTGATTTGCAACGTTGTGCCCATCTCTGCTGTGCAGCAAAGTGACTCAGTTATACACACAGACATTCTTTTTTTTACACTCTTTTCCATTATGGTTTATCACGGGGTACTGAATATAGTTCCCTGTGCTCTACAGTAGGACCTTGTTGTTTATCCATCCTATGTATACTAGTTTATCTCTGCTGATCTCAAACTCCCAGTCCTTCCCTCCCCGACCCCGCTCCCCCTTGGCAACCACAAGTCTGATCTCTATGTCTGTGAGTCTGTTTCTGTTTTGTAGATAGGTGCATTTGTGCCATATTTTAGATTCCACATATAAGTGATATCATATGATATTTGTCTTTTTCTGACTTACTTCGCTTAGTATGATAATCTCTAGTTGCATCCATGTTGCTGCAAGTGGCATACTTTCTTTCTTTTTTATGGTTGAGTAGTATTCCATTGTGTATATGTACCACATCTTCTTTATCCATTCCTCTGTCCATGGACATTTAGGTTGTTTCCATGTCTTGGCTACTGTGAATAGTGCTGCTATGAACATAGGGGTGCATGTATCTTTTTGAATTATAGTTTTGTGTGGATATACGCCCAGGAGTGGGATTGCTGGATCATAGGGTAATTCTATTTTTAGTTTTCTGAGGAACCTCCACACTGTTTTCCATAGCACCAACTTACATTCCCACCAACAGTGTAGGAGGGGGAACCAAGGGTTTAGCATGGGAGTGAGTAGCTCAAGGCCGCCTAGCAGAGGGAGGCGGGAGAGTGGCCATTGTTGGGCTTGGAAAGGAACTAGCGAAGTTGAAGATCAGCTGAGGTTAAGGGGGCAAGGAGGTTGGAAGAAGAGGGGATGAGTTAGAACGTTCTTCGGAGGTTGTGTAGTCGAGATCCACAGAAATCGACATCAGCAGGCAAGTTCCTCAGGCTCTCCCCTTCCCACTGCTTCCCAGGGGGTGCCTGGGTTTGCCTCTAGGGCCTTCGGTTGTGTTAATGCTGATAATAGCAAAAGGAGAATTGAAAGATAGCCAGAAAATATAGAAATCTTTACATGAGAAAAGACTAAGACCCTCTTGGTGAAAAGCTGAGGGGTGGATCTCAGAGAGGAGCCAGGCTCAAGGGATTCTGGAAAGCGTGGGGCCTGGGAGATGCAGCAACAGTTGGCTGCACTCCAGAGACAGTGGGACAAAGGGGAAAGAGGACTGTCTGAAGTTTCCATGGGTGGGATTGTAATCCCCTTCGCGTGATATTTCCAGAGACTTCAGTAAAAGTTGAAGTTGCTCACTAATATTTTCTGGATGTCAGACTTGGTTTTGTGTTGAATGAACAGTAGCCCAAGATCCTAAAGTTTACACTAAAAAATTACCACTGCTGATGGAGCTAGAAGGAAATACACAACACTCGGAGATTTTAAGTCAATATCAAGAGTGGGATCTGGAGCCCTCTCTCCAAATTCTGCCCCTCAACCATCTTCACTCTTTGCTCTCATCCCTTTGTTTCTCAGACAAAGGTAAAAAGGAGATGGTGGTCAGAGAAAGCCCACCTTTGAAACCACTTCCTTTCCCAGCGGGGTGAAAAAGGGTTTTTGTAAGAGCGCCAACTGCCAACCAAGAACACACTTGCGGGCTTCCCTGGTGGCGCAGTGGTTGAGAGTCCGCCTGCCGATGCAGGGGACACGGGTTCGTGCCCCGGTCCGGGAAGATCCCACATGCCGCGGAGCGGCTGGGCCCGTGAGCCATGGCCACTGAGCCTGCGCGTCCGGAGCCTGTGTTCCGCAACGGGAGAGGCCACAACAGTGAGAGGCCCGCGTACTGCACCAAAAAAAAAAAAAAAAAAAAAAGAACACACTTGCCAGGCTTTCAATTCTGATCTGAAGGAGCCTCTAAGACTTTCAGTGGAATTAGAAAGTTAAAATGTGCAGAAACAGCAAGTATGTCAAATCATCATGACCCGAAGGATAAAATACACGCGCAGACGCACACAGACACCCGCCCCAAGGAGAGGAGAAAAAAGACACATGTCCTTGGTTTGTGCTGGCAGAGTACCAGATAAGGGGGGCTTTGGGAATTAGTATATTTGTGACCCTGTTGAAAGAAAGTTTAAGGTTTTTCTGCTTTGTTATAAGCATTCCCCATAGAATCTTGCTTTATCTGCCCTTGGTTCCCTAAGCCTGGTGAATGGAGTTTATACGCTGCATTTTCCAGGCAGATCAGAATATGCATTGACAGTCATTTGCCAAAGGTTACCTGGGTGGCACCTTCTTGTAAGAATGGAAGTGATTCTCCTGAATCCCGCACACGTTGTACGGAGAATAAACAACCTTGTTGAAATCATCTACATGACCTGGAATGCTAAAAGCCTTTGGTTTGCTTGCTGTAGTGCAAAAATATGAGAAATATTTAATCTTTAAAAATACACAATGGAATCATGATTTTGCTGCAGGTTCAAAGACAGCACACTGTATGACGCAGTGTATTTAAAATGTAATGGCAGTGTATATTTTCAAAATGCAAACAGCAGAGAGTTTGAGGAATAGCTAAAGACCACCAGACCATATCTTATCCTTATAAAAATGTCTCCCATGAATGTTAACTATATCTCTCAGAAAATTCTTAATATGCTCCATGGCTGAGTGTGTAGACAACAACTCTATAGAAATGTATATGCCTACCTGGTGTGTGGTCTTCGTCAACTCAAAGTGAAGGTTGTATAAACTTTGGGTGTCCAGCCTTTTGCTTTTGAACAAGGAAACAAATGTAAAGTTTACGGCTTTCCAGATCTCTTATATACCTAGTGTTTTAAAAAAGCTATTTTTGATGCAATATTCTTCTATTTTTAAGTAATCAGACCAGATTATTTATAGTATAGCTTTATCTGTTTGAATCCATGTTTGATGTTCGATTGTGTATTTAAAACTCTGTTCGTTTTATATCATAAAACTGATATCTATTATTGTAAAAAAAGGAATTTGTACAGGGTATGTTCAATTCAGGTACAGGTAACAAAGACATAAATGTTTGGGGCTTTATTCTCTCTTGTAGAGTCTGGAAACAAGCAGTAGTACGGCAGTAGCCAGCAGAACTTGCTGCTATGATGGAAGTGTTCTGTTATCTGTGTTGTCCAACTTGATAGCCACTAGCCACCACTGGGTTGTTATCGAGTACTTGAAATGTAGCTGTTGGGCTGAGGGACTGAATCTTTAAATTTTATGTAATTTTAATTAATCTAAAGCTAAGACGTCACACATGGCTCGTGGTTCCCATAGTAGACAGCAGAGCAGTGGCGGTTGGCATGGAGGACACTCATGCTCTTTCATCCTGATATCCCAGTTTGTGGCTTCTACACTCAAGATGTTCTCATGGCCCAAAGTGGCTGCTGGAGCTGCACCATGACTCCACAGTCCAGGCAGCAGGAAGGAACATGGGCAAAAGGGCTAGTCCCTTCCCCTTTAACGATCCTTCCTAGCTGATCTACACAACACTTCTAACCTACACCTTGCCCAGAACTTAGTCACATGGCTACACCGAGCCACGAGGAGTCTGGGAAAGATTCGGTTTTGCTTTTTGAACCGAAGTAGGGATTTGAGGGCAGACAGTTGGCAGTCCCTGCCACAAAAATGTATTAAGTCCACCATTCCCATGCATTCCCCCATCCCCAACCCAAACTCATTCCTCGTCTGCAAAGATAACTGCCGTGAATAACGCTGTATATAACCCTCTGGCAAATTCATTTGTATACACATATATGGGTTTTTTTACATTTTAATCTTTTTATATACTCTGCAAATCACATTTTGCATTTTTATAACATATTTTGGATCACAGACAGAATGTATAGATCTAGATCGTTCTGCTTCATCCAATATACAGTCAAGTGAGGGAAGGCACTGTGTGTACGGTGCTCATCTTTGTGCCCTACCTGTAGTAGACAATGAAGAAATCCAGCAGCACGGTGTCTCCTTTTACGGGGTATACCATAATTTGGTTAATTCATTCTTTCCTCCTACCCCCAAAATAACAACCCCGCCCCCCAAAAAACAACTTTGCTTTGAAGATCTGAGAACTTTAGACAGTTAACCAAATAAGTGCCACCCATCCAATTTCTTAGTTGTCTTCCCAACCAGCTGCAAAAGTTGATTGTCTCTACTCCGTCGTGATTTGATTCAGTTGTTATGACAACTCAAAATTACGTGTCCGTGTTTCTGTTACTCCAGGGAGGTATGCATGTGGACTCAGAGTGCCAGTTATTAAGGGAAAAGTCGAACTAGTTAAAAATCCTCTTACGGAGGGAGAGAGATGACTTCTTTGTGTTTCCAGACATTCTGTTGGTACAGATGTACTCTACAGCTGGAGATAGTTACCTTATAGAAGTAACGTGGCTGGCTGACACTAGACTGCAAAAGTGAGGGCACAGAGTTACTCATTTCCTCAAGGACGTATCAACGGCACAGTGTGATGAGCACAGGATAGAGATAAGTAGGAGGTCAAGACATTCCGTTGTTACAGGTGTACTCTACAGCTGGTTACATACACAGCTTAGGGTAGGAATGCAG
The DNA here is from genome assembly GCF_039906515.1 of Pseudorca crassidens. Lineage (NCBI taxonomy): Eukaryota > Metazoa > Chordata > Mammalia > Artiodactyla > Delphinidae > Pseudorca > Pseudorca crassidens. The sequence continues at coordinate 84,145,772 of NC_090305.1, read as the reverse complement.
TGAATGGACGCTGTGGAGGGCTTTCACCGTCCCCAGCAGCTACGCCGGTCCCTGGGGGATTACTGTGTGGAAAGTGTAGCTGAAGAAACAGAGAGACAGTTTGACAGACAGGAAGGCAACAACAGCTTTGGAAACAGACAAAACAGGCTTTGACTCCTGGCTCAGCCCCTTCCTAATTCTGTGACTCCAAGAAAGTCACAAAACGTCCCTGAGGCTCGGTGACCTTACCATTAAAAGGTGATAGTGTCCCTTGCCTCCTAGCATTGTGTGAATTAAATGAAATATTATCTGTTGCCTGGCCCATAGCAGGACTCACACATTCAGAGCTGTGCATGTGGAAAATATTCATGTGTTTCCAGAATATTGCAGTGGGTCCTAAGAGCCAGTGGGTCGGTGTCAAGAGGGAGATCTTCATGACGGTGGAGCTGCTCGTCAGTGTTGAATACCTCAGACTGATCTGGCCTGAGATTGAGCACATGTTCATTCCTCTATACGGGCATCCTTACAGAAACATAGTCCAAATGTACTTGGACTGATGTACATCCAAATGTACATCCTCACTGATGGATTTGGTACGTCATTTTGCTATGTGGAGGATGTAGAGACCAGTGCAATGAGCAGGGCAGTAGCAGCCCAGCAGACCAGGATCCAGCATCCCAGACTCCGATTTAGAAATATTTCTAAACCGGAGTTTTACATTGACCATCTGCATCAGAAATCCTTAGGGCTGCTGGTTTAATATGCAGATTCCTGGGGCCCAACTGAAAATGCAGAATCAGAATTTATGGGAGTGGGGTCCACAGTCCCCCAGGTTAACAAGCTTACCAGGTGATTTTTGTGCATAGGAAAATTTTAAAACTTTTGTCCCAGAGTGACTTAAATTGAATAACAATAACTAAAGTGAGTAATTGAATATTTTTTAGAATCTACCTCATAGAAGTAACATAACCTAACATAACGTAACTGCCTGACACTAGATTACAAAAGTGAGAACACAGAGTTTCCCATTTCCTCAAGGACATACCAACAACACAGTGTGATGAGCGTAGGATAGAGATAAGTAGGAGGTCCAGAGAAATAGCAGAGAGGAAGGGGTGATTAACTCCGGCAGGCATTGCTAGAGGAGGCTTTAAAAAAGAGGTGATATCTGATCTGGGCTTTCAAGGATAAATAGGAGTTCGCCAAGTTGCCAAGATAGCATAGTTCAATTATAGGGAAGCACTTCTCAGGCTTTACTGCGGGTATGAATCACTTGAGGATCCTATTAATAAAATACAAGTTCCATTTCAGTGAATCTGGGGTGACGCTCTTGTGTGATGGCCTACGGATGGCCTACTGTGAGTAGCAAAGCTCTGGAGGTAGAAATGGCATTGGTTATAATGCATCAGACGAGGTTTCTGTTCTACCCATAGTGAGGCGTGTATTACACATTATGTTGATATTTATTGACTCCTCTTTCATGAGGAACAGCTGACCTCCTTCTTTCTGCCCAGGAATATCATAGCTATAAACTATAATGGAAAAGAATCTGAAAAATAATTTATATATATATATACACACACACAATCATATATATATACACATATATATATACATATATATGTATAACTGAATCACTTTGGTGTACACCTGAAACTAACACGACATTGTAAATCAACTGTACTTCAATTTAAAAAATGGTTAGGAAAAAAGGTACCTATCACATAGTATTTCTGAAAGTAACGAGCAATTCTAAGTGAAGGGCACTGCACCTAGTTTATGATGGTTATTCAGAAAGAGTAGCTACATCGTCATCCTATTCACCTGCCCTCCTACAATAACCTCCACCTCACCTCCCTGTACTGACCTGGATGGCTGACTCATGTGCCCAAGTGCCCGGTGCCCGCCTCCACCTTCACATGACTCCTCTCCCCCATGCTGTACTACCCTGTGTTTCACCTGAAGCCAACTCCTGCTGTGTATTTCTTGTAAAGGACTCAATCTTGTTTGCACAGGAAAACAAATACACCCACACAGACCACATGTTTGCTCTCTCTCCACGTTCCATTATAAGCCTTGCGGACAATCACAACAGGCCAGGAGAAAGGCAGCTCAGGGAGAAAGTGTACTTGGACGCAGTTGCCAGGCGAAGGTGCAGGCATGACAACCCATGTACACGCAGGGGGATAACTGAGATTTTTCAGTTAGGGGTTTGACTTTGTAAACTCCTACTCGCATCTACCTGTCTCAGGTATTTGAGGTAACTAAATACTCTGGTGTCCTGTCGTGCCGTTGCTTCCTGCTATAATGACAGCCATTCCAACCTTTTGAAAGGCTTGCCACTTATTTTAAGATGGACCAAGGATGCTTAAGTTGTATCCAGAAACCCTTTAGTAATTAACCATTTTATTTCAGAATCAGTTAAAATCCTCAGCGCTTATTTCAGCACGTGGGTAGGTAGTGGGTGATGAAGGTGGGGAAGGCTGACCTCCAACTACTTTTCTGGCTCCTGTCGATCTACGGGACCTGAAATTTATTTCCTAACCTGGTGCTTTTCAAACTATCACAAATTGATTGAGTCATCAAAAAATATTTCCTGCGTGCTTCCTATGCGTGGGAATAGGACCCACTAGGGAGATGCTGGTCCCGGTGCAGCTCCCAGATTTCTCTGTGGCAAAGGTCCTGGGGTGGCATCTGGCTGGAAGCGGGAGGGCTGGGGCCCTTTCCATGAGGCCACAGGCGCACAGCCAGGGTTTCTCCTTTAATTACTTACTTATGCGGGGTGGTCTCAGGTGAAGGTTCTACTCTGAGGACTTGAAGGGGGGCTGAAGCCCCACTTTGGCCCTGCCCCTAAACGTTAAACATGACAAACAGGTTGCCTCCCTCCAAGGGAGTTACAGTCTAATGGCGCAAGAAACAGACACTAAATAAGGAAGTAAACCCCAAACTGGTTAAAGATGGCAAGAAGTGCTATGAAAGAGATGAAGACGGTAGCGAGATAAAGAAGAATGAGGAAGACCAGGGGAGGTGACATTTAAGATGGAATTTGTAAATGAAGAGTCAGACACACACAGGACAAAGGGACAAGTGTGTCAGCAGATGGAACCACACATAGGCCTAGAGATGGGAGCAGAAGGGCCCTGGGACTGCAGCGTGGGAAACCCGGGTTGAGGACCACTGCCTGCGGTCAGAGCTGAGATGGAGCCACGTCCAACAGACTCCTTGCCAAGGGGTTTGTGCTTCTGTACCCAGGGCAATGGAAAGCCAAAGGTTTAAAGAGCAGGAAACCCCCCCTTTTTAAAAAAATTATTTAAATTTATGCATACATGCCTGCATGCAGGCTGTGCTGGGTCTTAGTTGCGGCATGCAGGATCTTCGTTGCAGCATGCAGGATCTCTAGTTGTGGCATGCATGCAGGATCTAGCTCCCCGACCAGGGATCAAACCCAGGCTCCCTGCATTGAGAGCATAGAGTCTTACCCCCTGGGCCACCAGGGAAGTTCCCCCTCCCCTTTTTTTAATTAACTAAAATCTTACTCGGAAGACAGATATTTTAAATGATAAAGCAGACCTTTCCTGATTAAAATGAGGAAGGGCACCCCGAGCCAGCCTGAGAAGACTTCTCCTCCTAAGCTATTCCCCAGGCACCCTCCTGGAACCTTAGCTCTGCAGGACACAGATAACTCACCATTCCAGGCAGTGGTAGCCAGTGCTGGTATTGAAGTTTGAGAATGATTTCAACTAGGAGTGAGTGAAAAGACTGATTTCAGAGCCTGGAGGCCAGCTTCTCTGGAGGAAATGGATTTGAGATGATTCAGGTCAGCACTGTTACATGATTTCTGTTAGCATTATTCAGCATCCTAGGCTAGGATTGGAAAAAGCGGATGGTTGCAGTTAGGCAAGACAGGTATGACCAAAGCTCTAAGGTGCTGGCTATGTATGGGTCCAGGGTGGTTGAAAAAGAAGAAATAAACTCAGGAGAGGATTGGAGGAAGAAAGTAGGTCAAGGAAGTTGAGCCCACCAGGAGGTCCAAGTGAAGATTAGCTGGGCAAGAACATGGAAGAAATAGAAGAAGAGGGCTGCCCTGGTGGCGCAGTGGTTGAGAGTCCGCCTGCCGATGCAGGGGACACGGGTTCGTGCCCCGGTCCGGGAAGATCCCACATGCCGCAGAGCGGCTGGGCCCGTGAGCCATGGCCGCTGAGCCTGCGCGTCCGGAGCCTGTGCTCCGCAACGGGAGGGGCCACAACAGTGAGAGGCCCGCGTACCGCAAAAAAGAAAATAGAAGAAGAGATAATCAGGGGATATTGGATGGAGATGTGCTGGGTGACAAGATCCAAAATGCATCTTGTGAGTTCCTAGGGCAAGTGATGGTCAAGGTTGCTGGGGCAGAGGACCAAGAGCGGCAGGGCCGCTGCAGTCATGCGGGTAATGGTAGGGATGGTGGAGAGGAAAATTGTAGGCTGAGTATGGGTGAGAGTTCATCAATGTAGGATGGCGACGAGAGTGGGAAGAGGGTGACATGATATGATACTGTCCATTTTTCTACAATTTCCTTTTATTCATTCACCATTAAATTGTGGGATTCATTCAAGTTGAGATATATAAATACATATATATATTTATATCCACATACACATATACCTACTTCAGGTTTATTCACATATAACTACTGTATTGTTTTTCACTCTATGAATATACAGTGTATTTATCCTTCTCTTTAGTGAACATTACGTTGTTCCCAATTTTTGTCATTTCAGACTGTTGCCCCAGTGAACATTTCAATGCATAATCTGTATGCATCTCTGTGAGAGTTGCTCTGGACTCACCTAGCAATGAAACTGTCAGGTCCTAGGGTAAGGGCTTTTTTTTTTAACTAACTAGATAACTGCCGAATTGCTCTCAGATGTGGTCATAAGCATTTATACTCCATCCAGGAGTCTAAGTTTCCATTACTTCATGTTATCATCCCCACTTGATATTGTCCAACTTCTTAATTGAGTGTGAAATTGTACTTACTAAGGTTTTGGCATGTATTGATATTTCCCTAATTAGAAGTGGAGTTGAACATCTTCTCGTGTTTTGTGTGATGTTCAGGTTTCCTGGTCTGTGGATTGCCACAATGTATCTTGCTCCCATTTGCTTTATATTGTATGATTTTTTTTTATTAATATATAGGATTTCATTATATACTCTAGACACTAATCCTGAGTGATATATGCAGTTAAAACCTCTGTTTTTTCATTTGCCTTTGCTGTCTTTGGTTGAACCTATGTTCTTAATTTTAACTTAGACGAATGTATCAAGCTTCTCTGTGCTGTATTTAAGAAATTCTCAAAAGAAAAGTTCCAGGATGAATGTGATCTGGAAGCATCCATGATAAGTCAAGGGAAATCTGAGTCTTACTTTTTGTCTTGGGTTATAGAAAGTAAGCATGAGGGAGTGGCCTGTACTTGCACAGCAGACTTCTATTAAGGGATGAGAGGTTTCTAGAAAAAGACTACAGTATAAAGTGATATTTTATGTCAAACCAATGGTATTCTAAGGAGTCAAGTTGACGGGGTTTGGCGGGGGACACGCAGGACAAGGAAACTTAAAGAGAAGGACAAGAATGAACCAGGTGCAGGTGGAGAAAAAAAAAAGAAATGTATGGAAGGGACTCACCTCTTAACCAGTGACTATGAATCCCAGGGAAAAGGGAGGCAAAATTGAGGAGGGACTCGTACTCATCTCTTCACCCCAGGGCTCTTCTCAAACTTTACTCTGCACCTGAATCACCTGGGGACCTTATTGAAATTCACACTCTAATTCAGTGGGTCTGCGGCCCAAGATGCTGCATTCCTCACGGACTCCCAAGTGACGCTGACGTTGCTGGTGTAGGGAGCAACAGGATAGTGCACCATCCTTTGCAGTCAACCTTTTAATAGCATTTCTCAAGATAAACTAAATAGTCTCAGAAAACGTATTCAGAAACCGACAGATCTGCAAAAATGTTATTTGACCCCGAACATTTCTACTGTTCCTTCCAGAGATCGATCCTCCCCCCTCCTTTGCAACTTCCAAGATCTTGAGACTCAAGCCTTTGAATAACAAGGTAGAGGACCGCTGCTCTGATACGAGAGAGTCGGGTTGACTTCCAGCTCAAGCACGTGCCTGGGCGATGTGATGAGAGGTAGGCTGATCTGTCTAGGGCTTTGGGGACTGAGGAGGCTGAGCCACTTTAGGCTAATGGTACACAAGTCTCTTACATGGAAATGTGATCAATTGGGAGTTTGGGTTTGACATGTACACACTACTATATTTAAAATAGATAGCCAAGAAGGACCTACTGTATAGCACAGGGAGCTCTGCTCAGTATTCTGTAATGACCTAAATGGGAAAAGAATCTGAAAAAGAATAGATACATGTATATGTATTGCTATACACCTGAAACTAACACATTGTTAATCAACTATACTCCAATGTAAAATAAACATTTTTTAAAAAAGGAAATATGATGAAGATGCCTAAAAAGTAAGACCAGGCTCCAACAGGGAGGGTAGAGGAGCTAACCTGACTTTCCAAGGAAGCTGGATGGGCCACAAAGCTTATTATAGGCAGAGTTGTCCTAGAACAGACCGTCGGAAAAATACGACATTCCAGGTGTTTTGCTGAACATTGGCTTCAGTTATTTCAAGCACTGGGACTAGCTGAGTTAATATTCCTATCCTAAGGAGACGTTATCATGAATGGCATCCAAAAAAAATTAAAATAAACCCTGAGAACAAATAATAATCTTTCAGAGTTTACTTTTCCCAGAACTGTGATTATTATGGGCCACTAGTTTGTTTCTAAACAATCACACATTATAAAATAGTTTGTATCCTTAGGCTGTAATAATGTGTGTACATTCAGCTTTAGGAAGAAGCAGTGCCCAAGGCTTTTAAGAAATGAAGGAAATTGATGTTTTCATTTAGACTTTGTCATTTACTAGTTCTGCAACATGGGGGTAAAGCTGCTTCACTTCTTTGGATCTCAGTTTCTTCTTTGGTAAAACAAGGGAAATGACGTTCATACTGTCTAAAGATCCAGTCCACGGTTTTCCTTTCGTTTGGTTATTTTTTAGCTCGTTTCAGTGGAAATTTCTATAGAGGAACTATGAATATGAGTTTTCATGTGCTCAGCCAATGCTTGGGTCTTTTAGTCTGACAATCTGGGAAACCAGAGAAAAAAGGAACCATCTCTGGAAGAAGCAGTGGAAATATTCTGGCTTAAACTAGCCTGTTGCTAATGTGTTGATCTGTGGACACTCTGTCCAAGGCCATTTTAGTTTATCTTGAGAAAAGCTGTAACCAACCCAAGGACTCTTAGAACCCTGTTGGAGTTCAGCTGACATAGTTTTATGGTGATTTTGTTTTCCTCCATGAAATTCATTGATTACTACTCTGAATGGACTCAGTCAACTGTCTTATTTTCTTGCTGTGCTGACTGAAGAGGCATCTTTCCATTTGTAGGATTTTATTGCTTTAAGTATGAATTCTCTTCTCCTGGATATGTCTCCTGTGTTGGTTTTCTTCCCCCGTTTTCTTTTCGTTTTCTTTTTCCATAATCTTTAGCGGTGGTTATCAGGATAGTAGCAAAGACTTGCAAATTTTCTTAAATTCAGTACTGCGTTTTTTTAACACCAACCCCTGGCGTCAGGGGCATCTGCGTTTCTTCCTCTTTCTTGTTGTCTCTTGTGCAAGAAGGGAAACCAAAACAAGCCCTTGGAAGACACTGAACGTCATAGCTTGGAAAAGTTTATCGTCTTGCAGGATCCTTCAAGGGTTTCAGACCTTGGAGATGAGGACAGGAATCTGAGTGGCCTCAAAAATATTCTACTTTCAGGAAGACACTTGGATTCAACTAGGAGGCAAAGGCTGAGTGGTAGACAGTGAGGGCAGCCCCTCTCTTGCTACCAAGGAGATTTCAGAACTGGGCCTTGGCAAGGGCAGGTGGGGACACGGAGGGGGGAAATTCTCTCAACAATGACCACGGTGCTGAAATGCTGAGCTGCCATTACAGCTCAGGGAGATGTCCAGCTGGAAATATTTGAAAGGATTTTGATACCCCGTGGAAAACTCCAGAAGGGGCTCCAGGGTTATGGGTCACATATGTAGCCTTAAAGGCTACGTATGACAGAGTTGTTTTTGTATCAGCACTTGACAGGTGTGTCGTGGACAGCACGTCTGGCTCCTCGGGGGAGCTGACAAAATGTCAGGGCTCTACGCCCAGATTAGTTGAGCCGTCAGTCACTTCAGGCCCTTATACAAATAGTTTTGAGTCTCTGGGCCCTTCCTTTCCATTCAGGCTTTTTTCAAGTTAAACAAAGTCACTGACCATCACAAAGAAAATATTCATAGCATTGTATGGGGCACAAAAGGGCGCAAAATGGAACCGTTTACTTTGCTGTGTTTGGATTATAAACAAATATTCACACCTGTGCTGGGCCTCCGGCTGATGAAGAACTCAGCCAACTATTTGAAACAAACACATTTTCATACTTTTCATAACTCCCAGTCACTTTAGCGCAGATTGCCAAGACCGAAAATTAAAAGACGAAGAAGAAAAAAGAGCAAACAAAGTATTCTGTGGGTGATTAACCACAGGAGGAAAACTGCTAACTTGGCTGAAATTCATCACCACTCCGTGATCTATTCATTTCTCTATTCACCAACCTTGCTGGAGGTGAAATACTTTTAAGGGAGCCTTTAAAGAATTGCTGGCGCTGATAGATTGGTGCAACACATAAAATGAAAGAGCAGTGAATGCGTTTCACCACAGTATTCGTGCCAAGTGTTAAAGTTGGAAGAAAAAGCAAAGTCAGGAAAATGAACATGATCAATGTAGTACAACATGCGTCAGGTCAGCCTCACCAAGGGTAGTTTCTTGTTTTTAACTGTGGTCTGGTCAGCCCAGTAGCACAGTAACTCCATGGCACCCCAATACTGATTGGGTATCCAGCATTCCGACGTCTGCTGACTACATAGAGATGACTCCTGTCAACAAACAAACGAGCCCTTTGCTTCTTCGCTCTGTGAAGCAGAGTGAAGTTAAGTGCATCTTCTTGAAAGAGCTTTAAAGGTAATACCTGGCTGTTTTTAGAGCCATGAAGGCCACTGTTTCCTTGCTCAGTTTCCTCCCAGATCTGTGTAGAATTATTTGCTGGATTATGATTTCCTGGAATTCAGGGTTGGCTTAGGGATCGAGTTAGTTTGCTCAACGGTGCCAACTGGTAGCCAGACAGCACAGCAGACACAGCCAACGAGGTTCCTCGTGTGATGGTGGAGCGCCTTGGGTGGCCCTCATATTCACGTGGCTGACTCACCTGCAGACACCACAGGCAGGTCCAGAGCCACTGTCATATTTGGTGAATGTTAAAGAAAAAAATACATGGAGAGCGATTTCCTTAGATGAGATCTAGAGGAATTATATTAGACTTTGAGACTGAAAATTAGGCCCCTGGGTCTTCCTTCTCCCTGTAAACACTAGTTATGATTGCCACTCGCAAAGCTATTTTGTGGTCAGTCCCAAGGGTATTTTAAATGAATTTTATTTGAAACAGCATAAACATTCATGGAGTGTGGATGAGGCCAGACTCAAAAATGAATGAAGCAAGGATCCTGGCCCAGGGAAAGTTTTCTTCTATCAGGGTCTAAATAGTTTTCTTTGAGGCTAGCAGAGAAGGAGACTGATTCAGAAGAGATGTTAATCTAAGGCAGTGTTTCTCCACCTCGGCGCTGTTGACATTTTGGGCAGAAAGTTCTTCATTGTGGAGGCTGTCCTCTGCGTTATGAGATGTGGAGCGCATCCCTGGCCTCTACTCACTAGATCCCTGTAACACACACACACACACACACACACACAACCAGTTGTGACAACCAAAATTTTCTCATGCCATTGCCAAATGTCCCGTGAAGGCAAAAAAAACCCATCACCCTTAGTTGAAAAGCAGTCTTCTAAGGCATTGTTTCTCAAAGTTGAACCAAGGGCAAATTGCACCAGAATCACCTAGGTGCATGTTAAGAATACAGTTTCCCAGGCCTCACCGTGACCCTGCTGAATCCATGACTACCTAGAAGTAGGGCCCAGGAGTCTGCCTTTTAGCAAGTCCCCCAAGTAATTCTTATACTCACATAGCTGTTAAGAAAGGCCCTGCAGGCATAAATGCTACCTATTTGGTAAAGTTACCTTTCTGATCAAAGGACAGAGTATTACTAACGTTTAAGGGCCGCTCTTGGGAACTTGGAATTATGTATTTCTATAGACACAATTCACGGCTGATTTTCCTGTACTGAATCTTGCTCTGTGTCATATTATATTGCAGAGAGGCTCCAGACCAGTGCATCTCCATCTTGACTGTACATTAGAGTCAATCACCTGAGGAGCTTTAAAAATCACAGATGCATAAGCTTTACCGCCTGGAGAGTCTAATTTGGTTGGACTGGGATATGGCCTGGGCATTAAGATTTTTTTAAATCTCATTAGGTGGCTCTAATATGTTTCCAAAGTTGAGAACCGCTGTCCTGAACCAGAGATTCTCAAACTTGAATGTGTTGATACAAACCCACAGATGATGATGCAAAGAGTAATAAAACAGGTCCCTGCTCTACAAAGTTGTCTAAGTTGATCACAAATCCCTGGTCACAAGCTTGCAGAAAACAGAAAGGCATCCCCAAAAGATAGAAATGGTCAATGAGTCCAGAATGTGTGAGAATTTGAACCTAATGAGATTTTTTTTTTCATGTTTTACTCTTTGGGGCAATAAGCTAATGAGTTAAAGCAGGGAGGTCATGAAAGTACCAAAAGGCAGCCAGTCTTCTTAGGGATTGTTCCTCTTAAAGAGACTGATATTAAACGTGAGGGTCAGAAGCTCAAAGGCGTGACCTCCAGTGACACACATGGATAGCACCAAACCCACAGAGAGCCCAGTTCAAACACTGGCCACTGGGTGTTGGCCTGGCCCTGCCTGCGTGGACTCAGGCCATCCCCTGTTCTCTGACTGGACAAGCTCTTAGGAGGCCCACCAGAAAGTCAGTTCACTCTTCCTTTTCAAGTGTATTTCACTCAAGCTGGTCACACCTACAATAATAAACTCTGAGATTCCATGTCCCAAACACCTGTCTTTCCTATTTCCCTCCTACTTTGTGGCAGCCACGCTCACTGTGATCTCTTGAGAGACATTTATGAACAGATCACACCATCGTTATTTCTGACATGCTGGGGCTTCGCAGACACGGGAACAATATTTGAATCCCAGCCCTGCCGTGGGGAAGTTGCCTAGGCCTTTCTGAGCGTCATTTTCCTCCTCTTTGCAATTGGGTTGCTAGAGTCATCCTGAGGATTCAGTTCCACCCCCTCCCCTTCACTGAGGTGGATCTTCCTTTTATTAAAGTTTCAGCTTAAATCTACGCCCCCATCACTGAGGTCTTTCTTAACTACCCAGTGGTTCTCTGTCACATTACTGTGTGTTAATTCCCTGCATAAAACTGACTCTGTTGTGTGTTTGTTTGTTTATGAGCTTGTTGGTTGTCTCCTCTTGCTAGAACAGAAGCTTCAAGAAAAGCAGACGTGTCTTGTTCACTGCTGTATCTTTAGCACCTAGAATGATGCCTGGTACACAGGAGGCTCTCAAGAACTACTGATGGACTCAAACATACCAAGGACCTCATACAGTGCCAGGCACTCAATAGGTGCTCGTGAAATGATAGTCATGATTATTATTTCTAATTAAATTTCTTTGAGATGACGGAAGATTCTGATCCAGAAAATCTCCCTGTGTTCACAAAGGAGGTGATAGAGGTGCCATGACTGTGAGACTGGTTATTAATTAGGGGTCAAGGAACAAAACTTGGTTGATATTATTTCAAATATTTCTAGTACAACATTTAATGCTGTCTATTCTGTTTTCTATAGTGCTAATAAAACATGATTATAATTTTAAAATGAATTCTATCATAGACAATAACAAGAGATAGAGTGCCGCCTTGATTTCTCTCTTTTCATCCGACATTTTTTTCCTGCTTCACTGATCTCAGGTCGCTGATAATTGGTTCATGTTGCTTGCTTCTAGCAGCCCCCAAACTAATAACCTCATTGATTTTGCTTCCATCTCACCTCAGGCTCACCTCAGAGCCATAAATCTGAGCCTCAACCTATAGCAAGAATTTTTTCCTGAAGTTGATGTTCAAAATCATAGCCCAGCCAGGGCCACACACAGTCTCATGAAAAGCATGGTAGATTTGGGCAGAAGCAGTTTGGTGTTAGTTGTTTTTTGTTTGGGGGATTTTTTGGTTTTTTGTGTATTTTTTACATCTGTATTATAATTGAAGAGGATTAAGCAGAGTTCTTAACAGAGCTAGAGTCCTAGAACAAAAGTTCTAGGCTTTTGTTGAAGGCTCTGGAACTAATCTGGGGCTGACCTTGAGCTCTAAGAGTGATAGCCCTCAGAATCTGACAGGAAATAATATTTATAAAAGTCCAACATGCCTTTGAATAAGAAAGTCAGAACAGAGATAATGATGTATAAAAACCAGAAAAATTGTACTCCCTTCTTTTATTACAAATGAGAGAATACGTCTGACTGTTATTACGGCCACCACTGAGTATGGGGTCTACATTGTGACTGTTTTACAGCCGTTTCACTGAGGGTCTGGAGAGGGTGGTTGTATGAACTGCATCCTTGGCTTGACCATTTGTATTTAAAACTCACACTTGATTACAGCCAGAGCCAGAAACTTTTAAGGAATAGAAATGTGGTTCACTTCTCATTTTCTGTGGTTCACCCCTCCGTGTGCCACACTCAGATCTTTTTCAGCAAAGAGACATGAACCAAGACAAAAGAAACAACAACAATGATCCTATTAGCAGCTGTTACTTACTGAGCATATACTATGTGTGATGCTCTGAGCTACAGGCATTCTGTATGTGATGTCATAGTCAAACCTTCTTCCCCTTTTTTTCTAATAGAAATGTTAGAATTATTCAGGGGTCTCTGCCACAGTTTACTTTGTATAAAGAACTACCCACACAGTGTGTGTGAAGTCTATGTAATGCATAACCTCTCCCAAGATACGGTATGGACTGGAAAGATACACAGATTCAAAAAAATCAAAATAGGCAAAGGATGTACATTCAGGAACGTTCACTGCATCATTATTTATATGAGCAAAAAAAGAAAAAATCTGAAATGATTGTCAAATAAGAGACTGGTTGGCTAGGGACTTCCCTGGCCGTCCAGTGGTTAAGACTTTGCCTTCCAATGCAGTGGGTGCAGGTTCGATCCCTGGTCGGGGAGCTAAGATCCCACATGCCTCGTGACCAAAAAACCAGAATATAAAACAGAAGCAATATTGTAACAAATTCAATAAAGACTTTAAAAAAAAAAGAGAGAGAGACTGGTTGGGTAAATTATGACACATTTCATATCAACAATACCATGCAGCTATTAAAAATTATGTAAATATTAATTGAGACAAAAACATGTCTGGTGAGACACAAATATTTGCACATTCACACACACACACACACACACACACACACACTTACACACACATATACATCCATCCCTATTTTTGGAAATTTGTACACATGCAGGTATGGCCAGAGAAGTGCTTTCAGGGCTGGTCACTAAATCATTGACCTACTCATCGCACATTAGGGACAGAAGGATACTGGGTGATCTTCACCTGCTTCTTTGTACTTTTCTACAGTTTGACAAGTTTTTAATGAGCTTATGAATGTGTATGATGTTTAAAAACAGACTTTATTTTGTATAGTTTTAGGTTCACAGCAAAATTGAGCTAAGAGTGCCCACATTTCTCCTGCCCACACACATGCAGCTTCCCCTACTACCAACATCCCTCACCAGAGGGGACATGTTTACAATCGATGAACCTACACTGACACATCCTCATCACCCAAAATTCATAGTGTACATTAGGGTTCACTCTTGGTATTATGCATTCTATGGGTGTGATTTTTAAAAAAAAAAAAAAAACAAGAAAACCACTAAAAGTATTTTAAAGGTTTTATGGATTAATGAAATATTCTGAGTTATCACTAGAAACCGGATGTTTATGCTGTCATCCTGTCTCCACCTACCCCCATCTCTTTGGGATTCCTAAATGAGGATGAGTCATTCAAAGGGAAAGGGTGGGTTTAACTACAGCAATATTTTATTTATACATGTTCTCCCTGCCTTTGGGCTGTTTGAGAAGCTTAAATAAGCCAGCTACTCCCCGCCTTTCCCTTAGCCTGTGTCCCCGTGGATCAAAAGAAGCTGAACTTGAAGTTGTGGTTTTAGGGGCTGGGAAGATAAGAAAGAGCAATGATAAGGCAGAAAGAGAGGTCTAGTTGGCAATTCCTAGGACAAAACTTCAAATTGTAGGGGCAAACTTTGGGGCATACGCCATGATGTTTTAGACCCTGGAAATAGGGTTTGGGTTGTATTTCAGTGGTATCCTCTGCATTCTCCATTCCCACAGGTGGAAAAATGGGGAGAATAGTTTCAACATGAAAGCCCTGAACTTAAGATTCTGGAGAGCAAGATAAATGTCACGTTGTCCTTATATTCTCAAGATCCCACTTAAAGCCTGGCCTTTAGTCAGCGCTCAGTAAATGTGTGAATGGACGGGAGAAGCAAGGAGACGAAAAGGGGAAAGGCAAGGGGGTCAAAGGGCAGGAGGCTTTATATTATAGAGCAGTTAGCACCCACCTTGGGGTGAGATCCATTACTTTGTAACAAACTCTCCATGACTTAAAGAATGTTTGTGTTCTTAAAGCTAACTTTGACCACACCTCACCTTGTCATCCACATTTGGCTTCTTCTTGTACGTGGTTCTCCAATGAAAATGAAATTTAATTTACTCTTTCCTCCCTTTTCTCCCACCACCTTCCAAATACCACCAACTCCCTTTCCGTTGGAAATGACAAACAAAATAATTGTTCATTGCACACCGGTTAGGATTATGTAAACCAACTTTGGCTTACAATAGGATTCTCTAAAATTCTGACTACAGGATATCAACTCTTTCTCTAGCTCTTGATCACTGAGAACTCTGTGGTCCGCATTCCCGTGCTTTTGTTGGGAAGAACAGCAGAGTGGAAAGAACATGGGTTTGAATCCTGCCTGTGCATCTCAATAGCTGTGTGTCCTTGGGTAAGTTATTGGAACTCTCTGAGTGTCCATTTTCTCATTTGTAGAAGGGTGAAAAGAACTCTATTAGATTGTGAGGATTATATTAAATGAGCATCTGGAAACTGCTGTTTAAATTATTATCTTTCCAGCAAGGCCGTGTTGCCAAAACAGTGAAGGAGGATCCCATTTTTCAGTTTCTCCATTTCAGTAAGAGGAGAGAGGATGGCCAGAAGCTTCAACCCTTCTTTGAAAATATTTATTTAACATTTTTGGAAGTCAGGGCTGGGTTTTAAGGAAGGCCTAGGAGGTCTGGACGCTTGGGTCTGATGAACTCAGTGAGAGACACCTGGCTCCAAATTTTTACGCAGGGAGGTAACTTTAAAAACAAAAAAGGCACACCACCTGCTGATTTCTTTATTGGGAAACCAAGAATTATATAACTCCAAATCATAAACAATCCGCATGTGAAATGCGAAGGCATAGAGGGGACAAGTTTTGTCAAGTTTATGGGCATTCTGAGACCTGTAACCGCAGAACAAGCACAGGTGAAGAAATATTCAGTTGTAAGGCTGCTGGATGCCAAGTCAGAACCTCAGGATAAGCTTGAGGCAGTGAGATTGTGTTATCCGGCTCTGGCCTGGGAGAGTGGAAGGGCAGTGCAGTAGGAAGCCTGGAGGGAGAATACTTTGATCGGTCAACAAGTTAGTTTATGGAAAATTATCTCAGATCATTAACTTAGTGGCCATCCAGCAGAAGGAGTTACAGTGAGCAGTAACATCTTGGGGGTTGATGACGTCATGATATGAACTGTTGGCTACTTTTCATTGATAGGGAAAGCAGGTGTGTAAATATCCATGAACCCAGCTCAATGTGAGGCGTGTTTTCTTTTAAAGGCTCTCATTTGGCATCAGAACATCTTTCCCTTAGACCAAAGATCAGCAAACGTTTTCTGTAAAGAGCCAGAGAGTAAACGTTCTCAGCGTTGCAGGCCATACGGTCACTATCAAAACTATTCAACTCTGCTGTCATGAATGCAGCCAGAGATAATTCATAAACAAACAAGCATGACTGCCTTCCAGTGAAATGTATTTGTAAAAACAGGTTATGAGCCAGACTTAGTCAATGGGCCATAGTTTGCTGACTCCTGCTCTGGACTAATAGTCTCTATTTTGGTCACCCCAGACCCTAAACTGCTTATTTTACCGGCTGACCTCATATTCTTATTGTTCAAGAAGAATTTACTTTGTCTTTTGAGTACAGTGGATTTGTGTTGGGTGTTTCGAATCTGTGACTTTAGTCCAGGAAATATTCCTACCATAAAAATAGCACAATAAGATTATCTCTTCCTTTCTGACGTTTTTTCCCCTTGGGAGATCTTCAGGACATGGCTATAAACCGCCTAGTTCAACTTGTATCTCTAGTTTTAATCCTATTTTTCAACACATTCTCCAAGCACCAATAAACCTCCATCTTTCACACAGTAGAGAGGTTTTTTTTCAAAGGCACTGGTTGAACAAAGACAAGCAAGTTTATCAATGTACACTACAGAGTAACTTGCTACTCATGTGTTCAGTGAATGTTAGATGAATGAAAAAGTGAGCAAGTGAAGGAAGAAAGGGAGGAGGGAGCAAGGAAGGAGGGAGGAAAGGAGGAAAGAGCAAAGTTATGGTGCATCATTGAGTCAGTGATTTAATGTGTTTGCCAGATCGATACTTCTGGTTCTTTTACAGGTAGATTTATAGGCAAGGGCTTTCTGGTTACACGTTTAGTTTATAAGATTCATCAGAAATAGACTCACAGACATAAAAAACAAAGTTACAGTTACCAAAGGGGAAAGAGGGAGAGGGATAAATTAGGAACTTGGGATTTACATATACACACTACTATATATAAAATAAACAACAAGAACCTACTGTATAGCACAGGGAACTATATTCAATACCTTGTAATAACCTATAATGGAAAAGAATCTGAACTATATACACACACACATAATTGAATCACTTTGCTGTATCCCTGAAACATTGTAAATCAACTGTACTTCAGTTTTTTTCATTTTTATTTTATATTGGAGTATAGATGTTGTGTTAGTTTCAGGTGTACAGCGGAGTAATTGTTATACATATATCCACTCTTTTTCAGATTCTTTACCCATATAGATTATTACAGAGTATTAGGTAGAGTTCCCTGAGCTATAGTCCTTGTTGATTACCTGTTTTATATATAGTAGTGTGTATATGTTAATCCTAACCTCCGAATTTATCCCTCCCCTCCACCTTTCCACTTTGGTAACCATAAATTTGTTTTCTATGTCTGTGAGTCTGTTTCTCTTTTGTAAATAAGTTCATTTGTATCGTTTTTTTAGATTCCACATATAAGTGATATCATATGATGTTTGTCTGACTTATATACTTCAGTTAAAAAAAAAGATTCATTAATAAGTGTGCTTGCTTCAGCAGCACATATACTAAAATTGGAACAATGCAGAGAAGATTAGCATGGCCCCTGTGCAAGGATGACGCGTAAATTCATGAAGCATTCCTAATTTTTATGATCTTATTTGCAAAGCAGAAATAGAGTCACAGATGTAGAGAACAAACGTATGGATACCAAGGCGGGGTGAGGGGGGGCGTGCGATAAATTGGGAGATTGGGATTGAGAACCTACTTTAAATGAGAACCTACTGTGTAGCACAAGGAACTCTACTCTGTGCTCTGTGGTGACCCAAATGGGAAGGAAATCCAAAAGAGAGGGGATATACGTATTCATCTGGCTGATTCACTTTGCTGTACAGCAGAAACTGTTACAGGAGTCCCACTCCCCTGCAAATAAAAAAACCCTTTTACAGAAAAAATTAAATTAAATTAATTAAAAATTCGTCAATAAGGAGAGAATCATTCATTTACTCAACACATATTCATTCAGGAGTTTCCTTGTGCTATGACTTGGGGATATAGTGATGAACAAACTAGACAGAATCCCTGCCCTCATGGAGCTTAACATTCTATTGGCAAAGGTGGCCAATAAACAAACAAGTCAGTATATAATAAGGTGCCCGGTGATTGGCTTCCAGGCTCACTCCAGAACTATCGACACTTGCCATTGCTTCTCCCTCATCAATTATTTGCCAAAGACGCAACCCCAGCCCTTTTCTTCCACTTCCCTCCTGCAGAAGAGACCTGCACAGTCATCACAGGGTAAAGTTGGGACCATAAAACAGTGAGAATTGGGATAGATTCCCAGACACTGCAGATAGCTCTCTTGCTTCAGCACCGCTGGGAGGAAGGAGGTGCTTCTTTCTAGCGATTTGAACTCTCCCAAGCTGGAAGCCTGCGGCGAAGTGTAAAGTGTTGGTGACAACTTCAGTAACTAGAGCCAGGGGGCTGTCCTGGCAGCTTGAAGCTTGTGCCATCTCGGGACCATATCAATAGCACCAACACAAACATGGCCGGTGCCCGTGGCAGTGACAGTCCCGGGGACATCTTCTTTTTCTCTCCCCAAGCCCCACGGCCTAGAGCCCATGCCTAGAGCCTGGGCTCCTGAGGAGATAAACAGAAAAGGGGATTAGTAGCCAACACGGAGAGGAACGATCAAGGCTGTTTGCTGCTGCGCTAGCCAGACCAGCCTCTGCTTGTCCAGACAAAGCCAGACAGGGGCCAGAGCCCTGCTCACTCTCTCCTCCACCACACTGACCCTCAGACCTCTTACTGGAGAGAGAGGAAAATAAGATGACTGCAAGTGTCCCAACGTTGGGTCTTTCTAGATGCACTCTTGCACCAGGCTTGTGATATACTCCATTGTTCTCTGGGAAAGTTTGGGAGAGCGACAGGAGTAAAATGAAGGAGAGAGTTTGTGTTGGGGAGGGCACACCAAGGTGGACACGTAGACATACCAGAGATGTTGGGAAGAGCATTCCTACATACCGCACAAGCCCAGGAAGATAGAAACCCACCTCTTCTTTTGTGGGTCCTGTCTCTGACTAGAGCAAATGCTCGTGAAAAGTAAAAGCATGCAACCCTGCCCCCCAAACGTGTACAAAGCAAGTCGCTGGTCTATAGAAATCAAAGTACAGAGGGTAGCCTTTAAGAGCATAGATCCTTAGTTCCAGTCCCAGCTCTACCGCTTCCTAGCTGTGCAACTTTAGGTGAGTTACTCAGTTCCTCTCAGCTTCAAGTTCTCCATCCATGAAATGGAAATGACGGTAGTCCCTGTACCTTGGGATTCATATGGGAATTAAATGTAGGATTTATGAGAATTGTGCAGCAACCACAGAGGCCAGGAACATAGGAAACAGTCTATAAATGGCAGCTGTGAGTCACGAAAAACTACATTACCCATGTGTATCAACAGAGCTGATTTTTTTAGACCTATAAAAAACCTATTAAATTGGTTTTATTTTTTTCTATTTGATGTAAAACGCTGTGACACTGAGTTTAGGGAAAGACAGTGAATTGCATTCGTCTGATTATTCATGTAGTCTATTTATGTAGTTGGATGATAAAGTTTTGACCAAAGAGAGCGTAAGAAACAGCATAGCAAATCGTGGTAAGTTGCCTCAGTTTTTGGGTAAACTTAGGGAGGCTCAGCCATGAAAGTAAATTCATTCTCTCATCAAATATTTATTAAGCCCTCTTCCACATGCCAGGCAAAGATGAATAAGAAGTAACCCCAACGTTGAAGATTTTGAAATCCAGTAAGAGAGAAAAGGGAAGAACACACATATACAGCAGATACAAGTGCCCCCAAAGAGATACAGAAGTCGCATGAGGACCTCAAAGGAAAGTTAAGTCATATTTAGGTATTGAGACACAAAAGTTTTCATGAAAGAGGTGAATTTCAAAGTGGGCTATGACAGAACTGAAAGATTAAACAGAAGGAGGAAGGAGCATTGCAAGAGGCAGAAACAATAAGAGCAAAGCTTTTGTCCATTTTTTCCGTTTGAGTAAGATGCAGGGCAAACGGTGGGAAGATGAAGGGAGAAGGCTGAGCTGAGAGAAAAAAATGGAGAGATTTGAACACAGGCTTACAGAACTTAGACTTTATTTGATAAGGCATTGATAGATGGTACTTTAGGAAGATCAGCTTTTATCAGTATAAAGC
Organism: Pseudorca crassidens; assembly: GCF_039906515.1. Taxonomy (NCBI): domain Eukaryota; kingdom Metazoa; phylum Chordata; class Mammalia; order Artiodactyla; family Delphinidae; genus Pseudorca; species Pseudorca crassidens. The sequence continues at coordinate 84,125,539 of NC_090305.1, read as the reverse complement.
AAGGAGAAACCCAGGGCAAGGAGATTCAGTTAAGACGCTTTTACAATTTTACAACTAAGATGTGGTGAAAAGTAATGAAAAAGTGAAGTCCAGTTGGAGTGGTGGACAGTCGGAGAGACAGAGGCCGAAATCGTTGGACAATGGTATCTTCAGACCTTGATATCACTTATGTGACAGACACTGGTGGCTCTGCAGTTATGAGCCTGGGTCAGTGGGAGAACAGTGGTACCTTTAATAGGATGGGGAAGTCAGGCCCATCAGAGGAGGGAGACTGTGAGCTCTGAGCCTGGTTCAGTTATTGATATTACTATCCACTCACCTACCCAAGCCTGATGCCATCACAGATGTCTCCCACTTTCTACCATTCCTTAAGTTATTGTACCAGTTAGCTACGGCTGCCTAACAAATTACCCCCAAATTTAAGCAGCATAAAACAACCACCAGTTATCATATCACACAATTTCTGATAGTCAGTCATCCAGTCAAGACTTAGCAGAGTAGTTCTGACTCAGGGTCTTTCATGAGGCAGCACTCAAGCTGTTGCCAGGGATGCAGGCGTCTCAAGGCTCAACTAGAACTGGAGAACCCCCTTCCCAGCTCCCTCACGTTGTTGGCAGGCCTCAGTTTCTTGCTGGCTACTGGCTGGAGGCTTTAGTCTCCTGCCACGTGGGTGTCTCCTTAGGGCAGCTCCCAACATGGCAGCTGGTTTTCCCCAAGCAAGTGATCCAAGAGATAGAGCTCAAGATGGAAAGCACAGTCTCTTGGAACCTAATCTTGGGAGTGATCTGTCATCACTTCTACCATGTGCTATTGGTCATCCTGACCACCCCTGGCACAATGTGAGAGGAAACTATGCAAGAGCATGATATCAGGAGGCAGGCATCATCAGGGGCCATCTCCAAGGCTGCTTCCACAACCAGGAAGCCCTGCCAGTCAGCCTCCATATTTGTTAAAGCCGGCCCCTGTTCTCCATCTCACTTCTGCTGCTCCAGTGCAGTGTCTTTATCTCCTGTTTAGTCGGATGCAATTTCAGTCTAACAGGTCATGCTATTTTGGGCTTTTCTGCCCACAGCCTCATCCTTCTTGCCCCTGCAAGAGTGATCCCTCAAAACTGGACATCTGCCTATCCCTGCACCAACACACACCCCTCCTGCACCCTCTGCTTGGAATCCATTGCCCACATGATGTATGTCAACCTCCTTAGCGTGGGTACGAGTCCCTCTGTGTCTCAGTCCCTCTTAATGCTCCAGCCTCCTCCCCTGACACCATCCGCCTTGAACTTCACACTCTAGTAAGTTGGGACTCTGTGTCTCCAGCTCTGTCTGTGCTATTTCACCCAACCATGCCTTAGCCATACTCTTCCCTCTACCTGCCATATGGTTCCTCATCTCTCCCCAGCATTACAGGATAGCATTGTGATTCAGAGCATGAGTTCAGGAGCCCCACCACCTGATTCAAACCCCAGCTCCACCACTCACTCACTGTATGACTCAGTCAATTATTTAAACTATATGCTGGGTATTGGTCAAATTATTTATATGCATATATTAACTTACATATCCCTACCACGACCTAAAGGTAGATGATTATTATCATCATCTTTGTACACATGAGGAAGCTAAGGTGCATAGGGTAAGAGCTATAAAAGTTGTTGCAATTATAACTCTTCCTTGTTCAGGACTAAGTTCAGATACCATCTCCTCCACTAAATTTCATCGTTTTAAAGACAGATGCCCTCCTCCATGATGCCCGTGGCTTCCTGGTTGTAACTCTGACCTAGTAGCTACCATATTGATTTGAAATGACCTATTTCTTATCTGCTTTTTTAAAAATCAGCTCTTTGAGGGCAGGGACCTCAAAGTCATCTGAGCCGGTTCACCACCCAGTAGACCCTCAGTCAATACACGGTTGAGCGTCGCTAAGTTGGCGGTGCCTGTTGAACATCCAGGTGAAGCTGTAGGCAGTGGCCAAATGAAGAGGGAAAAGAGAGAAGCTAAGGATAGGGCCTTAAACACAAAGGGAAAGAAGAGGTAGTGAAAGTGTTCTTAAGATGAAATTTAACATTTTCCTTAATAAAACTAAAACAATGGCTCTAAACCACTAACCTTGAAAAACTTAACTGAAGTAGCATCGAATGGTCCCATCTAGTAGATGGAATCAAATTGAGAGTCAACTGGAAGTGTGATTCTTGTCATGCTCTTTTCTCCGGGGAAGAATGATCATGTATATCTACAGACTCAGGCACAGCCATTAGAATCATCAGTCTACAGCACTCCTTCCCTGAAGACTCCTATTTCTACCTTCCTCAAGAGACTGGGTCTGTCTCATTGTTACAGGAAGCAGGCTGGCCTGTGTGACCAGGAAAGTGGTCACATTTAATCACAAAATAAATAATGGAGGAATTCTATGAACATAATGAGCTTTTCTTATTTTTCGTTTGTAGAGTTGCCTTTAAGAGAAAAATAGCAAAACAGAGAGTCTTCAGACTATTGTGAGCTTTACAAGAATTTCTTTGGGTTCTTTGCAAATGGTGGCTCGTGACCCAACAGGCCCATTCAGACCATAATCAGAAATAATATGGCAGTCACCATCATTTATCTTTAGTGATCTAATCTCTGATCGGGCTTGCATCTCAGACACACCTTGTATTTTGTTGTGTGTTCTATCTGTGTGGAAAAAAAAATCAGTCCTCCAAATTAGTCTTGCCAGGTGTTTCTAAAAAAAAATAGTTTCCATATGATAGCAGCTCATGTCAATATCCTGCTAAAGATGTGAAACATTTTTCAAAAGTTTATACAGCTCTGACTTTGTCTACGGGCTCCTCCACTTTTCCTGTCTCCAGTGATATCATTTGAAACATTCGCTTTCTCCAAATGGTTTGTGTGTTCTATGTAATTCTACTTGCAGTGCTTCTTGGCGTGTAACTGTGGAAATATTAAATCATTCCACATGTGTATGCGTTTGCCTCTCCAGGTATATTTTGGAATTCTCTTCAGAAATGTGATTGCATCTCCTTGTCCTTTTCCTCCTCCTCTTTTCCTTTTTCTTTTCCCTAGGAACACCTCAAAGGTGTTCACTGAGCAAGTTCTCCATCATTCTTGGCTGATTAATTTCCTAATAAAAAAATAAAAGTTACAGTGTATCGACTAGTATGGGCCATGCATAGAATGAAGTACTTCTCGTGTTCTTTCTTTGATCCTTACAACAGCCCTGGGAGTATTGTTCCTGCTTTCCAATTGTGGAAACTGAGGCTTAACAAGAGAAGGTGACTTTCCTAAAAGTCTCAGCTAATGAGTGAGTGCCAGAGCTGCGAGTCAGACCCAGGCTGTCTCTAGAACCTATGACTACCTCTAATCGCACTCATTCTCCATCCTTTTAACTAGCAACTTTTCAGGAGTTATTGCTTTGCAGATTTAGAAAGGAAAGTGTATTCTTTCCTTGGTGAATGGTGAATGGTGAATTCAGTGGTGAATTCAATGGTGAATCTGACGTTTCTGACAAGAGACACGGAGCAGGTTTCTTGTTATAAAGTTGACTGAATTCCTTCTCTGGTCTTCATTTCTGGAAGGTCCTGGTTTCCGTCGCCTTTGGAACAGTGCACATGCATCACTGTCACACCCAGGCTGGTTGGTCTATGCAGCCATTCGTTAACTAGCCCACCATCCTCTACCTACTGGCTGCTCAAAATGTGGTCCTCGGACCAGGAGAATGGGCATGAGCGCAGATGTTAGAAATGCAGAGTCACAGGTTCCCTGAGACTTGCTGAATCAGAATCTACATTTTAACTGTATCCCTGTGTGATTCGTGCACACATTAAAGTTTGAGAAGCACCGCCCTGCTTGTCACTGTCACATAAAGTGGAACTTCTCTCTCCTGCAGCTATTAGTAAAGAAGTCAAAATGGATCAGACCCGGATTCAAGTGAATCAGAGTGAAGTCACCATGTGGCCCATCATCCTACCACCCACCAGGTGTTCAGTCTCCTTTCTCAACATCACTCTTCCAAGTTAGCTGAAAATTCTCTAGCTGGAGAGTCATGCGTTAGAATGAAAATATAAAACCTTGTCTAAGGAGAGTTTTAAAATTCACTGTGGTCTCTAGAGCCTGTCCCTAACGCCCATCGCTACCGTAGCCAAAGTTCAGCTGCTAAATTGATGTGACATTTTAATCTAGCCTAATGTCAAAACAGAATAACTTTGATAAAGGGGAGGTGAGTTGAGGATTACAGGCCCTTTTAAGACCTGCGTTAAGAAATGTTTATCCCACCTGTCTCCAGCATGTGCCAAATTGTGTAGTTGCTGTGGGCAGGAGAATGACCTCATTATTTCTCTCTCTAACCTGTTTGGAGCTGTACAGCCTAAACACGCTTTGTACTCCCACTGTTTGAATGCAACGTTATTTTGTAAAATAGGACTAGTGACTATTGTGCACGGACTTCACATGTTTTGCGTCACCGTGTAGACTCTGCTGCTTTTCAAAGAATACATTTAAACTGATTGTATTTCTCCTTGCTTATATTCAAGTATTTATCAAACAGTGTGGCAGGTACGGAACAAGTCAGACATGAATAATTGCTCTCAGTGAGATTATATTCTGGCTAGAGGACAAGACTGTACACAGCAAAAACTAGGGAAGAGGATAACTTCATTTGTATGATTTATCCAAAAGGTAGTGGGTTCAGGGAGACGAGGGTATGGCCGTGGTCAGAGAAGGTCTCATAGCAAGCAAAGCAGAGACTTGAAGACAGGAGGGCCAAAGAGTGAAAAAGAGGTTGTTTCAGAAAGAAAATGATCTGAGCAAAGGAGTAAAGGACTCTTGAGCCTGGAACCTTGTTCACGACATCCTTGCCAGTAGCTAACAAATACTGACTAATACATCCAGGGCTGCTATGTGTTTCTTCTGCTAAAACACTAAATTAAAAGATGCATTTAGTTAACCCATTCTCTAGAGCTTTAAATAATAATTTATAATTACATAAGTATATATCATTGTATATTACACAGTATGTCTTATAATAATTATATAATTATTATAGCTTTATTGATATTACAATTTATAATTAATGATCATACTACATAATTAATATATTGGTAATGTGATTAATAATATGAATCATGTATTTGTTAATATTAATACATAATTATGTGATATAGTTATGTATATAATAATTTATAACTAGCATTTTTGAGGTCTCTCCATATGCCACGGCTGAGTGCTAGACATTTAATACTCAGAGCAACTTTATGGGACTATTTTGATCTCCATTTCATTAATAGAGAAACAGACAATTTAGGAGCTTAAGCAAGGTCACAGAGTGAGGAACAGTGATAGGACACAAACACAAAATTTGAAGGGAAAAGCCACATTCTCAAACACTATGCCATACTACATGGTATTGAACGTTGAATATTGTACACTGAGGTGCAATACAACATTAGGATATCAGGACAGGAAGAACTAATCCCTTTAAGCAATTTCTATTCTGTATGGGAAGCCAAGGTAAGATGTATAGAGCTGAGACTCTTGCAGCAAGAACGTGTGGCGATAGCCTCTTTCTCAAGCCCTGAAAGTGTATTAAAAAGGCATGGAGGTGGGGCTTCCCTGGTGGTGCAGTGGTTGAGAGCCCGCCTGCCGATGCAGGGTACACGGGTTCGTGCCCCGGTCCGGGAAGATCCCACATGCCGCGGAGCGGCTGGGCCCGTGAGCCATGGCCGCTGAGCCTGCGCGTTCGGAGCCTGTGCTCTGCAACGGGAGAGGCCACAACAGTGAGAGGCCCGTGTACCACAAAAAAAAAAAAAAAAAGGCATGGAGGTGAGGTTATTTGGGTAAGACTTCTTAGAACTGACAATTTTGAGGGATCCACTATTCTAGGCCAAAGGATTGTGCCAATTAGATCATTTATATGGCTGTGTAGTATGCAGACATCCATTCCCCAAATGGCCCAAAATGCAAGACCCCGAATGAGAAAGACTTGAGTCATTTGGGAAATGGAATCCATTGAATTTTTTTTTTTTTTTCATCCATTGAATTTTTGATAGGATTTTCTGAGTGTGTGTTTGAATGTTTTCCACTCACTTCTTTTTAGAGCTCATGGGAGGTAGTTTATCGGAAATGATTTAAAAAGTGGATACAGAATCACACATTCAAATCTGGGTTTGAGAGCCGGCCCTGCCACGATGATCACGACACTTGGTTGTTCACTTCAACGCTTGGCCAGTGTCATCGCAGTGTGGTCCTGGCCAGCAGCCTCAGCACCATCTGGGGACTCGTTAGAAATGCAAATCTCAGGCCCCACCCCAGGCTGACTGAATAGGAAGCTCTAGGGACAGGGACCAGCAATCTCTGTTTCAACAGCCTTGCCAGGTTTGGGAAACATTATGCTGGACCACACCTTCCACATCTATAAAAAGGAGATAATGTAGTAATCATACCCTTTCCACAGTATCATTGTAAAGATTAAGTGAGATATTGACGGTATACATAAAGTACCCAACGTGAAGTCTAAAATAAGTGTGCTTCATAATTATTATCTTCCATGACTTTATTTCTTGATTTGGGGCTAAGAAAAGGTAAGAAGCCAGAACCCTAAACAGCTAACTCTGCCTTAAATTGTAGCAGAAATCAATGCTTACAGTTAGCAATGAAGTCTTGTCCAACGGCCGCCTTATGTTACTAAGAAAATCTGAACTGTATAAACAGGTTTCTGCTGTGGTCTTTCTTGGGCTTCTGTTTGAAAACCAAGGAGGTCTGTCTGTGTCTGTTTTACAGCCAGTGCAGGGGCTCCATAGGAACAGCTCTGATGGATGTGTGTGTCAGATTGCAAAACACCCCTGCCTGGAGCAGTTAAACTGGACGGTTTAGAAAACCACCTCCGGATTTCTCATTTGGGAACACAAACACTTGTGAAGTGAAATGCTTCTTCCCAGGGAGATGTGGCACTGCTTCAGCTCCCTGGGAAGTGCCCATATATATCAGGGGCTGGACAGAGTCCCAATAAGGCCCGGCGTGACCCACTGTGGCCAGTTCCAAACCATCTGAATCCATTCTAATTTCTCTGCACCTTTTGTTCAGGAGTTATTTATGTGCATTTGGGCATTTATCTTCCTGATAGACTTTTTGCTTCTCACTTGCTCTTTTCCCCTTAGACAAAGGGCAGCAAAATATTTACTATCAGGCCCTTTACAGAAAGGCCCTTTACAGAAAGGGCCTGATAGTAAATATTTTGCGGCCATAGGGTCTCTATCACAACTACTCAGTTCTGCCATTGTAACTCAAAAGCAGCCATAGACAGTGTGTAACTGAATGAGTGTGGCTGTGTCCCAATAAAACTTTATTTACAAAAACAAGTGGTGGGCCAGATATCGCCCCAGATTTTGGCTGTGGTTTGCTGACCTCTGACTTAGTACCTCAAAACATCAAATGAAAAGGACCCAGACAACCAGGCAGAAGAATAACTCGGTGTCCATTCATGTGTAAAGTTCTGGCTTAGAAGTAGCTCTTGGCCTGAGCTGAGCCATGCCTTGGTAATGGAGGATAAACAACACCAGCTGTCCCTCCAGACCAACTGGACCAAGACCCTGAAACCGGTTTGCTCCCACCTGGTGGGAAAACACCTCTCAGTTTTAGAACTTTTTAAAAATTTTTATTTATTTATTTATGTTTGGCTGCATTGGGTCTTCGTTACTGTGTGCGGGCTTTCTCTACTTGCGGCAAGCAGGGGCTACTCTTTGTTGTGGTGCGCGGGCTTCTCTTGTGGAGCACAGGCTCTAGGCGCACAGGCTTCAGTAGTTGTGGCATGCGGGCTCAGTAGTTGTGGCTCGCGGTCTCTAGAGCACAGGCTCAGTAGTTGTGCACGGGCTTCATTGCTCCACGGCATGTGGAATCTTCCCGGGCCAGGGCTCAAACCCATGTCCCCTGCATTGGCAGGCGGATTCTTAACCACTGTGCCACCAGGGAAGTCCCTCAATTTAAAAACTTTTAATGAAGTTGTTGCCTCACAATTTGGGACAAAGCAAAGCAAGTTCCAAATCTGGAACAAGGAAGTCTTCCTCTGAAAAATGAGCTAGAAATGGAAATGCTGTTTAGATCCCAATGAAGCAGGGCCCAAACTTAAACCGTAAGAGTAGAAAGTGAGTACCAGTGTCTTACTTTTCTAGAATAATTCAGGGCACGTAACTCCCAGTGTTTAGAAATGACTAAACAGTCCCTTATGCAAAGAAGTAACCTAGAGGGTGTGAGTGTAATAAATTACCCTGTATTTATGTCCTAGGAATTCTAAAGTAATGATATGAATCTCTATATGAGACTGCAGCAGAAGAAACCAGCTGACACACATTGTGACCCAAGCTGTTCTCTTACGTGAAGCGTTTTACAGTGCCAGGTGTGAGTTGAGACTCAGCCTTGTAAGACTTATTCATTCCAAAGTTGGAATTTGCAAGGTAGCCATTTATAACAGATGTCATTGGTTTCATGTCCTGCAGCCATTCCAATTCCTCCTTTTTACCTTGAAGAAGAGCCCGTACTTATGCTGGGGTGTCCACATGTAAAAAAGATAAATCTTACTTGGTTTCATTCAATTGCGATCATCTCATTGGCCATACCAGTGATTGGTTTATGGAAGAGCACGTAACCCAGTGCTGCGTAATGAAAAAATTAAGTCTGCTGGGAAGCTCCTGGTAAAGGTATCTTTTCCCTGAAGAAGAGGCATAGGGGGAAATATGTCCTTCTGTGGACATTCCGGATATAGAGCTTGGAATTATGGTGGCCATCTTGCAACCCTAGGGAAAGCCAAGCTATGGATAACAAAGCAGAATTAACCCTGGAGCTTCCTTGCCTTGAGACATCTTGCTGTTGAGAGAATAGATGTTCCTTTTATGTAAACTAACTTGGATTTTCTGTTTCTTACATCCAGTAGAACCCCAAATGATACACACTCCTGTTTCGTCTCCCCTAGGTCAGTTCAGGTCTCTCCGCTCCCACCAGCTCTCAAGTTCTATGCTTTCACTGTCCCCACCTCATCTTACCACCTGGTAGAGACTTGGGAATTGTGTTTTGTTTTGTTTTTGTTTTTTTCATAACTTATAGCCCTTAAGGTTGAGGTCTTAACCTGTGAGGATTGCACCATGGAGCCTGGTCAGTAAAGAGTTACTAAAGCAGCTATTCACAGGCTAAAGTGATTTCAATGTGTTGTTTTGTTATTAGAAGTATTGGGAATAATAATGCTATGTTTCTTTTTCACTCATTCGATAGAATTTCCCTCCCCTAACAAAGATTATAGGCTAGTAGTCAAGTAAGCAATTACATACAATATAATGATGGCCCGTGGGGGAACTGGGAGCTGTGGAAGTCCAAAGAGAGGTGCTGTTGTTGGCTTACCCAGTAATCATGCCCTTTGCATTTCTTCCATGCTTGAAGAGACTCTTTCCCTGAAAATGCCAGACGTTCACTTTCCAGCCTCTGTCGCAGCTAGGGCATGTATATATGGGCCCCTTCTGACCAGGGAGATTTAAGGCAAAGTCTTCAAAGGACTTCTGGGAAGAATTTTCCTTGAAGGGTAAGATCATCACAGAAGGGGCCCTTCTTCCCTTCCTGCTCTCGGTTGTTTTGTGAGAGGGCATGATTTGGAGCTGCAGCAGCTATCTTGTAACCACGAGGCAAAAGCTAAGAGAATCGTGGAAAAGTTGAATCCAGTCCCCGACATTGTCATCGCACAGAACTAATCTTGGATCTGTATATCTCCAGAATGTGACATCCAGTTATGTGAAAATACCGTCATATTTCATTATCTGTTACTTATAGCCAGTAGTATGCAAATTGGTACAGTGCGTATCTAACCTGGACTGAGGCCAGCAAAGAAGGCTTCCTGGAGGAGGTGACTTATGCGCTAAAGCATGAAAGATATGTACATATTTTGTAATAGAAGGAGAGGTGGTAAAGGAGGATCCAAAGACTTGAAGGAGAAATTATGGCAAGTTTAAGAATTCAAGGGCTTCCCTGGTGGCGCAGTGGTTGGGGGTCCGCCTGCCGGTGCAGGGGACACGGGTTCGTGCCCCGGTCTGGGAGGATCCCACATGCCGCGGAGCGGCTGGGCCCGTGAGCCATGGCCGCTGAGCCTGCGCTCCGGAGCCTGTGCTCCGCAACGGGAGAGGCCACAACAGTGAGAAGCCCGTGTACCACAAAAAAAAAAAAAAAAAAAGAATTCAAAATTGGGAGCTATGGCTGGAGCGTAGAATATTGTTTATGGAGTGGCAAGAGATGAAGCCAAAGAAGTGCTGGGTAAGAGCACAAATCATACATGACCTTGTAAATTATGTTAAGAAATTTTGCCCTTTCTCTTAGGAACATTCAGAACACTACTGGAGGCTTTCTCACTCTCAAGGTCAAAGTTAATCACTTCTTTTACACACCCAGATCACATTGCTGGTAGTTTGCTGTCATTTGGCCCTATTAGGGCTCGTTTGTTATTCAGTGATCTATTCCCTCCAGTAGACCAGAAGACACGAGGGCAGAAGCTATGTTTTCTCACATTTAAACCAACCCCCTCTAACGAATCCTGCTAAAGGTCTGTTAAATCACATTACCTCTCCCATTACAGTTGATAAAACCTGAACCTATTTTGAAGTATTTTGTCTTGCTTGATCCTTTCAATACCCCCATGAAGCCTGGAGAGAGCAAGAGAGGGGTCCAAGCTTCCACAGCTTGTTAGGGTAGAACCGTAAGGGCTAGAAACAGGTAGTATCTCTCTTGGTCCAAAGATGCTTTTCACTGTATCATGCAGTTTTGTCCAACAGCAAGTGTTTCCAGCACTGAAAGTTTGTACATTGATTCATTTGCTGTGAGGTTTCAGTTTGGTGAAACTTAAAAAAAAATTTCCATGTAGTCTTTGCGAGAGGCTTTGTAGTAGTGGAACCATCCAGTCATACTTTCTTTTCTTGGGGAGAACTCAGGGTAGCATTTTGGAGTTAGCAGATGTAAGTCAAGTATGGTTTGAAAAAGGTTCACACTCCCCCGTCTCCTGGTCTGCAAAGCTCGTAGAATACGTAAGGGCTGGAGGAGAAATTTGTGTAGGAACTGTATTAGTTAGGGTAACTAACTACCTGCCCTAGCAGGTAAAGTTGAACATCTCAGTGGCTCAACTCAGTAATTTTCTCATTTGCATAAAGATTAACTTTCGGGGGCCTTCATCAGAGACCCAGGCTCTTTCTCTCTTGTGGGTCCACCTTCTTCTATAACACCTGGTAGGTCTTCTGAGTCTAGTAGACAAACAGAGGACGGGCGAGAGGAGCTTTCCACAGACTTCCCTTCCGCCCACATGACGTTGGGCAGGCCTCAGTCATGTGACCACACTTACCTGCACGTGAGGAGGGCAGACGGAGCACCTGTGTGCCCAGAAAGGTAGCTTAATGAGTTTGGTAGACAAGTGGTCATCTCTGACTTAGGGACCAAGGTGACTTTTATGAAAAAAGTGGTTATACCCCTTACCTTCCGAGGTTCTACATTATATAGTATTTCTGATGAACTAGGATAGATCAGAGGAGGCTGGAGAGCCCAGAGGAGAATTCATCCTAAGGGATGAGATAGACTTGTCTACTGATTGACCTCAAAGCCAGGATCATGTTTTTCGTGGGAGAAGATTAGTTCCAAACATCATATGTGGCTAAAGTGAGAAATCCCTGCTTATCCAAATGAGTGAATGCCCGTATATCAAAAGAGCCGTGTTATAAAGAATTGTAGGGCTTCCCTGGTGGCGCAGTGGTTGGGAGTCCGCCTGCCGATGCAGGGGACACGGGTTCGTGCCCCGGTCCGGGAAGATCCCACATGCCGCGGAGCGGCTGGGCCCGTGAGCCATGGCCGCTGAGCCTGCGCGTCCGGAGCCTGTGCTCTGCAACGGGAGAGGCCACAACAGTGAGAGGCCTGCGTTCCGCAAAAAACAAAAAAAAAAGAATTGTAGATATTATTTGGAACCCGTACCCCAACATAACAGCACACAGTACCATAAAGTGACCCTCTCACTCATTCATTCATTCAACAAAGCTTGAATTGAGTACCGTGCGCCCAGCATATTCTAGGTGCTGGAGATACAGCTCTCCCTGCCCTGAAGCTTAGGTTCCAGAGAAAGAAGGGATAAAGAATAAATAAATGATTTCAAGTAGCCGTAAGTGCTATGAAGAATGTAGAGTTTGGTTGCAATGTTAGGGAATAGAAAGTGACTAGAGTAGACGGGCTGGCACTCTTCTAGACTGGACAGAACAGGATACGATGAACGTAACTAAGGCAGAGAAAGGCTTCCTTTCCCCATTTCTAAGACCCAACAAGAGTGCTACTGGGCCAACCATGGCGTGTGCCCTGATAACTAAAAGCTTCTCTTCAGTGGTTTAAATCTCCACATTTCTGGACCTCTCGATTTCAAGAGCTGCTGTGTGGTAATAGTGAGGAAAACAGTAGCACAATGGGAGCTACATGTGCAGAGGAATGGTATCTTCCAGGGTTTTCTCAGTAGGGAGCAGCAGTCAAGGAGGACCCTCTGAATTTAGAAAATACTTTTAACCGAATGTTAGCAAAGCGCTTCAAATTTTGCGGCATTCAGCTAAAGCAATCCTTGGAGGGAAATCTGTAGCTTTAAAATCATATGTTAAAACATCAGAAAGGTTTAAAATCAAAAGAATATACAAGAATGACTTCCAAATTTTCTATCTAAAACATATATATGAAAAAAATAGACATCAGTATTTTATTCTGGTTATTTCTCATGGTAATATCGCAAGTGATTTGCAGTTTCTTATATGTGCCTTTCTGTATTTTCCACATTTTAGTCTTCTCTAATGAACACGTATTATTTTAATAATAAAAAACATTTTAAACAAACAAAGACGGACCCCACTTGCTAGTGAACACCTCTAGGATTCTCAGACTCATCCCGGAAACTCCTTAGACATATTCAGATGAGGGAAGGGGTGTCAGAATTGTGCAGTTTGACTAGGAAGGGGAATGTGACCTCACAGGCAAAGGAAGGCATATCAATTTTTCCTTCATTCCACAATTATTTATTAAACACCTTCTATGTATCAGAAACTGTGTTAAGACCTGGAGACTTAAAAAAAGAAAAGTAAACACATGTGATATAACCCCTGACTTGATATAGATTTTAGTCTAGAGGAAAAGTGAAAGGGCTGGACAGAAAAATCAAAGCCATCCACGCAGGAGTTTTTGTGTACAGACTACGTACAAAGCACTTTGCCCATTTCCGCGAAGCAGGGCGTTAGTGCGACACCTCTGTGCTGCATCGCTTGTCTCATGAAGACACGAGGACGTCTTTCTTCCCCGATGCACTCTTCCCAGGAGGAGCACTGACTTCCTGTTCCTGTTAACAATTCTGCAGGTGCTTCCCTCCTCAGGGAATTCAGCCTCGTTCCGCTTTGTCATCAGGCAGCTGCGCGGTCCTGCAGGGCAGTATCCTTACCTTATGCCAGGATCCAGCCCCACCATGTGTGTTCTGATCCCCACTCTCCCAGGTCACCCTGTGGCTGCCAGAAACCACCAGTCCCCCTTGTGTGTTGCTCTACCAGAGTTAACCTTGTCATTACACAGATGCTGTCAGAGGCCATGTCTGAGCACCGTGTCAAAACAACTAGTCCAGTAGGAACATTCGGTCAGTCTGGTTTGTCAGTAAGTCAAAAACTAAGACATTTGTTTGATTGGATTCGTGTAAGAATTGGTTGGTTTTGTTCTGAGCGGAATTCGGTCTTGTTAGCTCACGTATCTCAGCACAGTTCTCGTCTCCCAGGGCTACAAGAGCTCACGGAGGAACGACCACCACAATAAACATGGGTCTGTTTTTCCCCCAATATCTTCACTTTATCTCCATAACTACCCTGGAAAGCACTTGAGGGCAAGACTGTGTGATCATCTCCATTGCACACGGTACGTGTTTCATATTTGTGTCATTTGGGGTCTTGCCAGCAAAGAGGTGACCTATTCAAATTGTTTCCCTGGAGGAGAGCCAGCAGAGGGACAGTCTGCAAAGGTGTAGGCAGGTGTAGGAAAACTGGAGGAGGTAGGGCAGGACCTCAGGGAAGTGACAGGAGAAGTATCCTTAAGCCTGAAAGGACATGATGAGGAAGTGGAGAGAACAGAGAGGGAGAGACAGATGAGCTACCTTTGTCCAAGGAATACATCCATTGTGTATCACATCCATAGTGGGAGAGTGGGGGAAAGAGAACCCCAACCTCACTCTCCTTTGATCCCCTTCCTGGGCTCCCTAGCTGCTAGACTCACCTGGAAACCGGAGAGCTCAGAGACCTGTGGATGTAATTCATATTGTCAGCCTCCGGGAACACAGAAGAATCTACAAGAGTGGAAAGTAGAGCTGCAGGGACAGAGAAAAGTTATCTAGCCCAGTACTGTATTAACTACTCTCCAGGAAGAGTTAATTCCACACCCTCCCTGAATCGGCGCCTTACTTTTCAGGGGAAGCAGTCATGTGGACTCACAGACTTTGGGGCTTGGGGAAATTTTGAAAGCACCAACCCCTTTGGAATGCATAAAACGTCTTTCAGGGATCCTCAGCAAGTGGCCGTCCACTTGAATACCCCTTGTGACAGGGAGATCAGTGCCTGTCACAGCCTTTCAGGGCACTTTCCGATTAGAAGCCTCCACAACAAGTTCCTAGTTTCATCCCCTGACATCACCAGAACACGTCTATACGCCCAGCTGCCATTCAGAAAGAGCGATACTGGAGCCTTAAAATCTCTACGTTTTATACTAAAAATAGAGTTGCCATATGTTCCAGCAATTTCACTCCTAGGCATATATCTGGAGAAAACTCTAATTTGAAAATATACATGCACCCCAATGTTCATAGCAGCACTATTTACAATAGCCAAGACATGGAGGCAACCAAAACATCCATTGACAGATGAATGGATAAAGAAGATGTGGTACGTATATACAATGGAATATTACTCAGCCATAAAAAAGAATGAAATAATGCCATTTGCAGCGACATGGATGGACCCAGAGATTTTCATACTGGGTGAAGTAAGTCAGATAGAGAAAGACAAATACCATATGATATCACTTATATGTGGAATCTAAAATATGACACACATGAACCTATCTACAAAACAGAAACAGACTCACAGACATAGAGAACAGACTTGTGGTTGCCAAGGTGCGGGGCTGGGGGGATTGGGAAGGATGGGCTGGGAGTTTGGGATTAGCAGATGAAAACTAGTATACATAGGATGGATAAACAACAAGGTCTTACTGTATAGCACAGGGAACTATATTCAGTATCCTATAATAATGCCATTATGGAAATGGCATTATTAATAATAAACCATAATGGAAAAGAATATGAAAAAAAAAAAAACTCTGCGTTTTGTGCATGGATAATCATGACCTTAAAACAAGGTGGGAGAGAAGCTACAAAGCTTGAGCCAGTCTCCCAGGCTAAGGCAGAAGAGAGCTCAAGCTGTGCAGAGGGGAGGAAAACCGTTCTCTCCCTGTATCCCACCACAAACACATCTAAAATCCAGAACATCCTAAAGACAAAGACGTATGATGAAATCCCTGAGCATCGGAGCTGGGACCCTTCCGACAGATTTAATTATATTTCAAAGCCACATGCTCTCCTCGGCAAGACAGCAGAAACCAAGAGCCGTAGCCAAAGGCAGCCAGTGTAATTAATGAAAGCCTAGCAGCTAAAAATACCCTTTGCCAGTTCTGAGGACCCCACTGCTGCCTGTCAGTTACATTTCACCTTTTTAAAAACCCCAGCCTGCAAAAAGCATTCCGAGTGGAAAGGGCTGGGTTGTTTGCAGGAATCAGTGTAAAACTTAGACAGTAGTTTATTTGTTAGGCTGGTAACACATGAGAAATGGAGGAGAGGTTTGTTTTCTGTGGCAGTAAGCAGTTCAAGCCAGCTGGCAATGTGCCCGAAGCAAATAACCAAGAAACAACTAGATCTATGTGAAACTCGGTGTGAGAAAGTTTAGAGTTGGTGGGGCAGGGAAGGGGGGCTCTGGTAGAAGAGAAGATGGGTGAGCAGGGAAGCCAAAGAGGGTTTCGAGTTCTCTTATTGGTAAAGTCACTGTATAGAAGTCTATATGGATTCGTCCCCTGATTCCCATCTCCTGCCTGTTTTCAACTCTCACCACATCAGCATTCCAATTAGAGCCCGGGATTTTGTCCAACTTCCGTTTCACCATTTTTAAGAGCTGGCATTAAATTTGGTTGGTTCCATTTCTTGTATGTCTATTCAGCAGCTGCAAATCTAGAAGCAGCGAGTTAGAAATATAAAGAAGTAGTTTTGGTTGTTACTCTAGGGTTGACTCTGCAAACGCCCAGCAACCCAGTTGGAGAAGCATCTTTATTAGTCCAGTTATCTTTTTGTCATCTTTTCAAATGTGCATTCAGTAAAATTCACTTTTCTTCTGTACAGTTAATTCTATGAGTTTTCATAAGTGCATGGAGTCGTGTAACCACCACAGTGAACAGTTGTGTCACCTCAAAACTTTCCCTTGGGCTAAAACTTGGTAGTCCAGTTCTCCCCTCACCCAGCCCTGTCCCCTGGGAACCACTGTTTCTCTGTCCCTGCAGTTTTGTCTCCTCTGAAATGTCATATAAATGAAATCATACAGCACATAGGCTTTTGCGTCTGTATTAGCCGCATTGTGTGAAAAAGTCAGGGCAAGCTCAGAGGAGTTCAGTTACTTGTCCAGTGTCACCCAGCTAGAAAAGCAGAGGAAAAGTTTAAGTGCGAGTCAACTGATTCCAAATCTTATCCTTTCTCTCCAGTTCTGAGCTAGAACACTGCCTGGCCTCAGTTTCCTTATCTCCCTCATTGAGAAGTTGGGACTGGGGGCAGACAATGAAACCATGGTTGCATAAGGACGCTGGAAAATGTAAAACGCTTTGTGAAAGCACATATTGCTTCATGTTTCTACCCATCTTTGTCCTCTGCCAAGCGTTTTACGGGAGGGCATTTGGGCTCTTCAAATCATCCTACTGAACTTGGTGGTACACCTTGGAACCCGGCCGTAATCAATCTGTGTAAAGAAACGTGCGCGCGCGCGCACACACAGGCACACATACTCCTGCTAATGCAGGAAGCATCTTAGGAGGTTAAAGGACTTGTCTTGACTGTTTTCCACCAAAGAGGCAAAGCCTCTCACAGATTTATTTAATGGGATTTGGGTTGTGCAGGGGTGTTTTGGTCATCTGAAGGGATTTTTCTATTCTCAGGACATGAAAGTAACTGCCGTGAAATAAAATTTGACTTGACTATTATGTCACAAGAAGTAAACATCATCTGCTGGCCTGATGGCTTGGAAGCCTCTCTCTAAACTACTTCTGCCAGAGGCTTTGAAATGTTTGCTTTCAGGCTGGATTCAGCCATCAGAATATTTAGAGAAGCACATGCCGTAGCCCCACGAAACAGATCTCTCTCTTGGTGAAGAGAAACCTGCAAAGCTGTAGCTTTCTCCAAGCCACACAAATATGGGTTTGGTTCCTTCCTTTACCGCTGCTCCCGGTAAATGCTGTTGAAAGCAAAAGTCTTCTTTTCTTCGTTACTGCTGCAGGGGGTAGAGTTACTGAAACAGGCCAAACAAAGACTCATGAAGAAGCACGTTGGACCTTTTGCTCTATTCCAGAGCTGTCGAGCCATATATGCAATTTAACATTTTTTAGTAGACATTTTGAAAAGTAAAAAGGGTTGCAATTCATTTTAATAATATATTTTTAAACCAAGGTTTCCAAAATATGTCATCAGTATACTGCTATTAATGAGATATTGTCATTCCCTTTTCCATGTTAAGTCTTCAAAATCCAGCCCATCTCAGCTCAGACCAGCCACATCTCAAGTGCTCTGTGACATGGGATTTGTGATTACAGTATTAGTGAGTGTAACTTCACAGGCAGAGGTAAATTCAAATCCCAACGGGGCCTCTTAATGGCAGCGTGACCTTGGGCAAGTTATTTCAACTCTCCGCACCTCGGTTTTCTCATCCAAGAAAGTGACAATGATGTCTACTCACAGTGTAGGTGTGAGGATTGAATGAGATAATCCAAGTAAAGTGCCTGGTATGTGGCAAGTGGTCAGTGAATTTGAGCTGTTATTAGAAGCGAAATTATGACTGTTTTTACTGGTGTCATCATTACTGTTACCATTTCCACTGAGAAAGTCAGACCTCACTGGTCTGTCTGATTTCTCATGCAAATGGAAACTGGAATCAGATTCATGACCTCCAAGGTGGAGGAGAATTAACAAGAAGGCAACTGAAGGAATCAATCATACTTTTACAGCTCTTAAGCTTTTAAAGAATTCTTTCCTCCATGTTATTTCTTTATAAGAGTCAAAATTCACGTGTAGTGTAGAAAATGTTTTCTCTTCTTTGTGGATGAGGAACGTTTAGGCTCGTAAAAGTTGGGTAAGGTCACCCAACCGGAGCAGGAGAGCCAATAAGGCTTTCATCTCCCAAGCTGTATCTCTAATAACATTCTCTAAGCCTTCAGAGCCTCAGGCCTGCGTGTGAATGTGCCAGTTCAGCTGCTCATTCTGTATTCTGGGTCTGACCTTTCTGAGTTCGCGTTCCTCATCTGTAAAGTGGTGATAATATCAACCTCATGGGGAGTCGGGGAGGTTAAAGATGGTGGGTTTGTAGACTGAGTAACAGAGTGTTCCACAAATAGCACACATACTCTGTGTTGGTTGCCTAAGCCAGAATGCCTCCTGTGCTCCCAAGGGGGATGTTGAGTTGTGTGGATGTTGGTGTGAGGTTTGGATGGACCCTCTCAGGGGCCAGTAGTCTTAAAGCTGTGCTTACTTAGATCAGAAAAATCATCAAGGTTTGGGGTGCACTGGCATCGTGCCTTTTGTGCATGTTGATTGACTTCAGTGTGCCCGTCTGGCTTCACATGCTTCTTGTTTGCTCTGAAGCATTCCTCATCCCACAGAATCCCAGAAAGAGGCCTCCTCTTGCAGCCATTGCCTCCATTCGGTTGGCAGACAGCATGCTTGGCTCTTCAGTGAAGGCTTAACGGGAAAAACCTTGCTGCACTTCAAGAGCAGTGTGGCTTGAAGTCTTAGCAGGACACACCTGGCTCCCTCCCATGGGAGAGTTGAGGAGAATTGAATAAAAGCGCAGAGTTCTTTATAAAAGTGTAGGTAGGGTTAAGGGGAACCAACAAGGGGTGGTGTAGAATGTTGTGCTTAGCTACAGAGGGACTGTATCAGCCCAAACTTGAAGGATCAAGGAGGCAGAACATGACCATCACTGGAGCTGGAGAGGGGTGTTCGAGGTACATTAGAGAGCTGACTTATGGGAGATGGGGCCTTCAGTGGGAAGGCAACCCAACTGTAGAGGGAGGAACAAGGACAGAAGAAGGGAAATATGCATGAATGACCTCATTCTCAGACCTCTTGATGATGTCCTTGATTGGCTGCATTCAACAGGAAGGGGACTTCCCTGGTGGCGCAGTGGTTAAGAATCTGCCTGCCAATGCAGGGGATATGGGTTCGAGCCCTGTTCCGGGAAGATCCCACATGCCGCAGAGCAACTAAGCCCGTGCGCCACAACTACTGAGCCCACGAGCCACAACTACTGAAGCCCGCGTGCCTAGAGCCCATGCCCCACAACGGGAGAAGCCACCGCAGTAAGAAGCCTGCGCACCACAACGAAGAGTAGCCCCCGCTAGCCGCAACTAGAGAAAGCCCGCACGCAGCAACGAAGACCC
The DNA here is from genome assembly GCF_039906515.1 of Pseudorca crassidens. Classification (NCBI taxonomy): domain Eukaryota; kingdom Metazoa; phylum Chordata; class Mammalia; order Artiodactyla; family Delphinidae; genus Pseudorca; species Pseudorca crassidens. The sequence continues at coordinate 84,105,803 of NC_090305.1, read as the reverse complement.
AATGCAGCCAAAAATAAATAAATAAAGTAATTAATTAATTAATTTAAAAAAACAAAACACAGAGTCAGAGGGCAAAGGATCCCATTGGTGGAGGCCATGATCAGCCTCCCGGGAGCACAGAGCTTGGTCAAGTAGTATAGAGAGTGGATCAAATGGATTTCAGAGTGGAGGAGCAAATGGAAAATATCCACCACAAAAATATCATTTGGTTTGGATCTCAAAACCTTTCCTTGGTGACTGACTCTCTAGCTCCTAAATTTGGAAGGTGTTTTGTGGGGTTTTTTGTTTGTTTCCTTTTTGTTTTGTTTAAAGTGAAACAAATTTTATTCAGAGAGATACACACTCCATAGACAAAGCGTGGGCCATCTCAGAAGGCTAGAGACACCAGGGTAGGGGGTTGTCAGTTTTTATAGGGGTAGGTAATTGCATAAGCTAATGAGTGGGAGGGTTATTCCAACTATTTCGGGGGAAGGGGTGGGGATTTCCAGGAATTGGGCCACCGCCCACGTTTTGGCCTTTTATGTTCGACCTCAGAACTGTCATGAGTCCATGGGTGTGTCACGTAACTAATGTGTTACAATGAGCATAGACTGAGGCTCAAGGTCTAGTGGAAGTCAGTCATCTGCCATCTTGGGCCTAGTTGGTCCTAACCAGTTTATGTCATGTCTTCAATGGCTGTCATTCTTGTAAAGGTTATGCCTTGCTCCCTTGCTGTCTCATTCCCCCATCAGAGACTTTACTCCCATAATCTTATGGGAAGCAGAGGGGCGACGGTCTGTCTTCTCTAGCTGCTTCAGGGCTGTGTAGGAGCATCCACCCTGCCTGTCAGGGAGTATAAATCTCTTGGAAGGTGTTTTGGAAGAGAGTGTGAGCAACCCATTGCCCTTCAAGTTCCACACTCATAATCTCTAATGTACTCACTAACTCACAAAGGCCTCTTCCTTTCCAGATGTCTTTCTTCCTGAATGACTTTTTCCAGCCTGCACGTTATAGCAGCTCTGCAAAAATGTGTATGACTTAAGAAACCAGTACAAGAGAACTAACAAACACCCTACAGTAAACCAGGCACGGTGCTAGGCAGTTAATACAGCTTAACCCTCCGTCTGTGCCCCCAGAGGCTCTATCTTCTAAGGAAAGGAACAAATTGAGCTTGAGGTTCATCATTTTCAATGTAAACGTAAATGTTACCATGATACATCATAATGGAAAACTAGGTTAGATTTCCATTGCATAAATAAGGTTGGGAAATGGTTCACAGTCATCTGAAAGAAGTGATTTACACCAAGAAAAAGGGTTTGATATGATGGAAATCTGATGGAGGTGGGCTTGGGATTTTACAGTGAACAAGAGGAATATATTTCACACAAACCAAAGTGTTGGCCAAAATGTCTTAGTCTCTGGACCTGATTTTTTTTTTTTTTTTTTTGAGGCTCTGCCTGACTAATTTTAAGTGCTTAATGTAAGAAAGAGGTTAAATGAAAATGAAGAAAGGCTTCCCTGGTGGCCTAGTGGTTGAGAGTCTGCCTGCTGATGCAGGGGACACGGGTTCGTGCCCCGGTCCGGGAAGATCCCACATGCCGCGGAGCGGCTGGGCCCGTGAGCCATGGCCGCTGAGCCTGCACGTCCAGAGCCTGTGCTCCACCACAGGAGAGGCCACAACAGTGAGAGGCCCGTGTACCTCAAAAAAAAAAAAAAAAAAGAAGAAGCAGCCACCCTCACAGAGCAGCCCCAAGGACCTGTGTAGATACATCTGTGACTCTAGACATAAGACTGAAACCAAAATAGTCCATAAATTTAATGGTTGTAATGGGCAAGGGCAGAGAAGGAAAGAAAGAAAGGGGATTGGGGGTGGGGGGGATTCGTCACTTGTCATCTTATAACCCCAGCAAAGGTAAATACTCTTTTTCACTTTTCAGCTGACTCTGGGTACAGACACAACACATTTGGTTCTAGTGACAAGGAAGACACTCAGTGTAGTGGAAGTTGGGATTTGGGGTACTCTCTGGTTTTTAACATGGGAACCCTCTCTTCTTCAAAAGAAATTCGTTGACTAATTTACTTACTGTAAATTTTTGCTGATTATGTATCTAATACTTCTGTAGAAAACTTGAAGTAACACACAAAAATAAATAATGAAATATCAGACATCTTTTATCCCATCTCACAAATATTTCTGCGGATAACTTTTCAGTAAATCTCTGTGTATGTTTCGTTTGTGGGCCTATTTTTTTTCCCCTGGGATACAGTTGGAATTATACTATAATTATTGTTCCTTCTCAGTCGCTATCTTAAAGACTACCTATAGTCTAAAAGAAGAGTTCTTACTCAAGGATGTACATTAAAGTCAATTGTAGATTTTATTTCTTAAAACATAATTTTCAAATAAAAACAAGCCTTTCCCTAGAAATGATGATTTAATATATATGAAGTGAATGGACTTTGAGCGTCTTTAGATTTTTTAAGCTCTGATGATGATTCAGATCCATATCACCAATTGTGAGTCAGTACATTCTAATGGAAAGAAAAAAAGAGCGATGGATTCCCTATAATATGATTAGAAATATCCTCATTTTTAACATAAAATCTGGGTTTTTTAAATTATAAGTGTTTTCCTATATCATCAAATAATTCCTTTTTATCTTGGTGAAATATACATAACATGAAATTGATCATTTTAACCCTTTTTTTTTTTTTGCAGTACGCGGGCCTCTCACTGTTGTGGCCTCTCCCGTTGCGGAGCACAGGCTCCGGACGCGCAGGCTCAGCGGCCATGGCTCACGAGCACAGCCGCTCTGCGGCATGTGGGATCTTCCCAGACCGGAGCACGAACCCGTGCCCCCTGTATCGGCAGGCGGACTCTCAACCACTGCGCCACCAGGGAAGCCCCATTTTAACCCTTTTTAAGTGTACAATTCAGTGGCATTAAGTACATTCACAATGTTGTGTAACCATTACCACTATCTATTTCCAGAGCTTTTTCATCATGCGAAAAAGAAACTTTATAATCACGCCTCCCATATCCCCAGCCCCTGGAGAAAAATCATATTTTTAAACATTGTTTCATATTAACTACAAAATATTCTGTATATGGATATGCTATAATTTACTGAACCGTTATAACTTTGGACAATTATGTTGTTTCTAGATTTTTCTTTCTAAGACTTAAACATCGGGGTGTGTGTATGTGTGTGTGTCTGTGTGTGTGTGTGTTTCTATTTGATGCTTTTTTTTTTTTTTTTTTTTTTTTTTTTGGTACACGGGCCTCTCAGTGTTATGGCCTCTCTCCCATTGTGGAGTACAGGCTCCAGATGCGCAGTCTCAGTGGCCATGGCTCAGGGGCCTAGCCGGTCCGTGGCATGTGGGATCTTCCCAGACCAGGGCACGAACCCGTGTCCCCTGCATCGGCAGGTGGGCTCTCAACCACTGTGCCACCAGGGAAGCCCCTATTTGATTCTTTATATCTTCCCCCTCCCCATATCCTCAAGTCCATTCTCTAGTAGGTCTGTGTCTTTATTCCCATCTTGCCCCTAGGTTCTTCATGACCATTTTTTTCCCTTAGATTCCATATATATGTGTTAGGATACAGTATTTGTTTTTCTCTTTCTGACTTACTTCACTCTGTATGACAGACTCTAGGTCTATCCACCTCATTACAAATAGCTCAATTTCATTTCTTTTTATGGCTGAGTAATATTCCATTGTATATATGTGCCACATCTTCTTTATCCATCCATCTGTTGATGGACACTTAGGTTGCTTCCATGTCCTGGCTATTGTAAATAGAGCTGCAATGAACATTTTGGTACATGACTCTTTTTGAATTATGTTTTTCTCAGGGTATATGCCCACTAGTGGGATTGCTGGGTCATATGGTAGTTCTATTTTTAGTTTTTTAAGGAACCTCCATACTGTTCTCCATAGTGGCTGTATCAATTTACATTCCCACCAACAGTGCAAGAGGGTTCCCTTTTCTCCACACCCTCTCCAGCAGTTATTGTTTGTAGATTTTTTGATGATGGCCATTCTGACCAGTGTGAGATGATATCTCACTGTAGTTTTGATTTGCATTTCTCTGATGATTAGTGATGTTGAGCATTCTTTGATGTGTTTGTTGGCAATCTGTATATCTTCTTTGGAGAAATGTCTATTTAGGTCTTCTGCCCATTTTTGGATTGGGTTGTTCGGTTTTCTGATATTGAGCTGCATGAGCTGCTTGTAAATTTTGGAGATTAATCTTTTGTCAGTTGCTTCATTTGCAAATATTTTGTCCCATTCTGAAGGTTGTCTTTTGGTCTTGTTTATGGTTTCCTTTGCTGTGCAAAAGCTTTTAAGTTTCATTAGGTCCCATTTGTTTATTTTTGTTTTTATTTCCATTTCTCTAGGAGGTGGGTCAAAAAGGATCTTGCTGTGATTTATGTCATAGAGTGTTCTGCCTATGTTTTCCTCTAAGAGTTTGATAGTGTCTGGCCTTATATTTAGATCTTTAATCCATTTTGAGTTTATTTCTCTGTATGGTGTTAGGGAGTGTTCTAATTTCATTCTTTTACATGCAGCTATCCAGTTTTCCCAGCACCACTTATTGAAGAGGGTGTCTTTTCTCCACTGTATACTCTTGCCTCCTTTATCAAAGATAAGGTGACCATATGTCTGTGGGTTTATCTCTGGGCTTTCTATCCTGTTCCATTAATCGATATTTCCATTTTTGTGCCAGTACCATACTGTCTTGATTACTGTAGCCTTGGAGTAGTATAGTCTGAAGTCAGGGAGCCTGATTCCTCCAGCTCCGTTTTTCTTTCTCAAGATTGCTTTGGCACTTTGGCACTTTTCCATACAAATAGTGAAATTTTTTATTCTAGTTCTGTGAAAATTTCCAGTGGTAGTTTGATAGGGATTGCATTGAATGTGTAGGTTGCTTTGGATAGTATAGTCATTTTCACAATGTTGATTCTTCCAGTCCAAGAACATGATATATCTCTCCATCTATTTGTATCATCTTTAATTTCTTTCATCAGTGTCTTATAATTTTCTGCATACAGGTCTTTTGTCTCCTTAGGTAGGTTTATTCCTAGATATTTTATTCTTTTTGTTGCAGTGGTAAATCGGAGTGTTTTCTTAATTTCACTTTCAGATTTTTCATCATTAGTGTACAGGAATGCAAGAGATTTCTGTGCATTAATTTTGTATCCTGCTACTTTACCAAATTCATTGATTAGCTCTAGTAGTTTTCTGGTAGCATCTTTAGGAGTCTCTATGTATAGTATCATATCATCTGCGAACAGTGACAGCTTTACTTCTTTTCCGGTTTGGATTCCTTTTTTTTCTTTTTCTTCTCTGATTGCTATGGCTAAAACTTCCAAAACTGTGTTGAATAATAGTGGTGAGAATGGGCATTCTTGTCTTCTTCCTGATCTTAGTGGAAGTGGTTTCAGTTGTTCACCATTGAGGATGATGTTGGCTGTGGGTTTGTCATATATGGCTTCTATTATGTTGAGGAAAGTTTCCCCTATGCCTACTTTCTGGAGGGATTTTATCATAAATTAGTGCTGAATTTTGTCGAAAGCTTTCTCTGCATCTATTGAGATGATCATGTGGTTTTTCTCCTTCAATTTGTTAATATGGTGTATCACATTGATTGATTTGCGTATATTGAAGAATACTTGCATTGCTGGGATAAACCCCACTTGATCATGGTGTGTTATCCTTTTAATGTGCTGTTGGATTCTGTTTGCTAGTATTTTGTTGAGGATTTTTGCATCTATGTTCATCAGTGATATTGGCCTGTAGTTTTCTTTCTTTGTGACATCTTTGTCTGGTTTTGGTATCAGGGTGATGGTGGCCTCATAGAATGAGTTTGGGAGTGTTCCTCCCTCTGCTATATTTTGGAAGAGTTTGAGAAGGATAGGTGTTAGCTCTTCTCTAAATGTTTAATAGAATTCACCTGTGAAGCCATCTGGTCCTGGGCTTTTGTTTGTTGGAAGATTTTAAATCACAGTTTCAATTTCAGTGCTTGTGATTGGTCTGTTCATATTTTCTATTTCTTCCTGATTCAGTCTTGGCAGGTTGTGCATTTCTAAGAATTTGTCCATTTCTTCCAGGTTGTCCATTTTATTGGCATAGAGTTGCTTGCATTAATCGCTCATGATCCTTTGTATTTCTGCATTGTCAGTTGTTACTTCTCAATTTTCATTTCTAATTCTATTGATTTGAGTCTTCTCCCTTTTTTTCTTGATGAGTCTGGCTAATAGTTTATCAATTTTGTTTATCTTCTCAAAGAACCATCTTTTAGTTTTATTGATCTTTGCTATAGTTTCCTTCATTCCTTTTTCATTTATTTCTGATCTGATCTTTATGATTTCTTTCCTTCTGCTAACTTTGGGGTTTTTTTGTTCTTCTTTCTCTAATTGCTTTAGGTGTAAGGTTAGGAGGTTGTTTATTTGAGATGTGTCTTGTTTCTTGAGGTAGGATTGTATTGCTATAAACTTCCCTCTTAGAACTGCTTTTGCTGCATCCCATAGGTTTTGGGTCATTGTGTTTTCATTGTCATTTGTTTCTAGGTATTTTTTTATTTCCTCTTTGATTTCTTCAGTGATCTCTTGGTTATTAAGTAGTGTATTGTTTAGCCTCCATGTGTTTGTATTTTTTACAGATTTTTTCCTGTAATTGATATCTAGTCTCATAGCATTATTGTCGGAAAAGATACTTGATACGATTTCAATTTTCTTAAATTTACCAAGGCTTGATTTGTGATCCAAGATATGATCTATCCTGGAGAATGTTCCATGAGTACTTGAGAAGAATGTGTATTCTGTTGTTTTTGGATGGAATATCCTATAAATATCAATTAAGTCCATCTTGTTTAATGTATCATTTAAAGCTTGTGTTTCCTTATTTATTTTCATTTTGGATGATCTGTCCATTGGTGAAAGTGGGGTGTTAAAGTCCCCTAGTATGATTGTGTTACTGTCGATTTCCCCTTTTATGGCTGTTAGTATTTGCCTTATGTATTGAGGTGCTCCTATGTTGGGTGCATAAATATTTACAATTGTTATATTTTCTTCTTGGATCGATCCCTTGATCATTATGTCGTGTCCTTCTTTGTCTCTTCTAATAGTCTATTTTAAAGTCTATTTTGTCTGATATGAGAATTGCTACTCCAGCTTTCTTTTGATTTCCATTTGCATGGAATATCTTTTTCCATCCCCTCACTTTCAGTCTGTATGTGTCCCTAGGTCTGAAGTGGGTCTCTTATAGACAGCATATGTATGGGTCTTGTTTTTGTATCCATTCAGCCAGTCTATGTCTTTTGGTGGGAGCATTTAATCCATTTACATTTAAGGTAATTATTGATATGTATGTTCCTATTGCCATTTTCTTAATTGTTTTGGGTTTGTTATTTTAGGTCTTTTCCTTCTCTCGTGTTTCCTGCTTAGAGAAGTTCCTTTAGCATTTGTTGTAAAGCTGGTTTTGTGGTGCTGAATTCTCTTAGCTTTTGCTTGTCGGTAAAGCTTTTAATTTCTCTGTCAAATCTGAATGAGATCCTTGCTGGGTAATCTTGGTTGTAGGTTTTTCTCCTTCATCACTTTAAATATGTCCTGCCAGTCCCTTCTGGCTTGCAGAGTTTCTGCTGAAAGACCAGCTGTTAACCTTATGGGGATTCCCTTGTGTCTTATTTGTTTTTTTTCCCTTGCTGCTTTTAATATTTTTTCTTTGTGTTTAATTTTTGATAGTTTGATTAATATGTGTCTTGGCGTGTTTCTCCTTGGATTTATTCTGTATGGGACTCCTTGTGCTTCCTGGACTTGATTAACTATTTCCTTTCCCATATTAGGGAAGTTTTCAACTATAATCTCTTCAAATATTTTCTCAGTCCCTTTCTTTTTCTCTTCTTCTTCTGCAACCCCTATAATTCGAATGTTGGTGCATTTAATGTTGTCCCAGAGTTCTCTAAGACTGTCCTCAATTCATTCTTTTTTCTTTATTCTGCTCTTCAGTAGTTACTTCCACTATTTTATCTTTCAGTTCACTTATCCATTCTTCTGCCTCAGTTATTCTGTTATTGATTCCTTCTAGAGAATTTTTAATTTCATTTATTGTGTTTTTTATCACTGTTTGTTTTCTCTTTAGTTCTTCTAGGTCCTTTTTAAATGCTTCTTGTATTTTCTCCATTCTATTTCCAAGATTTTGGATCATCTTTACTATCATTATTCTGAATTCTTTTTCAGGTAGACTGCCTATTTCCTCTTCATTTGTTAGGTCTGGTGGGTTTTTACCTTGCTCCTTCATCTGCTGTGTGTTTCTCTGTCTTCTCCTTTTGCTTAACTTACTGTGTTTGGGGGTCTCCTTTTCGCAGGCTGCAGGTTCGTAGTTCCCATTGTTTTTGGTGTCTGTGCCCAGTGGCTAAGGTTGGTTCAGTGGGTTGTGTAGGCTTCCTGGTGGAGGGGACTAGTGCCTGTTTTCTGGTGGATGAGGTTGTATCTTGTCTTTCTAGTGGACAGGGCCATGTCTGGTGGTGTGTTTTGGGGTGTCTGTAGCCTTATTATGATTTTAGGCAGCCTCTCTGCTAATGGATGGGGTTGTGTTCCTGTCTTGCTAGTTGTTTGGCATAGGGTGTCCAGCACTGTAGCTTGCTGGTCGTTGAGTGGAGATGGGTCTTGGTGTTGAGATGGAGATCTCTGGGAGATTTTCGCCATTTGATATTATGTGGAGCTGGGAGGTCTCTTGTGGACCAGTGTCCTGAACTTGGCTCTCCCGCCTCAGAGGCACAGTCCTGACGCCTGGCTGGAGCACCAAGAGCCTGTCATCCCCACGGCTCAGAATAAAAGGGAGAAAAAAAGAAAGAAAGAAAGAAAGAAAGAAAGAAAGAAAGAAAGAAAGAAGAAGGTAAAATAAAGTTATTAAAATAAAAAAAATTATTTTAAGTTATTAATAAAACGGACAGGCAGAACCCTAGGACAAATGGTAAAAGCAAAGCTATACAGACAAAATCACACACAGAAGCCTACTCATACACACTCACAAAAAGAGAAAAGGGAAAAAAATATATATCGTTGCTCCTAAAGTCCACCTCCTCAATTTGGGATGATTCATTGTCTATTCAGGTGTTCCACAGATGCAGGGCACATCCAGTTGATTGTGGAGATTTAATCCGCTGCTCCTGAGGCTGCTGGTAGAGATCTCCCTTTCTCTTCTTTGTTCACACAGCTCCTGGGGTTGAGCTTTGGATTTGTCTCCGCCTTTGCATGTAGGTCGCCTGAGGGTGTCTGTTCTTTGATCAGGCAGGACGGGGTTAAAGGAGTAGCTGATTTGGAGGCTCTGGCTCATTCAGGCTGGGGGGAGGGAGGGGTACGGAGTGCGGGGCGAGCCTGCGGCAGCAGAGGCCAGCATGACGTTGCACCAGCCAGAGGCGTGCTGTGTATTCTCCTAGGGAAGTTGTCCCTGGATCACGGGACCCAGGCAGTGGTGGGCTGCACAGGCTCCCGGGAGGGGAGGTGTGGATAGTGACATGTGCTCGCACACAGGCTTCTTGGTGGCTGCAGTAGCAGCTTTAGTGTCTCATGCCCGTCTCTGGGGTCCGTGCTGATAGCCGTGGCTCGTGCCCGTCTCGAGTTCCTTTAAGCAGCGCTCTTAATCCCCTCTCCTCGCGCGCCAGGAAACAAAGAGGCAAGAAAAAGTCTCTTGCCTCTTCGGCAGGTCCAGACCTTTTCCCGGACTCCCTCCCGGCTACCTGTGGCGCACTAGCCCCCTTCAGGCTGTGTTCACGCCGCCAACCCCAGTCCTCTCCCGGCGCTCCGACCGAAGCCCGAGCCTCAGCTCCCAGCGCCGCCCGCCCCGGCGGGTGAGCGGACAAGCCTCTCCGGCTGGTGTGTGCTGGTCAGCACCGATCCTCTGTGCGGGAATCTCTCACCTTTGCCCTCCGCACCCTGTTGCTGTGCTCTCCTCCGCGTCACCGAAGCTTCCCCCATCTGCCACCCGCAGTCTCCGCCCGCGAAGGGGCTTCCTAGTGAGTGGAAACCTTTCCTCCTTCACAGCTCCCTCCCACTGGTGCGGGTCCGTCCCTATTCTTTTATCTCTGTTTTTTCTTTTTTCTTTTGCCCTACCCAGGTATGTGGGGAGTTTCTTGCCTTTTGGGAGGTCTGAGGTCTTCTGCTAGCGTTCAGTAGGTGTTCTGAAGGAGTTGTTCCACATGTAGATGTATTTTTGATATATTTCTGGGGAGGAAGGTGATCTCCACATCTTACTCTTCCGCCATCTTGAAGCTCCTCCCCTATTCCTGTTTTATTGTTATTTTCAAAATGTAAAGTGTGAAATGTTTCAGTGATAAAATCTTTAACCTTTGGGATTGTTGTCTTTTGTTCTTACCTTAAAAAGTTTCTCCCCAGATAGTCAGTAATCACTTGTTTTTTTAGATTTTTATGGTCTGACATTTTTCCATTTAACTCTTACCTGTACTTAGAATTGATTTTGAGGTTTTGTGTTCAGTGAAAAGTAAACTTTTCCCCACAAATAACTAATGCATTACCAGGTACCTATTTGTTAAAAAAAAAAAACAAAAACCTTTCCCACTGATTTATTTTTTTGTTGTTTTGTTTTTTGTTTGTTTTTAAATTGAAGTATAGTTGATTTACAATGTTGTTTTAATTTTTGCTGTATAACAAAGTGATTCAGTTATACATATATATACATTCTTTTTTTAAATATTTTTTTCCATTATGGTTTATCATAAGATACTGAATATAGTTCTGTGTGCTATACAATAGGACCTTGTTTTTTATCCATTCCTTGAATAATGGCTTACATCTGCTAACCCCAAACTACCAATCCATCCCTCCCCCAACCCCCTCCCCCTTGGCAACCATAAGTCTGTTCTCTATGTCCATGAGTCTGTTTCTGTTTCATAGATAGATTCATTAGTGTCATATTTTAGATTCCACATATGTGATATGATATGGTATTTGTCTTTCTCTTTCTGATTTACTTTACTCAGTTTGAGAATCTTTAGTTGCATCCATGTTGCTGCAAATGGCACTATTTCATTCTTTTTTATAGCTGAGTAGTATTCCGTTGTATATATAGGCCACATCTTCTTTATCCATTCATCTGTTGATGGACGTTTAGGTTGTTTCCATGTCTTGGCTGTTGTGAATAGTGCTGCTATGAACATAAGGGTGCATGTATCTTTTTGGATTAGAGTTTTGTCTGGATATGTACCCAGGAGGGGGATTGCTGGATCATATGGTAATTCTATTTTTCATTTTCTGAGGAACCTCCATACTGTTTTCCATAGCAGCTGTAACTTTCCCACTGATATATGATTGCATCTTCAATGTATAAGTCAGAATGCAATGTGCTAGCTAGGTCAGCTTCAAGACTACCTATTCTATTTCAATAATTATCTTTTTATTCTTGTACCAGTGCCACACTATTATAATTTCATTAATTTTTTACTTTTAATTTTTTATTGTGGGAAATTTCAAGAATATACAAAATAGGTGTGATTATATTATAAAATCCTAGGTATTCATCACCCAGATTCAACACTATATTTTTTTAAAGCATGATAAAAAAGCAAAAAAGAAATGGCAAAGAAAAAGGAGAGAGGAGACTAATAATCTTACCATTGCATCTTATTCATTTATGACTTAGTTTCTATCAATAAAATAAGTATAAAATAGTAAAACCTATGTAATGTGGTGGAGGAAAAAATAGCTGTTCCAAGAATACTAGCTAAGGAGAGCCAGTAACAGAAGAACCAGAACAGAGAATATATGAGGTTCTGATATTCCTGAAAGGCAGGACAAAAAGAAAACCTAAGTTGTATAAGAAGCATGTGAGTTCATAAGAAGTGATGGACCTTTTCTTTACATGAAGTTCAAAGAGGAATGTTTTATTTAAACAACATGGAACAAAATGGGCCATGTCCTCCAAAGTAGAGTTGCAAAAGATAACAAAGCAAACTTTAGATTACTTTTTCTCATCTCAACTTTGGATAAAAACCAAAGTCTGTTTTTAATCACTGTCTTGAGTATATTTCAACTACGAGCTAAAGTAATATCATCCAGGTATATAGTTTTATAAAGATGCTTAGCAAATCTAAGATCTTCAGCTGTAAGTTTCTAATTAATTTTACCTGTGTCATGACTAAAAGACTGATAAACATATCATTGTTCTTTTCTTAGAAGAACATGGAGACTGAGCCACCTTGCTTTTGACTGGTGATTCTCAAATATGGTGTAGGGCTTTTTATGATAGCTGTTCAGTCTATCAAAATATGCATGTTTTAAGGTTCTTGTTCCAGTAAAGATGGAATAAGCACTCTGTACCCTATGTCTCCCATTGAACACAACTGTGAAATATGGACAGGATGCATACAGCAGTTTGAGAACTCTGAAAAGTAATTAGTAGAAGGTAGATTGGGGAAGAAGACTAGAATTTGAAATGCCACCAAAATTGTTGTGAGTTTATTATTTTTTTTCCCTTTCAACATCCCCTGGCCTGAACACAGTGCAGCCTAAAACCCCAAAGAGAGCCCTGCGGTGCAGACAGTGCTCCAGAAGAAGCCTTCTAGTCCCAGCTTGAGAAGAAGAAAAAGGGGACTCCTAATGTTTGGACTCCTAATGCTTGGAGACAGTGTGAAAATCTGTTTTGCCTTCTTTTTTTCCTTCTCTTGGTTCTCTCCCACCATGTCCCCAAGGCAGTCCCATGGTGGCAATGACAAAAACTTGACCTGGAGCTAGCAGGAGCCAAAACTCTGAGGGAAGGGCACCTTTCTTTTCAACAGGTGGAGATGTGATCCCTACAGAGTAGGGCAACCCCTACATTGCATTTGGTTCCTTCTCTGTCCTCTGCCACTTGGGCTCAGACATGGGTGCAGTCACAGATATGCATGACAGAAAGGGTAACTAAAGCCCAACTCTCAGACCAGAGGGCCAAAAAGAGGAACACAAGGGAAATGAAAGCACCCAGGGAGGTTGGAGAGGAGAACTCAAGAAGGAAACCCCATAAAGTGATTTATGAACAAATGGGCTCCCCCTGAGTTATGCATGCAGGAGTCTGATTCTAATCAGCAAATGAAGACTGTGAGAACTGAACTGATAGACCATGGCCAAGGTCCCAAACTAACCACTGAGTGACAGAGATGTGGGACAGATCCTAATAGAACTGCAAAGGCTTTGAAAATTGAAATGATTTTGGAAACAGTGCTCATAGGTTGGAATTTGTGATCTGAACCTAACCAGTTTGATTGCCTACCAAAACAAAAATATCAATAATTTTCATCAGATTTAAAGAAGACACAGAGTTTAATAATATAGTATTCAAAATACATCCAAATTACTGGACATATAGAGGATGAGAAAAACCTCAAACTGCATGGAAAAGGCAATCAACAGACCTCAACACCATAATGACACACATATTGGAACTATTTGGCTAAGACTTTATAGCAGCTATTATGTAAATGCTCCAACAAGCAATCACAAACACACCTGAAATAAATGAAAAAGTAGAATGTCTCAGCAAAGAAATAGAAAATATAAAGAAGAGCCAAGTAGAAATTTTAGAACGAAAACATGCAATAACCAAAATTAAAAACTCATTGTATAGATCAACAGCAGACTAGAGATGGCAGAGGAAAGAGTCAGTGAACTTGAAGTTAGGTCAGTAGAAATTATGAAGAGCAATAGAAAAAAAAAATTTTTTTTAAACGAACAAAGCCTCAGGGACCTATGGGCCACTAACAAAGGTCTAACATTTATGTCCTCAGGTGAAGAGAAGGAGAATGAGTACAGTAATGAATAATTATTGGAAGAAACAGTGGCTGAAAACTTCCAAAGTTTGACAAAAGGCATTTATCTACAGGTCCAAGAGGCTCCTCAAGACTCAAACTATATAAACCCAAAGAAATTCAAGGCTAAACATAGCCAAATTATGGCATTAAAGACAATGAAAATTTATCAGAGGCAGCCAGAGAAAAACAATACATTACCCAGAGGGCAACGATAAGTCATGTGACTCCAGATTTCTCATCAGAATACCATGGAGGTCAGAAGAAAGTAGCACAACATTTTTAAAGTACTGCAAGTAAAGAACTGTTAACCCAGAATTCAATATCCAGTGAAAAAAATCCTTCAGGAATAAGGGTAACATAAAGATGTTCTCAGTGAAGGAAAAGTAAAAGAATCCATTTCCATCCTACCTACTCTAAAAGAATTGTCAAAGGTGGCTCTTCACCAGAAGGGAAATGACACCAGAAGAAAAAAATTGGAACATCAGGAATGAAGGAAAAGCAATAGAAATGGTAAATATTTGGGTAAATATAATGAACTCTCAATTGAGCTCTTTAAAATATATTTGATGACTGAAAGCAAAAGTTATGACCTTGTATATGGGCTTTTTAATATATGTGGATATGATATATAACACAAGTATAACATAAAGGGGGGATGTAATAAGACCTACACAGTTGTAAGGTTTCTACATTCCAATTCAAGAGATAAAATACTACTTCTAAATAAATTGTGGGACATCAAGTATATATATACTTTATGGGACATCAAGTATGTATATACTTTAATCATTAGGGCAATCACTTAAAATCTATGGCAATTACTTAAAATCCATGTAAAGAGTTATAGCCAAAATCACCAATAGATAAATTTAAATGGAATGCTGAAAATATTTAGATAACCACAAAAAAGTTAGGAAAAGGGAAATAGGGGAACAAAAACAGAAAGACAGAAAATAAATAATTATATGGTGGTCCTAAATACAAACACATCAATAAGTACATTACATTTAAATGACTGAAAAGACTGAATACTTTTTCCCTGAGATCAGGAACAAGACGAGGATGCTCACTCTCACCACTCTTACTTAGCATGGTGCTGGAAGTTTCTATCCAGTGCAATAAGGAAAGAAAAGGAATACAGATCAGAAAAGAAGAAATAGAACTGTCTCCTTTTTGCAGATGACACAATTGTCTACTTAGAAAATCTCAAGGTATCTACCAAAAAACTTCTAGAACTAATAAGGGAATTTAGGAAGGTCACAAGATACAAAATAAACATACAAAAATTCATTTTATTTTTATACACTAGCAATGAACATGTAGACACTGAAATTAAAAGTATGATACCATTCAAAGTCACTTAAAATATTTTATAAACTATGTACAGTACTTATATGCTGACAAGTTCAAAATGCTGATGAAAGAAATCAAAGAATATATGAATAAATGGAGAGACATACTATATTCATGGATTGAAAGATTCATCATAGAAAAGATGTCAGTCCTCCCCCAAATTTTACAGAAGTTTAGTGCAGTTCCTATCAAAATCCCAGCATATTTTTTGTAGATACAGACAAGATTATTCTAAAATTTATATTAAAAGCAAGGGAACTAGAATAGCTAAAATAATTTTGAGAAGAATTGGTGGGAAGAATCCATCTACCTGATTTAGAAATTTATTATATAGCTCCAGTAATCCAGACTGTGTGATACTGGCAGAGAAATAGGCACACCATTGGTCGGTGGAACCAAAAAAAGAACCCAGAAATAGATCCAACCAAATATGCCCAACTGATTTTAACAGAGGAGTAAAAACAATTCAATGGAGAAAAGATAGACTTTCCAACAAATGGTGCTGGAAGAAGTGGACAACCATAGGCAAACCACAGGCAAAAAACTGAACCTAAACCTAAACCTCACATCTTATACAAAAGCAAACTCAAAATAGACAGCAGAATTAAGTGTGAAACTATAAATCAATGTGAAAAAATAGGAGAAAATAGTTGGTATCTAGGGCTAGACAAAGAGTTCTTAGACTTGAGATCAAAAGTATGGTCCATAAAAGGAAAAAAGAAAGATAAATTGGACTTCAACAAAATTAAAAACTTTCCTCTGCAACATACACAGTGAGAAGATGAGAAAACAAGCAACAAAGTGAGAAAAAATATTTGCAAAACACATATCCAACAAAGTACCAATTCCTAGACTATAAAAGAATTCTCAAACTCAACAGTAAAAAACAAACAAAGCATCCAATTAGAAAATGGGCAAAAGACATAAAAAGACATTTCCCTGAAGAGGCTATACAGATGGCAAGTGAATGCATGAAAAGATGTTCAACATCATCAGCCATTAGAGAAATGCAAATTAAAAGCTCAATAAGGTGTCACTACACACCTATCAGAACGGCTAAAATTAAAAATAGAGACAACAGCAAATGCTGGAGAGGATGTAAAGAAAATGGATCACTCATACATTTCAGTGAGAATGTAAAATGGTACAGTCATTCTGAAAAACAATTTGGCAGTTAACTTACTATATTGCTTACTATAGGTTACTTACTATATTATTCCATTGACTAACATTCTTGAGATGAGAAAATTATAGAAATCGAGACCAGATTACTGGTTGCCTGGGGTGAGGAAGAAGACGGTGGTGGGAGAGAAGTGGGTATGGCTACAAAAGGACAACATGAGAAACGCTTGTGTTGATGGAAATACTCTGTATCTTGATTGTATCAGTGTCAGTGTTGTGGTTGTGACATTGTACTATTGTTTTACAAGATATTACCATTGGGGGAGACTTGGTAAAGGCTACACTGGACCCCTCCATCCTGTTTCTCACAACTGCATACGAATCTGTGATTGTCTCAAATAAAAAGTTAAATTTTTTAATGTATATTTTTTTCTTTCGGGGCTTCTGGGTGAATGATTTGAAATTCCATGGACTGTCAGTTCAACGTATGATTAAGGTTACTTCATAATAACCTAATACGTGAGTTATTCAGATTTCTTAAAACTTGATATTCATTAATTAGAAATGGATTACTCTGGCTTTTAATTCTGAATTCTTCTAAGAAAGCTGTCTGCTGGGCAGGGTTTCACAGAGCTGTGAAGCTTCTGTTGTGCATGTAGGCACCATCTAATCATTGGAATCCCTGAGCTATGGAGAATACATTACACTGTTATCTTACCTGACTGTAATTTTCACTTTCTCCTAGTGGTGTTTTTGGTTTTGTTTTTCTTAAATTACTCTTAGTTTAGCCTCACAATGATTGAGTTTGTTGGGGTTGCTTGCTTAACTTGACATTGTATAGAAATTCCTATTTGTCTAAGCAGTATATCTAGCCTATAAACTTTCCAATAACTCGACTTGCACATATCTTTTGTGTTGCGGTTCAAAATGAGTCATCCTCGCCTGAACTGCTAAAACCAACATATACCCAATCCCAAAGAATTTGCTTAGACACTGACCCTTCACTGTTATCAGTGAGCTATCTTTCCACCAGAAAGTGGGAAGAGCTTGGGTGGATAGGCTGGGAGATCTTTTGCTCTACTAACCACTGATGGCAAAAGAAGTAATGAAGGCCTTGACCTTACATTCTCTGGCTTGACTACTAATTTTCCTAGCTGAGTTTAACAGCAAGAAGTCCAGATCAGGGCTGCTGGCAAATGCAGATATTATGCTATTGAATGAAACAAGACCCAGATACATTGAACACCAACTGCATAAATAGCAATGGTGATTGTTGTTATGAACGTTAATGATTCTGACTTATGTTAATGTCCCGGTGGAGGTTCTTCCTATTTCAGTCCAAGGATGCACTATTAAAAATACGTTTTCCTTTCCCACAGAACAAAGTGGGCTTTGTACACTTGCTGGTGCCATTTGTGGCAGAGAAGGACTTTCTTGGATTGCTTCGGAATGATAAAAAGCGTGTCTCTCATCCAAGAACTGAAATGATACCTTCAGGTGAGTCCGGAGTCCAAATCCTCAAAGGAGGGATTTAGGAAAGCATTTGAGAGGATCAGGTTTAAACCAAACAGTCCCTGCAGAAGAAATTCCATTCAAGTTCTTTCCTTAAAACAGGAAATTAAACAGAGTCATTATAAGGCAAACTCAAGAGAGCGGTAGCACCATCCCTCCCTACTGTTAGTTACATGAACTTCATTTTAGGTCATCTATGAATTGAAAACTTGATTTAAATTTGATCCTGGTAACCATAGCTCATTTCAAGTACAACAATCAGAATTCTAGGCAAAATGCGTCGTTTTCAAAACATGTAATATACCTGAAATATTACTCCTTGCATAATTATCAAGATTTAAGTCTCCTGGAGTATTATTTTAAGTAGTTCATTAAATTCATGGGCCTATTTCCAAAACCTGGAGCAGTTGAGAGGGCCAGATCATAGAACATGAATTCTTTCAAGACACTAGTAGAGTTAACGTATTTTATTAAAATTACTTGAGGCAAGCCAGAAAGCTGAGATGGTGAAGCAGGCATTGGTTGGCATACTTTCCAGATGTTTTTATTTTTAAGTTTCGTTAAGTGAGTATCAGCAGAATAGCCAATGCAAGACCGAAACCCCACCCGGTAAATAACTTGCAATTGCTTTCAACCAAGCCTTCTCTGCACAAGTGAACTGCATATTGTCCTTTAGGAACACAAGAAGAAAAACTTCACACACATCCTCTTCAGTGCTTAGCAGGGCAGGATGTTGGTGAACACTCTTCTTGAAGCATTTAATGGTGAATGCTTAAAATTAATCTGATTGTATTGGGATTCTTTTTTCTATGAGCCAAAATGAGGGATTTGGGGAAAACCATTCAACTCAATCGGTCTTCATTTGCTTTATTCTAACAGAGCAGAGAGTTAAAGTCCGAAAGGTGGGAGCCTGTTGGGAGACATAAAAGTGCCTGGCATATTTAAGGAAAAGCAAGGGGGTCCGCGTAAAGGAGTACAGAGTGGGTGGGGAGGCTGTAGGAGATGAGGTTGGCATAACAGGGCTGGACTGCATCAAGCTTTGCAGCCCAGTGGAAACACTTTGAGTTTTTTTGCTCTGAATAAGAAAAGGAACAATCAAAGGCTTTCCAGCAAATAGTGACAAGATCTGGAGGTGGAAGTAGAATCAACATCCCTGGAACCCCAGATCCCCAAATGGAAATCAGGGACTGTTGAGGAGAAGAGAGGGGAGCAGATGCTGGGGAGACAGCCAGCAATGTGTACAGCACACTCAGTTTTCCCACAGTGAATGATAGAAAGAAAATAAAACAAATCATGCTTTTGAAACCAGGAATACTCACACATGTGTAACATACACATACACAGAGAGGGAGAGAGAGAAAGAGAGAAAAATTTTGCGTCCCAAATACCTTTGTAGCCAAGACAAAGTGAAAAAAGTACAGAAACAAAAGAATTAAAAGTCACTGAAGTGCTTTGATCAAAACGATTTTTTTAAGATTAGGGTCACTTTGAAGAGTTCAGACTCCTCAAGAGTACATCTTCTTAGTTCCATCTGTCCAGTGTTTCAGGAAACAGTCTGTTTTGGCAGTTAACTTTGTCTATAATTCTTACATAAAATATGTTAAACATCTGTCCCTGATCAATTTAAATATCAGTGCCTTTATTGTGTCTAATGCGGGCCCATCAAAATATAACTTACAAGAGAAGATTTTTTTTTTTTCCCAGCCAGTCTTAACAACTGCTTCTTTGCAGCGTAATTGTTCTCTCAGGACTAAAAAGGAATCTTCTAAGTAAGACAGTTATTCAGTTCCTTTGTAGATAGGTATCATTAATATGGGGACCACATGGGATAAATTTGACCCCTTATTTAAATAAATGTCCACTCTTCTTTGTAGCTCATAGCTCGGGGCTAATTCTTTTTTGTCCACCACGGCAATCCTGAACCCATGCTCCGTGAAAGAATGAACTACCATCAGTACTAACGCACTGACCAATGTGGAATTTCCAGCCAGCCATGATTGTCATACTCCCCAAGGCGACCCCTTAGGAAAGGTTCTCTCTACTCATGACACCATAAATACTGCCCATTATTGAGACTCTACTGTGTGCCAGGTACTGAGCTGAGCTCTTCACATATAATAGTCCAGCTTCACCCCTTATAGCTGTGTGACCTTGGGTAATGTACTTAATCTTTCTGAGCCTCAGTTTCCTCATCCTCAGTAAAAATGGGGAGAACTTCACAGGTTTGCTGTAAGGATTAAATAAGTTAACGCATATAAAGTACTTAGAACATCATACGCACTAAACGTGTAGGCTTTGAATTATCTAATTTAATAATTCTCACAACAAAATTATAAGCTAATACCATCATGTTTCCTGTCTTATTGATTGAAGGTAAGAAGAGATAAATGAAAATAGCAATGATCATGAATAATACAAATAACTGGGCTATGCGGGTTGTATACATTATCACTAATGTTTACCACACCCTTATTCCCATTGGAAAACCAGCCTCAAGGAGGTTAAGATCACATGGTTGGATTGATGGAGCCAGAATTCAAAGCAAAGTCGTCTGATAGAAATATCTGTGCTCTTTCTGTTACACTAGGCTACCTCCTTCCTTCAGGAGTTCAGTCTACATGGTAGAAATCACTTCTCAATTAAATTTTCACGAAATTGGCCAGTGGGTTTTGAACAGCTTGTGTTCTTGAGTTGACCAAATCAGTAAGCTTGACGTCTTAAGATCATGATTTTTTAATTTCTTTACTTAAACGGTATCTTTTTTCTCAAGTGCTATGCTTTTTTCTATTTCTTCTCTTGGTTAAAAAGTTAAAGTGATTTTAATAGTGGTCTTTAAAAGCGTTTCTTGATATTAAAGCCTATCTCAGGCAATGACTTGGCCGGGGGAAGGTGGGTGTGTACTCACGTAGGTTGAACACAGGCAGGCCCTGCAACACCAGAGCCAATGTTTTCTTACTTAAGCAACAAGTTTCAAAGCAAAGGAATATTAATGCAGGCATGGGTTAGAACTGTGTTTCTTACAGTGAGGTTCAGGCATGATTCTGCATCAAATCCTCTTGGCTGGTAATTAGAAAAGGCGCAGATTGCTGGGCAGGACTGACTAAAGCCAGAGATGTGGAGGTCAGAGCCAGCCATCCACATTGTGAGAAGTTCACCTTGGCATCCACAGGCACAGTATAGGCTGGAACTTCTGCTTTACCTATATGACTTCTTCTGATCCTCATCATCTTTAGAACCAGACACAGAATGGAGATCTTTGCACATCAACAGTCAGACAACAGGAAATCTCTTACCACCAGTCAAGGAAGGGTTGAGAGCAGAGGATGGGAAATTATAGCCAGGAGAGACCAGGTCTCCGTCATGCTTTAATCCTCTGAAGCTCGGTTTATGTAAGAAATCCAAGCCTATAAGCTCAATGGCCCAGAAACCCCAAGATGCAGGTCTTTTCCCCCTTCCCATCCCACCTACTTAGTCACAAGATGGACAGGTTACAGTAGAGGAGAAAGCCTGGACCTCCTTTCAGCCTGCCTGTCGCTGTTCATACAACTTTAGGACACCATAAACTGCAGGTGACATTTGTATATCCTGTTCCTGATTAGAACCAAGCTGCCCAGTGAGACGGTAGGGATGGCAGAGGAAATACAAGTCACACTAATGGCCTAAAAATGGAGGACGTAGGAGGGGCTCTCTTTGGCTAAGCACTTTCTGTGCAGCATCTCATTTTATCTTCAGAACCTAAGAGGTATGTCCTCTTTTATCCCCATTTTGTAGATGAGGAAACAGAGGCACAGAGAGGTTGAGTGATTTAACCAGAGAATTCAGACAGTGGGATGGAAGCACGATACTGCATCCTCACTGTTCTGCTCGACAGCCTCAGAGCTGTGGCCCCACGTAGTCACAGGATTCCATATGGTAGTAGCCAATCAATTAATTCAGTCAGATACACATATAAGGAAAACAACAGAGAAGGGAGTATGTTATGGCCCACGTGCCTTTGATGTTGGAATATGGCTATGACTGGGTCTCAGTTGAAACTGATCAGCAGCAAGTGCAAACAGATCACAATCTGGTGGAGACGGATGATGTTTCCGTTGATAGGGATTCTAGCCTTTTTTTCCTGGGAGTGGGTCAAACCCAGCAAAGCCACAGCCCTCTTGCTCAGGGTCTGTGCTGTTAAAAGCAGCTGACATTTGTTGGGTAGTCACCATGCGCCAGGCACTGAGTGGGAACTTCCCATACCTTTCCTCATTTAACAATCAAAACAATCCCAGTACAGTGGTAACTTCTGTGACCCCATTTTCCAGATGAGACGAGTGAGGTATACAGTGGATCCAGGCTTCAAAGTGAGATCTGAGTGACCCCAGAGCCTGAAGTACCTGGCTGTATTAGTCAGGGTTTTCCAGAGAAACAGAACCACCGGGATGGATATAAATACATACGAGGAGATTTATTATAGGAATTGGCTCATGCAGTTGTGGAGGCTGAGAAGTCCCACCATCTGCGTCTACAACAGAGAATCCGGGAAGCTGGTGGTGTAATTCAGCCCGAGTTCAAAGGCCCACGAACCAGGGAAGCCAGTGGTGTAAGTTCCTGTCTTAGTCTGAATGCCCAAGAGCTAGGAGCACCCATGTCCAAGGGCAGAAGATGGATGTCCCAGCTCAAGCAAAAAGAGAGCCAGTTTGCCCTTCCTCTGGTTTTTTGTTCTATTCAGGCCTTCAGCGGATTGGATGATGTCCCGCCTGTAGTGGCGAGGGCCATCTTTACTCCATTTACAGATTCAAGCGCTCATCTCTTCCTGAGACACCCTCACAGACACACCCAGAAATAATGTTTTACCAGCTATCCAGGCATCCTTTAGCCCAGTCAAGTTGACAATTAAAAGTAACCATGAACCTAGTTGCAGGGCAGGAATAAAGATGTAGACATCGAGAATGGACTTGAGGACACGGGGTGGGAGGGGGAAGCTGGGGTGAAGTGAGAGTAGCATCGACATATATACACTACCGAATGTAAAATAGATAGCTGGTGGGAAGCAGCAGCGTAGCCCAGGGAGATCAGCTCAGTGCTTTGCGATGACCTAGAGGGGTGGGATAGGGAGGGTGGGAGGGAGGCTCAAGAGGGAGGGAATATGGGGACATATGTATGCATAGGGCTGATTCACTTTGGTGTACAACAGAAACTAACACAGTATTGTGAAGCAATTATACTCCAATAAAGATCTATTAAAAAAAAAAAAAAGTAACCATCACACCTGCTTTTCCAGCATGGAGTAGTTGAGGTAGAGATCAGTGGGAAGAAGCAGGAGACTGGAATTCCAGCTCTTACTTTGCTGTTTCCACACTTGGCAATTCTATGATAGTTTTTTGTCCCCATCTGGACTTCAGTCTCTCCCATTCCAAGCTAGAGATATTGCCCTGATTTTCTTACAAACCACCAATCACTCTTTCAAAGACCTGGAACTTATCATGATAAAAAACAAGTCTCCCTTTTTTTTTTTTTTCCTGAGAAACACAATTTTATAGGCATTCTCTTGTCATAGCAGACACATATGCAAAGTTTTAAGGACCTCAGTTGTAGTAGTCCTATAGAAATGGATTAGACGGTGATATCCAACTTTGTCTTGTAACTAGAATAAAATTCCCATGTTCTACCAAGAAACCTTCTCCCCACTCCTGGGGTGAGAACTGCTCCACATAATAATATTTTTAATTTTATCTCTCCTGACACTAAAATTTGACCAGCCTATTACTGTGTTTCTCAATGAAAGATCAAAGAGGATTGGGGGGAATAGCTTCTGTAATTTATACATCATGTTCCATGTATCTATTGCTGTTCAATACAAACAAAATCTCAGCTGATACGGACACTCAGAAGATAGAACATGTGTTGTAAGATGCTTAAAATATGCTGAGAAACAAGTGCACCCATGGTAATTAATAAAGCATATCATTGAGTAAAACAGGTAATTAGCCATGATTATGGAAATATAAACAGAACCTAATTAGAACTTTTTGCTACTAGCTCTTGGTCGCAGAGAGTAAACATTTGGCATATTGCTATCATGCCCCTATGCATAATTGCTCAGTTGATTTTGGCCTGGCTGACTGGGTCGTAGTCAAGATGTCCAAACAGTCGAGGGCAGTCACAGTGCTGAAGTTTTTGTATTCATTACCATTTCCACTGAGCCAAAGACAACATGAGTATGAATTGGAAGTGTTCTATGTTATCAAACCAAGCTTCTTATAAGAATTCCCTTCATCTGATTTCTGTGTTCCAGCAGTTTCCATAATTCCATAGAAACAACCCTTCATCCCACACTTTCCATTACTACAGGAATGGAAAAGAGGGTGAGTTCCTCAGCTGCAGTCTGCCTTCCACACCCATCAGTCACTCGGGATAGTGTTTCCAGTGACCACCATGTTGCCAAAGCCAGTAGATACATTTTCCTCCTTATCCGTCTTCTCTAGTAATTGTTACTCTGTTTACCACCCCCTCTGTTCTGTGATGCCCCTCTCTCCTGGTTTTCCTTCTGTCCTTGTGGTTACACCTTCACCATTTCCTTTGCCCACTTTCCTTCTTCTGCCCACTTGGAACCGGACTTCATTAGTAATCAGCCACACTTTCCCCCCATGAATAATCACTAGGAAATCTCATACCAGCGACAGTTATACTGAAGCTGTAGCTTCCTTTACATTCTTACTGGCAATGCCTTTGCCCCAGCTCTTGTCACTTGCCTCCTGCATTATTTCAATGCCTTCCTAATTTTTCTCCCTCCTCCCAATTTGACATCACCCCTTCAATTTGTTCTGTACCAGTATTTCTAAATTGCAAATCTGATCCCATTTGTTCTTTGTTCTCTGTCCTCCAGGCTTCTCTTTACAAAGTTATCTTGAGTACAGGCAATTAGGGTAGATATAACTCCTTGGGGCTAAGTGATTTCAGAGGCTGGGGCAATAGAGGTGAGCAGAGACTGCTGTCGCAAACATAGGCTTGCTTCTTGGGGAAAAGCCATGAAGGAAGGAGGACTCTCCCAGGATCTCCCAGGATCTCCCAGGAGCAGGAGTTTTGCCCTGAACTGTGGTTGCCAGAATGCATTCTGATCATTAATAAACTGCTTTCTTTTCAAGTTTCATTCTGGCTTAAGGACAGTATATGGACAAGCATTACAAGTAGAGAGAATCAGTAATCCCCTGACTCAGGGATACTCAGGAAGTCTCTGGTCTATATTTTCATTTCCCCACCAGCCTGTCATAGTGCCTGCTTCATTAAAATTTGGTTAATATGACATAAAACCCAAGGTAGCAGAAATCTAGATAGGAGTTTAATTCTGTCTTACATAAACAACATCCAAAGGTAAGCTGCCCAGGACTGCTGGGATGCTCCCTGGTCCTCAGACACAGGCTTCTTCCAGCTTCCTGCTCCATCACCATCAACACACTACTTCCACCACCTGACCTCATGATGCAACCTGACTGCTTGAGCCCCAGCCTTCGTGTCTGTGTTCCAGCCAATAGGAAAGGACATAAAAGTTCAGACTACCTTCCATTAAGGACACTTTTAAGAAGTTGCACAGACAACTCTCTTTGGATACCATTGGTCAAAGCTCAGTGTCATGGCCACCATAGCTACAAGAGAGACTGGCAGATGTAATCTTTCTTTAGGGCAGTCATGGTCTCAGCTAATGAATAGGTATTCCATTATTAAGGAAAGGACAAATTCACTTATGGGAAAACTATCAATTTTTGCTGCAACATCTGAAAGCCCTTTGTTGGAGATGCAGACCTTTTGTTCTGAAAGATTTTCAGCAACAGACCCAACTCTGTCTGTTAGGTACCATCTTGATTCCTCAGCAGGCATTGGTTTATCATTTCCCTTCCAATATGACATCAAGATCAAGGGGATGTTAAGACCAGAGCAAAGGTTACCACTAGGAGACAGAGGGGTTCAAAAACCAGAAGGAATAAGACATCAAATAAATGCCATCCACTTAACACTGGCTTGTCCAAAAAGTGCCTTCAGTTTTTAAATAAAAATAAAAGACACATTTTAAATTTTCACCAAGAACTTTATTGAACAACGTATTCACCATTTTGTTCCACTACCTTCTGCCATTTTTCAGGCAACTTCATAACTCTTATCTTCCCAAAACTTTTTATCTTTTTGAGCAAAGAATGTTCCAGGTGCCTTTTACAGTCTTCCAGGGAATTGAAAATTTTTCCATGGAGAGAATTTTCTAAAGACTGAAATAAATGGAAATCCGAAGGTGCAATGTCTGATGAATATGGGGGACAAATCAGAACTTCCCAGCCAAGCTGTAACAATTTTTGCCTGGTCATCAAAGAAACATGTGGTCTTACATTATCCTGATGAAAGACTATGCGTTTTCTGTTGACTAATTCTTTTATTTTATTATTATTATTTTTTTGCGGTATGCAGGCCTCTCACTGTTGTGGCCTCTCCCGTTGCGGAGCACAGGCTCCGGATGCGCAGGCTCAGCAGCCATGGCTCACGGGCCCAGCCGCTCCGCAGCATGTGAGATCTTCCCGGACCGGGGCACAAACCCGTGTCCTCTGCATCGGCAGGCGGACTCTCAACCACTGTCTTTCTCTTTGTGGCTTACTTCATGTAGTGTGATAATCTCTAGTTGCATCCATGTTGCTACAAATGGCATTATTTCGTTCTTTTTTATGGCTGAGTAGTATTCCATTGTGTATATAGACCATATATCTTCTTTATCCATTCATCTGTAGATAGACATTTAGGTTGTTTCCATATCTTGGCTACTGTGAATAGTGGTGCTATGAACATAGGAGAGTATTTATCTTTTTGAATTATAGTTTTGTGTGGATATATGCCCAGAAGTGGGATTGCTGGATCATATGGTGGCTCTATTTTTAGTTTTCTGAGGAACCTCCATGCTGTTTTCCATAGTGGCTGTACCAACTTACATTCCCACCAACAGTGTAGGAGGGTTCCCTTTTCTCCACATCCTCTCCAGCATTTGTTATTTGTAGCATTTTTAATGATGGCCATTCTCAGCAGTGTGAGGTGGTACCTCATTGTAGTTTTGATTTGCATTTCTCTAATAATTAGTGATGTTGCGCATCTTTTCATGTGCCTGTTGGCCATTTGTATTTCTTCTTGGAGAATGTCTATTTGGGTCTCGTGCCCATTTTTCGATTGGATTGTTTGTTTTGTTGTTGTTGAGTTGTATGAGCTATTTATATATTTTGGAAATTAAGCCCTTGTCTGTTGCATCATTTGCAAATATTTTCTCCCATTCTGTAGGTTTTCTTTCTGGTTTTTTTGATGGTTTCCTTTGCTATGCAAAAGCTTATAAGTTTGATTAGGTCCCATTTATTTATTTTTATTTTTATTTCTATTACCTTGGGAGACTGACCTAAGAAAACATTGGTACAATTTATGTCAGAAAATGTTTTGCCTATGATCTCCTCTAGGTGTCATGTCTTATGTTTAAGTCTTTTAGCCATTTTGAGTTTATTCTTGTGTATGGTGAGAGGGTGTGTTCTAACTTCATTGATTTACGTGTGGCTGTCCAGCTTTCCCAACACCACTCGCTGAGGAGACTGTCTTTTCCACATTGTATATTCTTGCCTCCTTTGTTAAAGATTAATTGACCATAGGCGCCTGGGTTTATTTCTGGGTTCTCTGTTCTGTTCCATTGATCCATATGTCTGTTTTTGTGCCAGTACCATGCTGTTTTGACTACTGTAGCTTTGTAGTATTGTCTGAAGTCTGGGAGGGTTATGCCTCCTGCTTTGCTCTTTTTCCTCAGGATTGCTTTAGTAATTCCAGGTCTTTTATGGTTCTACATAAATTTTAGGATTATTTGTTCTAGTTCTGTGAAAAATATCATGGATAATTTGATAGGGATCACATTAAATCTGTAGATTGCTTTGGGTAGTATGACCATTTTAACAATATTAATTCTCAGGAAAACTTTCTTGAACTAAATGAGTGAATGACCCAAACGGATTTGATAAATTTTGCAGAAAACGATTAAGAACATCATTGTAGAGAGTTTGTGAAAGTCCTCAGTCAAGTTTGGGGGAAAGTAGTGAAATGAGCAGGAGAGTTTGGGGGGTGGGGCGTGGCAGTGGGAGAAAGAGCTGATTAGCATATTTGATGCTGGCAAATATTTGGCAAAATAGTGATTATTTTTCAAACAACCTTGGGAATTGGACATTTTTTGTTGTTTTTGAATTGGGGGTTTTTAAGTTCTTATTTGGTGCTTTATAAATTATGATGGGATAAAAATGTAAACTGGAATTGATTGAATTACATGGACTCTTATGATACACATGAAGAATTGAAAGACCCATGAGCTCTTGGCAACTTCCCCCAAGACAGATTGTTTTTCCCTTGAATTAAGCAGATCTAAATGTTTGTAAAATTCTCAAGAAAATATGGTGACCACATGAATAAAGTCAGTAACAGCTTTCTTTTTATAGGTTGTGCCACTCTGTTAACGAGGTATTTATAGTATCAGTACCATCATTCCAGATTCGTCACAGAACATTTAATATCCACCTGGACATTGCATCATGTAACCATTGGAATGTGTACATACTTCTCACCAGCATTACCAATAGCTCATACTGGACCGATACCATGTAATTCTCTTTGTCATCAGATGTACTTTTTTTCTCTCTCATGTACACCTCATCCCAACTTTATATTAGCCTACTGTGCCTTACTAATCATTATAACAAAGAGAGAATCTCAATTAACGATTCAGGTATGCAAGGAATAGAATTTAATTTTTTTAGATATTGCCTTAATTACTATTTCAAATCTCCTTTCCACAGGGATAGAAGTAACTTACTCTCCACCAGTTTAGGGTCTTCCCTCTTTCCCCAGGGTTGCTGCTAAATTCTAAGGATGAGAATGATACAGTGTTAAGGCCATGAGAGGAAGTTCGTCTGCTCCCCACTTTCCTCCTGTCCATGTAGCAGGTGCTCTGGGTGCCTCCTCCATAACTTCCAGGCTTCTCTAGGAAGAGCAGTTCAGTTAGTGAAGGGCAATCCTCCTGAGAAGGATGCAATGTGAACTTTCAACAGCTTGATGAGAGCAGTAGCCAGAGAAGAGAACTTGTGCAAAGCACCTAGGGGCCCCTCAGGCTAACAGTCTGTTAAGGTCACTGCTGTGTCGGCCCCTGTTCCTACCTGTAAAGCTTCTTCTGATGTGTAGCTTTCCTGTGTCTGTACCACTTCGAGGTGCGGGGGAATTCTTCTGGACTGTGGTGAACCTAATGGGGTTGCCAAGACCCAGTTTGCTGGGGCGACCGTACGGTCATCTCTTTTCTAGAATCTTGCTGCCATAACAGAACTCTGTCTGGCAAAGCTGGGGACCCTTGCCTTTTGGTCCCGAAACCCTATCTGGGGAAAGTGTCCTCCCCTCTCCAGGGGGCAGGCTAGAGAGTTAGAGGTCATCCAGGTCAAAGAAATGAACCTGCATCTTAGCTTTCATGGCATGCCTTTGACCTTTCTCACGCAGGCCTGGAATTCTTTCTAATTTCAGGAGCAAAAAAACTTGCTCTACCTGAATACATTTTCTCCTGAATTTTTTCTCTGTACCATGAGGCTTTTCTACTCCGTCATTGTCTTGGCCAGTGCTGTTCAACAGAAATATAATTTGAGTTGCATATGTAATTTTCTAGTAGCTATATTTTTTAAAGGAAATGGGTAGAATTAATATTAAGACTATATTTTACTTAACCCAATAAAATATTATCATTTCAACATGTAATCAGTTTTAAAAATTAGTGATGAAGTATTTTACATCCCTTTTTTTGTACTAAGTCTTTGACATCCAAAGTGTAGTGTGTACCTACAGCACACAGCCTGGCCACATTTCAGGCACTCGGTAGCCACTTAAGGCCAATGGCTGCCATATTGGTCAACACAAGTTTATGCCATGAGTGTTCCTTGCTATTCCTTCATTGTCTGACTTTTGGAATGCAAATTCCAGAAACACCACCTTTTTATCTGCTTTTCTCCTAGTCCATTTATTCCCTGAGGCAGTGAACCCAGAATAGACAACTTCCCAAATGGGAAACATGGTTAGGGGATAAAAGGAAACACTTGGAGAGGGATGTGGGAACAAAGATTAGTAATTCATAGATGTTACCCTGCCATTGTTTATTGATAAATTATGCATGATTTATTTATAATAAACATAGCATTTAGTATTTATTATATTTTACTATATTTTATTATTACATTAATATAATACATATCGCTATATGTTAACTAATAAACGTTTATTATAAATGCTGTCCTACTATTGTATATTGAGTGCCTACTGTGTGCACTTCATAAACCTTATTTCTAGTACTTTCAACAACCCTACACAGAAGGTATATTCAAATTTATCAACTGAAGACACCGGCTTATAGTTGTTAAGTAACTTGCTTATGGTCAGGGTTCACAGAGCCAGGATTTCAAACCCAAATCATTCTGGGGGCCCCCAAATCCTTTGCCCCTTCCACTGAGCCATACCAACTTCTTTCTCTTCTTGCTTGAGCTAGTATTGTTTGTTTCTCCTCGTACATCATGGCTTTATCAGAGCATGTAGGAAAGACTGCCCTTTGCCCCTTCATAACTTGGGTTGAATTAGCTCTCAGAGTCAACCGACAGAGGAGGCCAGCGAGGCCATGGAGCGGCTCTTGGAGGGGCTGGTCCAACCAGTGATTGACCTGGCCTTTGCTGCCATCTCAGGGTGGGGCCAGTGCCAGTTCTCATGTCAAGAGAACCTTTATTTCTGATAAATGGCGGTGGTTGGGATTGAAAAATTCATGCCCAGCCTTTGGCAGTGAGCTACAGGTTCACTCCCTCAAACTGACTGCCTGCAGTTCACAGGGACAATTGGATGTGAGTACTGGGTTCTCAGCCATCACTTGGGGCACAGTAGAGACCTGACTTGGGGTATTAATCCTGGCTTAATCTTTTCTATAATAATTTTCATTCTGTATGTGAAGACAGCTCTTTCTTTCTATTCTGCTGTGTGCTACACAGATCTAATTTTATTATTTCCTTTTGTAGAGAGTGCAGTCCAAGTTCAAAGGGCTGCTTGAATTACCTACCTCAGTTTTGTTTGACTCTTAGGTTGGTTCCCGGCATTTGGATTTGATTTTCTCCTTCTTATCAACAATCCTGGGTTAGATCACTTTTGCACTTACCTACGACTATATAAATGATTATTTATACATCTGTCTTACTCATTTTTAACAACTTAAGGGAAGAGATCTTGTCTTATCAACTTTGTTTTCCTCTTTTCAGTACATTCATATAATATTTACTTGTCAAGTACCTCCCAGGGACAACCCACAGAAGATACAAAGAAGGACACAATTTGGTCCTTACTCCAAGGAGCTTAGAGCAGTGTTTCTAAAAATAGAATGGTAATCAATTTTATAGGAAAAAGAGATTCCTTGGGCAAATAAATTTGAAAAACACGGTGTTACACTAACCCCACCTCCACCCCTGAACGCTGCAGAACTTCTCAGAGCCTTTAATATGCCGAAGTGTACCATGAATCCCCACAAGGGAGGAGATTGATTCATATTTAGTGTTTCCTGAAATGTTGTGACCATGGAGCTATTTTATGTGGTGTAATCTCATGGGACAAGTATTTTGTGAAACATGCTTTAGGGGATGGTGGCTTAGAGGCTAGGAGAGGGGAGAGACATGGAAAAGTAGTTGAAAAAATGTCAGCTAACAATTATGGAGTTCTTACTCTGGACCAAGCTCAATGCAGATGCTGAGAAGAGGGAACCCTCCTGAGGGAGGCAAAGAAGATATCCTGAGGAGGGGGCTCTTAAGCTGCCGATTGAAAGATTGGACAAAGAGTTATGTAGAGATCTTTAAGGATATTTGTTGAGAGAAATGAGTAAAAAAGATAGATCTACCTTCAATTGATATACACTATAATTAGACATTTTAGTGAGTTTTTTGTTGCTGTTGTTTATATGTTAAGGATCCAATTTGTAAATAACTCAGTGGAATTGTGTTAGGCTGAATAATGGCCCCCAAGATGTCCATGTCCTAATTCCCGGGACCTATGTTATCTTATATGGCAAAAGGGACTTTGCAGGTGTGGTTAAGTTAAGGATCTTGGGATGGGGAGATTGGCCTGGATTATCTAGGTCAGCCCAGTGTAACCAGTGTAAGAGGGAGGCAGGAGATCAGAGAGACAAAAGACAATGTGACCCTAAAAGCAGGGGCAGATTTTAGTGAGGCTGTACCACTGGCTTTGAAGATGGAGGAAGGAGGACGGACACCAAGGGTGCAGGCAGTCTCAAGCTGCAGAGGACAAGGAAGTAAATTCTCCTCTGGAGCCTCCAGAAGGAACACAGTCCTGGGGACCTCTTTTAGACTTCTGACCTCCAGCACAGGAAGATAGTAAACTGGTGGTGTTTTTTCGCCACCACGTTCATGGTGTTTTGCTACAGCAGTTGCGTAGCAACAGCAAACTAAGGCAGGAATATATTTTTTCTTTGTTTTTAGAACCACACTCTTAAAAATAATTGGCACCTCCAAACATAGCTTTTGTTTGTGTGGGTTAGAGCTACCGATATTTGCCATATTAGAAATTCAAACTAAGATTGTGTGAAATAATGATTGCTGTACTTAAAATAGCAATAATGAGCTTAGGACATGTTAACCAAAAATGCATACTTTTATGAAAAATAACTGTATTTTCCAAGAAAAATTAGAACAGTGGAATTATTTTATATTTTTGCAATTTTTTAAAATGACCAGCTTAAAGGAAGACAGGTGGGTTCTCCTAACTGCTTCTGCATCCAGTCTATGATAGTATCACATGTCGTATAGCCTCTGGAGAACTCCACTGTATACTCATGAGAGAATAAGAATGAAAGGGCAAATATATCTTAGTGTCATCAGGATTTTGACCTCACAGACCCCCAGCAAGACTCTTCAGGGGTCTCCAGACCATGCTGTGAATATGCCTGATACAGAGGGGTTCTGTGATCCAGGCTCCCTGTGCTAGGTGGGCAGTCTGACTTAATCCCCACAACAGCTCTATATGGTAGATACTAATATTAACCCATTTTACAGGTGAGGATGCTGAGATTTGGAAAAGGTCAATAACTTGTCTCAAGCTCCATAGTGGTAGAGCCAGAATTCAAACCCAGGTAGCCTGACTCCACAGCCTGCGATGTTCCCTACACCTCTCCCCTGTCCCCAGCTATCCTGCCCTGTTGTCAGTAGGTATCATTAACCCACATGCATAGGGTTCCCTCCTTTCTGCCTTTTCCTCTTCCAGATTAGACCACATGCCAAGCACTTCGGCCCTCCCATCACATTTTAACCTGGATATCCACTTTTAAACTATTAACAAATTGTAGGATCAGAAAGCTGGAAGGCAATTCAACATCCTCCCCCCTCATTGTACCTATGGAGAGACTGTGGCCCAGAGGATAAATGTCACTTGCACGTGATCGCATGACACAGGTAGTGATTGGCAGAACCAGAATCGGAACTCAACTGTCCTGACTGTTGAATAGTGATTCTTCCACGATACTGTGTTACACTGGATCCCATAATTCAAACAAGGATTTTTAAATATAATAGAAAAATAGCAACTGTCCTCACATAGCATTTCTATGCTCTGTCAATGTCTCTCAAGGAATGGTTGAAATTGTGAAGGTCTTGAGGTCAAGAAATGAAGGAGACACCTTTGATCTCTTGCAGGGGTGATGTCCAACTCCATTACAAAAGTGACCTCACCGCGGAAAGCCACTTAACAAATATTTATGGGATGAATAAGTAAATGAATCATGCCATCTCCTCATGCCACCTCTGCCTGTTTTTGTAAAGTCCCTTCTGCAGAAACGTGGATGATTTTCACCTCCACTGATCAAGGCCAGCTAGGAGTTTCTCACAGGCGAAGAGAGCCATTGGGATGCCAGGCAGGAAAGCAGCTTCCTGATTTGCCTTTTGTTTCCCTTTCAAATTCCTGCTCAAGACCAAGGCCTATACCCTCCCTGCCAGAAAAGAGGGAGGGGAACTTTTTTTTTTTTTATAAGGAGAAGAAAAAGAATAAGAAGATAAAGTGCCTTTGTAATAGCTCTGTTTTATCTACGGCTTCCTCTGGAAGCCACCCATCCCTTCCCTTTAGATTGTAATAACTGGACCCTTTTTTAGTTTTTCTTATCAAGGGGGAAGTAAGAAAAGAATTGCCTTTTCAAAGCCTTCAGAAGTCATCAGACTGCATCTCTGGAAGGGGGGAAATGTTCAGACATTCAGGGAGTCAGGCCCAAGGAAGGTTTCCTCCTAGTTACGGCACACCTGCTCCCCAGGAAGGCTCTGAGTCCTGTGTCTGGGGACGGGGGGTTCACTGATTCAGCTGTTTGCTTTGGGAAAATAGCTTACACTGTAAATACTCCAAGGTATTGTGCCTGGTGTACAAAAATCTTGGTTCCAGAGCAAATACATAAATCTGACCCTGACAGGGGGGAGCTTAGTGGGCCACATGTTCGAAAATGTTCAGTGTTTTCTTTATAAAAGTAGATTGCCTTGGCCTGTGGACTTAGGGGATCCTATTTGCTTTTATCATTTCAAATCCACAGGCTCTCAGAAGAATTGAAAGCAAGCAGGTTACACCAGGTGCTTTGAGGACAATGAAAAAACGGCTGCGGAACCTAAAAAGCATTAGTCATTTGGGGAATTTCTTCCTCTTTTTCAAACGAGACATGGTGGAATTAGATGCTCAGAGCAGTTATTACTATTTAGCTGGACCAGGTGGTTTCTTGGTCAGTATCTGTAATGGACCAAGTTCAGTGGGTGTTGTCAAAAATCTGGTTTGTTTCATGAAAAAGGAGATAGCCAAGCAGATGGCCAGAGTTCTCCCCAACCCCTCCACCAAAAAAAAAAAAAAAAAAATCAGTGAAGTTGTCGAATTCTAATAAAACCTCTCTCACCAGCTTTTCCACATTTGTAGTCACAATCTTCATTGGAGATGCAGGTGAAAGTAAGCCTTCTTGGTCCGAAGAAAGAGTCCAAAGCAAAATTAGTGCTGAAATCAGTCAACCCTAAACCAAGGACCCAACAAATTACTCAAAACATTTGCTATTCTGACAGTTTGGTTCATTATAGCCACCTCCCTTTGTTACTTTAATTTCTTCCCCCTCCAAAAAGAATGGTGGAAATTTATGGCTAGGAGAAATAACTGATTACTGCTGGCAAGTTAACTGAAGGGGCCAACTGTTCCAGACGGCAAGAATCACAAGGCTGGGGAGCCATTCACCAGGAAAGACTGATGTGCCAAAGGGCAGAGCCATGGTCCCTCCATTGTGTGATGAAGAGTTTCGTGTTTGGTTCCAAATTCCTAAAGGCAGCCTGGTGTGCAACAGGCTGAGGCATGGGGAGAGCATGAGGAAGCAGGGTATACGCTTCACACGCAAGCTCAGGGTCAGCCTCCAGGAGACAAAGGTTTCCTGTTCACTTTTGTTAGAGTGGTCGAGACCTTTTGCGCAATTGTCAAGACAGGACAAGCCAAATGGCTGTTTTGCCATTTTCACATGAAATCTGAATGACCCCAGGCCTCATTAGACTTTAGGAATGAGGTCACAGAGACCCCTGGGCCACCCACACACATGCCCCAAAGTGTTTCTAGGGAGCCCAGGGGGGGCTCCCATGTGCTTAAGCCAACTTTAACGGGACGCTGCTGCTACAGGCAACTGCTGTTGCATTGCCAGAATGTTTCAGCCATCTCCCAACAGATAATAGAATCTGAGCCACCACTGTCTCACGGTTCCAGACGCTATCATCGATGTATATGAGGCCAAGGCAGAGATGGGTTCCACGCGGAAGTGGGAGAATGTTCTGTCTCACATTTTGCCACGTCAATACCATATGTGACCACGTTCCCAGACCCCGCTTGAAAACAACTGCAACTTTTCCATGTAGTACTCCTCAAGGCTTAGAATCCTCATGGGACTCGGGAACAGACCCTGCCTTGCTTTGATTGTCCCCCTCCTGCTCACAAAACTTCCTTCTTAGTGAATGCTTTTGCTGACAGAGTCTATCCATTCATCAAATGATACACCAGGAAGACCCTGACCTCTAAGTCAATAAAACCCAACCAGACCTTGAACCTCAATGAAGATCAATGCATTACACACGGTAGATCCAAGCAAGAGCTCAACTAAACGGGGTCCAATTTGTATGGGTGGCCCTCTCCCTGACTTTCTCCGTTATTACTGAACCAGTCGTTTGACACGTTTATCGTAGGTGTTACTAAGAATGAGAAAGTCATAGAATAAGAAAGTGTTGTTAGGAGGGAGCCACGAGATGATCTGGTCCAGCCAACTGCGGGAAGGAGAAACCTCAAACCTTATGTCTTCTGCGTGGTCGTAGTAACAATAGCAACTGTAATCACTAACAGGCATCGATTGTTTTAGAATTTATGAAGCATTTTACATACATTATTCCATTTAAGTAATAAACTGAACCCAATCCTCTGGACCCCAAGTTGTTAAATAGCAGTGAAATGAAACTTTCTGTTTCTAAGTAGGGAAGCTTTAAAAAAATCTTAATAAAAATAGCTCCAAAAGCAATTTGAACATCAAAGAGCTTTTTATGAAACAGCATTTTGAAGAGTTAAGTGTAAATGAATCAGAAACATATGGATTAGATTTTCTTTAAAATAAACAAGGGTTTAAAAATTAAGAGGCAAAGTAGTTTGAAAACACATCTGACTTAATCCGAAGTGTCTGACCACAGAAAGGGACTAGGGCTTTGTAAACCAAGGAAGTGAAAAATGATAATCTTGTTACTGTAGTTCTTGTCCTAGATTCTAGCCAGAGAAAAACTCTATAAACCTTAACTCCTAAATGAGTGGAGACCTATACATTATTTTGAAATTTCCCTTTAAGTTATGAAATTATTGTATTAATACCAGATGACTACAATCATGAATTAAGCTATCCACAGATTGATAATGCCATAGAGCTTCTGTTTTTCTTACATGATTTTAACTCTTCTATGGGATTGCTTTTAGGAACAGTATGCTCAGTTTTCAAAGACTTTTTCCAAGTTTATTTCTCTCTCTCTCTCTCTCTCTCTCTCTCTCTCTTTCTCTCTTTCTCTCTCTCAACATGCAAATATTTATTTTGAGACATCTCGTTATTTTTTTCCTTCCAAGCTTAGTAGGCAGTCCACAGAGTATGAAATTTTTCTTTCCAATTTATTCATCAAAAGTTTTGATTGTTGACTGAGTCAGATATTTTAAGATATGCAACTTTAAAAATCTACCTGGTTTGGGGAGCCATAGTTGTTTTCCAATTATATAAGAATCCTGGGTTCAAGCCAGTAACCAAAGCTGACAGCGTTTTGGTTTGCACAGACGATTTCCTCTTGTCCTGAGAAATTTTTGCCTAACAGTCCTTTATTTACCTTTAGTGGACATTGTAGCCTGGCATGTTTTGCAAATATTCCTTATCTTAAGAGATCAATTTTCCTCTCTCCAGCAGCAAACCTCAGGTTTCAGCTGCAAAGATTCTTTTCCCCTCCTCTGGTGGTGAGATCCTCAAAGCAGTTACTCCTTTTGGTCAAGCCCTAGCTGCCACGCAATAAGTACTGCTTGGCAGAGTCACAGACAGTACTTAACAGATTTCTAGGAAAAGTTTTAGGCAATGTCTGGGTGTCTTCAGTGAAATTGGGTTGAGACAGGGCGTTTCATAGTACCAATTATCCTCTGCCCATCCGTGTCATCCATCCTTAACTGGGTTCCAGAAACCAGAGCGGCCTGAGGCAACTTGTCAAAATTTGTCTTCAGCATTCTTTCAGCTTCTCATATGTTATTATTGCCCACACAGACTTGGGGCTTTCATGGGTTAGACTGGAAAACTTTGTACTTGAAGTCGCACAGACATGGGTTCAAGAACCATATTTACGAATCTGTGGTGGATTCAGTAAAATTTTGCTCCGTAAAACGTGGCATTTTTAAATTTTCCAAGTCATTCCTCTTTATCTTGAGTGTACTGGATTTAAGATGTTCTGTCATCTTGGATTCGCCTGGACGGTCCCTATTTTGGGTGCTATATATTTGAATGTCACCTTTGTTGCATTCAGAAGGGGCTGTATTCTTGTCTTAGGACTTGACCTTCATCTGTACAGACATGCCGAGCCTTTCTCCCCCATGCCTACATCTTTGCCCTCATGCTTCGTCTCCCCCTCACTGGTCTTAATCCCTGCTATCAAAAAGCCTACCCATCCTTCAGGCCCACCTTTCCCAGAATCTCTTCCATGAAGTGCTTGCTCAGAAGTGATGTCTTCCTCCCTTCAATTCCTGTGCCCCAGCCGTCCTCTCCCCACACGGTGCCACTGATTGTCAAGACTTGGTCTACATCCATCTGATCTCCTCTTCTCATCCTGCTGTGTCCAGTATAAGAGCCACCAGCCATGTGCAGCATCTTCATTTTAAGTAATTAAACTTAATACAATTTAAAATTCAGTTCCTTGGTTATAGTGGCCACATTTCAATGCTCAAGACCCACATGTGACTGGGAGCTATCCCATCTGACAGTGCAGTTAGGGAACATTTCCATCACTCCAGAAAGTTCTATTGAACCACACCATTCTAGACTCTATAAGAAGTAGGGCAGCATCTTTCTGCTGTCTGCTGCAAACACTCCCCCATGATCTGCTATCCCTGCCACAGTGCCTGGCACGTGAGGTTGACAGCTGCCAACTTCCTGTCTTCCATGGGGCCAATTCCGGACATTTTACAGAGCAGTGACAGTAAAATCTTATCATTTTAAGTGTCCCGTACTATACTGAGCACTTGATAAGGTAGGTGTTAGTAGTTTCATTTTACAACTGAAAGAATTAAGTGAAGTGATCTGCTCAGGTCATGGGGGCAGTAGGTGATGAAGCCAGGATTTGAACCCTGGCCTTTCTGACTCTAGTGCCTTTGGGATTAACCACCATGCTCTGGAACAGGATTTCTCAACCTCAGCAGTATTGACAATACTAACTATTTGGGGTCAGATAATTCTTTGTTGTGGTGCTGTCCTGAGCATTGTAGGATGTTTAGCAGTATCCCTGGCCTCTACCCGTTAGATGCCAGTAGTATAACCCACCTACCACCCACCCCCATTGTGACAACCGTATATATCTCCAGACACTGCCAAACGTCCCCCTGGGGGCGACTTCATCCCCCATTCAGACCCAGTTAATGTTGGTCATATAGGTGAAGAGATGCCTCTCAAAATGCTGACTTCTTGCTTTCAGGAAGTGAGAAGGAAGTTGACACCTCTTCTCTAGAGAAACCAAAAAAATCATTATTTTAATCTTCTGTGTAGTCCACCAGGCCAACTCCCCATCTGGGAAATGTTCTGCGCTGCTTCCTTTCATGTTCAGGAGAGATAGAGCCTTGGGTCACTGACAGCCCAGATGCTCTGCAGCGCCCCATGACTCTCGGTAACACCCACGGACCCTGTTCCACAAGGCTGGCCAGCCAGCTTTTCCTTGAGAACACCTGGTTTAGGCAAACAGTCTCTTGGCAAACAGCACCTCTGTGGGAGGGGGGCAGAGTGGGGTTGAAGAGACGTGGGAAGAGAGAAGAAAGATCTAATATCTGGCAGACCTCACATGAGAGAAAACTGTTCTGAGTTTCTGAGAGGATGCAGGACCTAGCCGATGGCTCTAAAACCAGAAGAAGAGAAAACAAGCTGCCTGGGAATGAGATTTCAGTCTTTATAAGAAATCACAACATGAATAAGACAAATAAGATGTTTTAAAAAGCCACAGGATCTTCTTCCTAAGACCGCTGTGTGCCTGCTGCAGATTCAGCCCTGTCACAACACCCGACTTTCCCGGCTTCTCCTTTGTTTGGTTGTGTCCTAAGTATGGTGACTGCAAACACCCACTAAGAAAGGCATTTGTTTTTCGGAGGTTATATCTAAGGCAGCAGGTCCCTACTAGTCCTGTGAGAAATGCCACAGATAAGAAGTGGGTCCTACAAGCTGGAGAAATGCTGACTTCTCTTTTCGCCTTTCTGGGGTTCCCAACGTACACTAGCGTATAGAGGCTCTGAGAAGGTCTGCAGCAAAGAAATGTAGATCGCAAGCAAAGAAACCTTCTCTGGCTAACTCAAGCAAAAGGGGATCATACCTACCCTACAAGCCCTTAGGAAGAAGCGAGACAGGAGAGACAGCTGGTCTGAAAGCATTTTTAAACGTTGAGGGTAGAAGTACAAATATCTGGTAGAACTCAATAAGGCTGCTTTCTACAAGGAAGCAAGAAAACTGAATTATGGAACCATTTAGTTCACAACAAACTTCCCAGGCTCAAAATTTTAAAGAAAAGATTTCTCTCCAGGAGCATGTAAAGCTTTATTCTTTCAAAAAATTATCTGTTTGAAGAGTTTTATTTTAGGTTCAGAATTTCAAATGTTCTCCGCATCTCTTTCTTAGGCGTCCAACTCCTGACTCTAATTAAGGATATTGTACTCAGCTCTTAATGAGCAGTAAAATCCAGAGCATAAGCAGTTATAGTTTATGAATAATGATCATCGTTAGGCTAAAGCGTTAAAGGCAGAACCTGTCCTGGAGCTGTTTCCTCCTCTTCCCTCCCCGCTTCCTAGCTCTCTATCAAGATTTCCAGGAGAGACGTCGTGGGGAGGGGCAGGGGGTAGTGTCAGAGAGGCTACCTGCCTCACCCAGGTCACAGGGCTGGTAGATGGCAAAGCCATCTGCCCTGGTGTACCAGAAAGTCTTCACTGTTACCCATGCCACCTCTCAATATAATGGCAGTAGTCACAGCAACAACAAGAACTAAAGTAGCTTAGTGCCAAACCTCATTACAAGTGCTTTTTCGACAACCATTATTAACATTTGATACACATCACTCCAGACATCTTCCTAGGTGCTTATACTGGTAAAAGAATGGATGGGGACCTCCCTGGTGGTCCAGTGGTAAAGAATCCGCCTTACACAAACAAAGAAACAACCAGACATGATGCCTCCCCTGACAGAATAACAACATACCACCTATAAAGTATTCTTGCCACAAAATCTAATCGGAATCTGTTCAAGTCTCTGGCTCCAACTATCAATCTGCAAGAAGTATAGAGGGCAGAAGAATATGTTAAAGACACCATGGGGACATAACCAGCAAAATCCAGACTGTGAAAAGCCCTACAAAATAAATGACCCAGTTTCTTCAAATAAATTCCAAGGAAATTGAAAAAACAGTTGGAAAGGGAAACCTATAGATTAAAAGAGATAAGTGATATAACCATTGGACTTCATTGACCTTACTTAGATGTGAATTTTTAGAAAGTGTAAAATAAATAATTTTTGTAAAACAAACCAATTAAACATTTGGGGAAATGTGAACATTGACTGGATGTCTGATGATATTAAAGAATAACGGAGTTTTTTTTTAAAAAAAAAGAATCTGTCTTACAATGCAGGGGACGGGGGTTCGATCCTTGGTCAGGGAGCTAAGATCCCGCATGCCGCGGGGCAACTAAGCCCACACACCACAACTACCGAGCTCGTGCACCTCAACCAGAGAGCCTTCGTGACGCAAACTACAGAGCCCACGTGCTCTGGAACCCACGTGCCACAACTACAGAGCCCAAGTGCCCTGGAGCCTGCGTGCCACAACTAGAGAGAGAAAACCCACACACCACAACTAGAGAGAAGCCCGCACCCCGCGACGGAAGATCCCGCATGCCTGAACGAGGACCCGATGCAGCCAAAAATAAATAAATAAAT
The DNA here is from genome assembly GCF_039906515.1 of Pseudorca crassidens. Lineage (NCBI taxonomy): Eukaryota > Metazoa > Chordata > Mammalia > Artiodactyla > Delphinidae > Pseudorca > Pseudorca crassidens. The sequence continues at coordinate 84,064,257 of NC_090305.1, read as the reverse complement.
AAATAATCTTAAAAAAAAAAAAGAATGGATGAATGGATGGATAGATGGACACTGTATCAGTCACCTATGGCTGCATAACAAATAACCACACAATAGCAGTGGTATTCAAAAATAAGCATTTATTTCTCATTCAGGCTTCTGTGGGTTAGCTGGGGAAGTTCTTCAACAGCCTGCAGGTCTTTCTGTTGACATTGCTTCTTATGTTTCGTTTTGGTGCCCAGACTGGAGGGACTGTGTCTACAGGGTATGTTTGTCTCATAGTAATGGCAGAAGTACAAAAGAGTCATGCCAAACCGTGCAGACACGTTTCAGGCCTTTGCCTGTATTACTCTACTAACCTCCCATTGGGCAAAGCAAGTCCTATGGCCAAATCCAAAATCAAGGATCAGGCAAGCACACTTTACTTTCCCTGAGACCAAGGCAAAGGTATGGACATATAACTCTCTTTATAGGGGAGTGAATAATCAGGACCAGTAATTTCAATCTATCACATATGGATGGATGGAGAGACAGTCTGATCATCTGGTAGAATTATACAAAAATATAACTATTCAATTCTATTTTTAAATGAAAGCACTAGGGCTTCCCTGGTGGCTCAGTGGTTGAGAATCTGCCTGCCAATGCAGGGGACATGGGTTTGAGCCCTGGTCTGGGAAGATCCCACATGCCACGGAGCAACTAGGCCTGTGAGCCACAACTACTGAGCCTGTGCATCTGGAGCCTGTGCTCCGCAACAAGAGAGGCCGCGATAGTGAGAGGCCCATGCACTGCGATGAAGAGTGGCC